>NC_134593.1:39631772-39990772 GCF_037038515.1 Microtus pennsylvanicus
TACCTCTGAAACTTCACAAGCCAGGCCTCCAGCATCTAAACTATTCTTAGCACTATGTTCTCAGTTCCCACAATAGCTCATTATGCTCTTACCAATCAATGACTTATTTAGTTCAGAATTCAAAACTTCTTCCACTATCCCCTCAAAGATATGGTCAATTCTGTTACAGATGTTCCCCTAAACCTGGTTTAAATTTCTGTCTTATTTAGCATTTCTGTTACTGTGATAAAATATTATGACCAAATGTTGCTTGTGGAGCAAAGGGTTTATTTCAGCATACAACTCTCATGCCATAGTGCATCACAGAGGGAAATCAGAGTATGAACTCAAGGCAGAAACCTGGATGAATAAACTAAAACAGAGGCTATAGAGGATCAATGATTTATTTCCCAATCCCCCCAGTATACCACAGTTTTCTGTCTTATATATGCCATCACCATATCATTAGCAATGTCAATAGCCACATTGAGCTAAACCCTCCTGCCCTAATCATTAATTAAGACAATATGTTAATCGCACAGATTCAAGGGAAAAGACCACAGACCCAATTTATCATGGCCAAATTAGTTAAAGCAATCTTTTTTTTTTTTTTTAAAAAAATGGTGTCTTTGCCTAAAAGCAGAGTTCAAGAAATAAGTGGTGGACATAGGAAAGATATGGATTTTTATAGTTCAGTGGTAGTGAGCATCTAAATGGGGGATTTAACAGGTAGGGTTACATAAACAGAATATAAGCAAACAAGTTGGTCATAGCAACCTTCTATGACAAAAAGTTGAAAACAGAAAAAAAAGCTGTAGTTAGAAGATAGTCTGAATAAGGTGGTCATAACAATTTTTTCTTTTTGTTTATTCTTCTCTTATATAATATATCTTAATGGCAACCTCCCCTCCCTCCACTCCTCCCTGTGCTCCCCTATCTGCCCTCTTTCCCAGATCATTTCTCCTCCAATTTCCTTTAGAAAAGAGTAGACTCCTGGGCATATCACCTTATCATGCTATAAAAAGATGCAGTAAGACTAGGCACAAACCCACATATCAAAGCAGAAGGAGGCAGATCAATAGGAGGAAAAGGGACCTAAGAACAGGCAAAAGAGTGAGCTATTTGAAACAAAGGCATGGTTGACATTTCCTGAACAGGTGGTACAGAACCATTTGTAGTTAATGCTATAGGTAGGATATAACTCAATACTTGAGAAATAGATTTAGTCACAATCAGAAATGAACAGAATTTGACTTTTCTATAAGATGGCTTTCAAGCCCAAGATGGAGGAAGGATGGTTTATCACATACCTTGTCACAGAATAACTACAGGCCAGTCTGAGAGGGGCATGTTCTAATTTAAGACCCCTCCTTCACCAGATATGTCTAGGTTTATGTCAAATTGACAAAATCTAACCAGAACCCTCACTTCCTCATCTAACGTAACTTTCTTCACAAAAAATGGTTGTATGTGTGTATCAAAGAGAAAGAGAGAGTTAGAATTAGCCAACATCTAATTTCTGATTTCTGGATTTTATTATAAATGGTGACGGCACCAAAAACTTGTTAATTAGTTATTTGAATAACTATGTAGACTATTTACCCCGGGATACCAGATATAGTCAATCTATATTCTAGCCACATAAACTTGACAGTCACTATTGCTCACTCGCACACAGAACTGTCATTCTTCTTGTTCCAAAGGAGGTGATAGTGACAGAAGACCTGCTTGGAGCAGAAAGCTGCACTGATGGCTTTTGTGAACAAGGCTTATCATTTATAAAAATAAACGGCCATTAAATCACACTCTAAAGGATTATCATGAAATAAATGATTCCAAACAAAACTCATTTCAGAAATACTAAATTTGCTTTGGATAAAATAATAGAACTTTAATAAAAATTATAATTAGAAGAACTGTTGACACCTTCAGTCATATAGATGAGGCCTAGACTCATTTTGCTAATTTCAGAGACCAGACTCAAATGACTGTGTGGTGCATGATTTCATTTTGAATTTATTCCAAAATGTCAAATAATAGAATATCCACAGTTGTCAAGAGTTATGAGTAGGGTATTGACCAGGAAGGATTAGAAGAGGTGAATAAAGAAAGTTCTGAATGAGTGATGTTCTTCGTCAATGTGTTGACATGGCTGTGGCCATGCCAGAGATGCCAGAAACTTAGACCCTTTAAGAAATTGAAAAGCCTTCAACCTAGTGGCTAGGCTGAGAAGGGGCGTCTTTCCTTCTGCCACACGTTACTATTGACAGTGTGTGCAAAAAGTGTTTATTATAGTTTTCTTCTCAGATGGTTACAGGATAAAGATTGCTCCCCTTACAGAGATTTTGTATCAAGATTATCTAAACATGTCCCCTCAGTCTAGCTATATTCCACAAATATATCCTTCTTATTTATCTGTATTTAATAAATCTACCAGCCATTGTGTTCAACTGTACACAATAACCTCCCTTTGTGTTCAACTTTTTATATTAACCCCATGCAGCTTCTGAAGTGTTGAGATTTATCTGTCTGAGATCCCAGACAACCTCGTCTCAGTTTCTGTCTGTGTATCTGTCTGCATTTGTCTCTTTTTCATTCTCTTGGTATCCTAGTCACATCCAGGTCCCTGATGCCATGCTGATCTGTCAGGGATGGAACCATTTTATATCCTGATTATAGCCGTGGTTGGAAAGATCTATCATCTTTCATAACACAGAACTATAAACTGCAAGGTAAATTTATATGTGAACTATTATTTTTAATTTTGAAATTAGCATTCTCATAAAGATGAGAAAATATGTATATTCCTATAAACAACTATCTTCTAGGACAAAGAATCTCAAAGATAAAACAACATGTAAGGTGCTCAAAATATTAGTACTGAGTTTGAAGAAAATCTCTCTCTCCTCTCTCCTTTTGCTCTTTTCTCATTATATTTTCATGTGCCTATTTATGTGCAAGAAGTCAAATAAATTAGCACAAGGATTGTGCAGAAAAGTAAAAGTCAAGAATAGTGATTGTAGACAAAAATTTGAAAATTTGAGTGCAAATAAATCCATGAGTAATGTAAGCCAGAGTGTACAAAGCCATCCAAAATAAATTAAAAGAACAAAGGGGAAAAGAACTAGGCAGAAAAAGTAATTCACTAATATAAACCTAACCAAATTGCGCAATTTTCTAATTGAAGTTTCAATTAAGTGCTGAGCAGGGGAAAAGGGAACCCTACAAGTGAATTCACATCTCTACGAAGACTGAACCCACTCCCTGCCTGCTATTTGTTTCTGAAGAAAAGACTAACTCAGAGGTGGTTTCACTTGCTTTGAATTTGAGAAAAAGCATCAATTCCTATGGTGTAAGCACCATGACTAGCAATCAGTAGAGTTTTACTTTTCAAGGTGAAAACTTTTTTTTTTTTAAAAAAAAACTGTTTTTTTTTTTTTAGAAAATCCAAGCATGTGAGCAGTCCTATTTTGTGAAGCTCATTAAAACGTAAGATTGAAAAATGTCAATTTCCCATATAAATTCAGTTCTAATTTCTATTTGGGACACATACATGTTTTCCCAGTGTGATGTCCTATGATGGGTAGTTTGGAAGGTTTAGTCTGTCATTGAAACTGAACATTGTGTGTGTGTGTCATTGTTAGCCGATCTTGTCATATAAGCAGCACTATGTTTTGGTGTAATTTTTTTGAGAAACATCATAATCAATTGGAATGATGATAATTAGACTTTTAGAAAGCTGGTTTTCCCTAACCAACAGATTCTAGGCCAAGCCTTTGGGAGAAGCTGCCATTATTAGCAGGTGCACTGGCCTTTCTACTTGTCACTGGGTTATAATACTAGGCATCAGTTTGGTAATAATGCTTGTTTCCAGGAACATTTTCTATGACAGCAAATTATGTAGCAGAGAACTATCTGGTTTGTTTAACTCAGACCTCGAAAACATCAAATTGTACCAACTCTTCCCTTCCTATAACCACAAATGGCATGGAGAATGTTCTCAAAAAAACAAAGAAAACAAAAACGATTTTAGTTACTAACAGAGCAACTCAGTAATTTCTGTCTATCATTTTGAATATTAACTGTGTTTGTTCATTCTCTAGTACAATGCTACCCTGAAAATTGTGACGTGTGTGTGTGTGTGCACATGTATATGTGTGTTGCCTGTACATGTGTCAGGTGGAAGCCAGTAGAGAACATCAAAGATCTTTTTCCATCACTCTTCTCTTTACCTTAGTGACTTAAGGCAAGAACATTCACTGAACTGATGCTTGTCAGTTTCAACAAGGTTGGCCAGCCAGTGAGTTCTTGGGATCTGCCTGTCTCTGTAACCCGAGTTGCTGCTATTGCAAGCATGAAGCTGGTCTGCTTTCTGTGTGCATGCTGAAGGTTAAAGCTCAGGTCTTCATGCTTGCAGAGGAATCATTTTAAGCCACTGAGCCATCATTTTCAGACCCTTTGGAAGTTTCTAAATCATGAATGATATGATAATTATGTGTTGTACACATCCAATTAAGATAGTGTAGCATGATAGCTATGATAAAAAAAATCAGTAGCACACAATCTCAAAACACAGTGCTTGTTATGAAATATTCTGGGTATATTGTTCAATAAAACTCAATTTTCAACATTTGAAAAATAGGATATTTTACATATTTGCTATTAATTTTTACAAAATTCAAAATTTGGAATATTGAGCATGCTTTGTCTAATAACCTGTGAGTAATAAGTAGCTGGCTACAACTATTAAAGGCAACATTCTTACTAATTCTCCACAATCCACCCAGCACAGTCTCTCCGGCATCTAACATTCTTAGGTTTAGGTCTGACAGCAATTGATTATATAAGTTCTGGTAGGTCAGTTCAGATGTAAAGAAACAAAGGTGCAGATAAAAAGTGATCCTTAAACCCTGACATAGTGCTCTAGACCAGATGTGAAAACAATCTATATATTGAGGCCTTTCCACTTACATTTCTGCCATCTCTCTTTCTTTATTTACAAAACAAATGCTGTGCTATTTATATTCATATTTAGATATATCTATTTATGTTTAGTCTTGACGTTACTGCAAATAGCAGTTTATGATAGTGTAGTGCAAAGAGACATACAAAAGTAAATATTGGCAAGAAATTAATATGTGGTATGTTTGAGAACTTTGCTATATAAAAACTAACAAGGGCAATCAATTATTTTGTTGGATGTTACGTAGGCTCTTTATTAACTAATGCTCACCATTGCTCTGCATTTCTCAGTCTCTATTAACTATGAGGAGAAAGGAAATCACCTCCTGAATCTGTCTTCCTCTATCTCTTGTTTTTTCCAGGCTAATCTCACAAAAAGTAAGATTTAACATTTCTTCCTTTTTTTTATCTTTCACTTTTTTCTTTGGAATAAAATGAAAAAAATTATTTATTACTTATGAACTAGTACTATCAACACAAATTTCCTCAGACATAGGTTTAAAATTCAGTTAAGTTTAAAAAATACACAAATAATAAATTAGAAATCAATTGTTAAATAAGAAGATGGTTGGGCAAAGATACATCATTAGGGTCATAACTAACTTGTGTTGAATTAATAATAATAATATCAATAATAATAATAATAAAAAAAGAGGCCATAAATTTGACACAAAGCGAAGAGAGGTATTTGGAGATTTTGAGGGAGGTAAGGGAATGTAGAAATATTATAATTATATTATTATTATCTCAGAAACTAAAAAATACTTATTAAAAAGACAAATGATATATACATATAAAAAGTGGAAATAATGTTTATTTCCCCAGAATTTCAAATGACATATTTCCACACATGAATCCAATTTTAATTCCTTATTATATAACCCTGAAAAAGTTAGACAGATCTTTCTTTAGTTCTATATTTCAATCAATAGTATCTCACTCAGTCATCACTAGAGAAGTTTCTTGCCATAGTAGAATGCTAACACAGAAGCCTCCAACTGAACAGCGTGCCAAGAGTGAGAGACACCTGAGTACTCAGTCCTAAATGATGTCTTCATCAAAGCCCTCCCTCGAGGCTCTGGGATCTGTGCATTCAGACAATCTGTAAGAGCCAGAGGGAGTATTCCAAAGAAACAGTGTCTAACAGGCACAACTGGATTGGTAGGCCTATGAACTCACAGAGACTGTGGTGGCATACACAAGGTCTCCACTAGTTCAAGTCAGAATGAATCACCACTAAGATGGGGAGCAAGACGTGGGCCCTCACTCCTGGTGAAGAAATTCTCTACAATTGATAACTCTGGCGAAGGAAAATTAGTTTTCTACAATGGAATCTAATTGGGCATATTAACCACATTTCAGGCTAGGGCCTATGCCCAGGAGTAGTTGCCCTACACAAAACAAAGTCAATGGTAAATTTTTGTTTTATTTTGCTTTTATTTTTTTCTTATTGCTTTTTGCTTATATAGTTTCTGTATTTGTAGGGTATTTGTGTTTCTTGTTTTATGTTTATTTGTTTTTATTTGTTTTTTAAAATGAGCAAGGGAGAAGTAAAAGTTCAGTAGGTAGGGAGATGGGAAAGGATTGGGAGGAATTGGGGAAGAGAAAAAACAATCAAAATTTATAATTTTTTATCAATAAAAAGAAAAATAATACAATTTTTGTTGTTGTTTTATTTTATTTTGTGTTTTTCAAGACAGTGTTTCTCTCTGTTGGCATTCCTGTCATGAAACTGGGACTCAAAGATGCAGAGATCCACCTGGTTCTACCTCTTTACTGCTGGAATTAATGGCATGTGTAAACAATGTTAAGTAAAGGTACAAAGTATTTGCAAAATATAAAAATTTGTTTTCTTCCCCAACATCATAAGACATATTTTCACACACAAATCCAATGTTTAACTCTTTCATCTCATAACACTAAAGAGGTTTGACAGATTTTTCTGTAGTTCTATGCTTGAATTCATAAATAAATTGTGAATATATTTGATCAGAGAACCTAATATATTTAGATTGAAAGCATATATTTGATTATAGAGTTTAGTATAATAGAATTGTGGCCTAAAGGAGGGCATGTAGAGGAGCAGGCAAGACAAAACGAAAATTTAGTTGTCATTTAAAATGATCCCATGACTGTCTAGTATCCATCCACAGAGAGGCAGACATATTAAATGGTAACAGTGGAATCAATATTATTTGGTAGAAAGTTTTCCATATGTTTTCAATGTCTGGTCTATAAAACCTTTCATGATGAGTGTGGATAAATTCTGTGAGCAGGACAATGTTGTCCTGAAACTAATCAAAATCCTTTTCCAAGATAAGGTGAAGAGAGGCTTAGCCTCTTTGGTCAACATATCATGAATATGAAGTGATAATATTAAATGCAAAAAATTTTGTGTACATAGTTAGACTGAAGCTTTTTCAAAAAATGTCTTACCTTTGTAGCTGCACACACACAGCATACCATTTATGCTGCTGAGTAAAATTTCTCACATCTGGGTTTGGAACTGTGTATCTTTCTGTAACTTAACATTTTACATTCCGATGGTTTAATTATGTTAGGAAATAAAAATGTCAGAAAGTGAACTAGTTCCATAAACTCTAATGAGATAGATAAATTTAGTAGTCAACCTGACACACTTGGGAAGAGGAACCATATTTTGAAAACATGCCTCCATTGGGTTTTCCTGTAAGCATGTCTATGGGGCATCTTCTTGATGGTTACAGACTATACTACTGTGGGTGGTACCATCCTTGGTAAAGTGTGTTTGGAAAGTTCAAGGAAAGTTGCTGAATGCGATACAAAAAGCCAGAAATATTTGTGTCTTTATGCCTTAAACTCCCACCTTGGCATCCCTCCATGATAGACTGTATGCTACAAAATGGAATAAACACTTTCCTCCCTGTGATGCTTTTGTGCTTGGTGCATATCACAGCAATAGAAGGAAAACTAGATTATCTGAAGACCAGAAAAGAAATTATATGCTTTAGGAAACAGTTCTTATTTCCAAAACATAAAATCTGTGGAACTCCATTCTAGTGAAAGCAACATAGAGAGCAGATAAAATTTATATGAAGTCTGTGGTTTTTTGTGAAGCAGTCTTCACGAGTTCATTAACTCTGAGATCTTAATCTTGGAATAAAATAGATCAATTGAGCAGAAAAACTTCCTCAATCCAAATCATACATTATTATTACTTTCTGATCGATGAAAATAGTTATGAGACCTAGAGCTATTACCACAAACAAACTGTTGTGATCCCTGTCCTGAAGTTCACAGTGGATAAATAATTGAAGACTGCAATGTTGAGTAAGCTAGAATATATTGCCAGATTTCTTTAATTTTAAATTTCTAATAATTACTATGATATGAGGTTAATTAGAGGCGAAATTTTAAAATGTTAATCAAACTCGCTTAATAAATTGTACTCATTGAAGTGCATGTGCTGAAAACTATTTCATATTCATTATTTATTTTCATAATAATCACATTAGATAAGTCAGAAGGTGGAACATTCATTATTAGATTAGTAAAATGACAACTTAGTGGAAATAATCAGTGTGCCCAAGTTTACATAAAATTAAATATGAAAATTGAGATGAATATATTTTCTAATTTTATGGACACTGTAGATTTTCATTTTTTCTATGCAATGTTATGAGAAGGAAAGCTTATATTATCACCACTATCATATTATTACAGTGGAATTTATATACTAAAAAAAAAATTAGTAGCTCTCCTTTCCACAGATGATAAATGGGCTGAGAAATAAGTCAGAGAAACATCACCCTTAACAATAGCCACAAATAGCATACAATATCTCAGAGTAACTCTAACCAAATAAGTAGAAGACTTGTGTGACAAGAACTTTAAATCTCTGAAGAAGAAGGTGAACCCAAGGGAAAATAAATAAATAAATAATTAAATAAATCTCTGAAGAAAAAAAATTGAAGTAGACATCAGACAGTGGAAAGATCTTCCATGTTCTTGGGTAGGTAGAATTAACATAGTAAAAATGGCAATCTTACCAAAAGCAATATACAGATTCAATACAATGCTAATTAAAAACCCAGCAAAATTCTTCACAGACCTTGAAAGAATGGTACTCAACTTCATATGGAAAAGCAAAAAACCCTGGGTAGTCAAAACAATCCTGTACAATAAAAGAACTTCTGGAGGCATCACAATCCCTGACATCAAACTCTGTTACAGGGCTACAGTAATGAAAACAGACTGGTATTGGCATAAAAACAGACAGGAGGACCAATGGAACTTAATCAAAGATTCAGATATTAATCTACATACCAATGAACACCTGATGTTTGACAAAGAAGCAAAAAATATGAAATGGAAAAAAGAAAGCATATTTAACAAATGGTGCTGGCATAACTAGACATCAACATGTAGGAGAATGAAAATACATCCATATCTATCACCATGCACAAAACGCAAGTCCAAATGGATCAAAGACCTCAACATAAAGCCAGCCACTCTGAATCTCATAGAAGAAAAGCGGGAAGTACACTTGAATGCTTTTGGGACAGGAGATCACTTCTTAATTATAACCCCAATAGCAAGACACCATAAAAAAATTAATAAATGGTACCTCCTGAAACTGGAAAGCAAAGAACATGGTCAACAAGACAAAATGACATCTTACAGAATGGGACTTACTCACTTTTCTTGATGAAGAACCTCATTAAAGGACATGCAAAGACGCCTCTTAAGAACAATGCAGGCTCTCTACACACTCATTTGCTTAATAGAATAAAATATAATTATGTCTCAAACATCAATATGTTTTCATTTGGTGATACCTGTACACTAGTTTTTCAAGACAGTTAAATATAAGATGTAAATATGTATATTGATAATCAAAGGGAAAAAAATAAGTCAACACATTCCATTCATTCCTTATTGGATTGTCACCAATCCATTATTTATTCTCCAACAAATCTTTTTTTGTTTGTTTTGCTTATTTTATTTTTTTAGTTGTTGCAAAAAAAAAAAATCCGCCTCCTCCCCATTTCCCATTATCCTTCCCCTCCTCGCACACATCGCTCCTTCCCCCCACTCTCCTACCCCTCTCCCCCTCCTCCCCACTCCATTCCCCCTCCCTCCCGAGAATGAAGAGCAGTCCAGATTCCCTGCCCTGTGTGAAGTCCAAGGTCCTCCCACTTCCATCCAGGACCAGGAAGGTGAGTATCTAAACAGGCTAGGCTCCCACAAAGCCAGATCATGTATTAGGATCGAAACCTAGTGCCATTGTCCTTGGCTTCTCATCAGCCCTCATTGTCCGCCATGTTCAGAAAGTCCGGTTTCATCCCGTGCTTATTCAGTCCCAGTACCGCTAGCCTTGGTGAGTTCCCAATAGATCAGTTCCACTGTCACAGTGGGTGGGTGCACCCCTCGTGGTCCTGAATTCCTTGCCCATGTTCTCCCTCCTTCTGCTCCTCATTTGGAACTTAAGAGCTCAGTCCGGTGCTCCAATTTGGGTCTCTGTCTCTATCTTGATCCATCGCCAGATGAAGGTTCTAAGGTGATATGCAAGATATTCATCAGTATGGCTATAGGATAGGGTCATTTCAGGTTCCTTCTCCTCAGTTGCTCAAGGTACTAGCTGGGGACATCTCCCTGGACACCTGCGAACCCCTCTAGAGTCAAGTCTCTTGCCAACCCTAAGATGGCTCCCTTAATTAGGATATATATTTCTCTGCTCCCGTGTCCACCCTTCCTTTATCCCAACCATCCCATTACCCCAAGATCCCCCCATTCTCCCCTTCTCACCTTTCTCACCCCATTTCCCCTTACCCCCATGCCACCTCACCTCCAAGTTCCAGGTTTTGCCCTGTATTCTTGTCTACTTCCCATATCCAGGCAGATGACTATATGTTATTCTTTGAATTCACCTTCTTATTTAGCTTCTCTAGGATCACAAATTATATGCTCAATGTCCTTTATTTATGGCTAGAAAACAATTCTTGACTTACTACTCCAAATTGCAAGGATATTGGTACTAAGCCCTTCCATTTTTATTAAGGATGGAAAACAACTCATATTAAGAAAATCATATTATTGCTTCTAACAATCTTATTCCAAAACCTGAATTTTCAGATCTACTTTGCAAACAAGTCTGTCCATTTTCCTGGCCTGAATCATATAGAAACCTATTTCTATTTTATTATCAAGTAAGGAAAATTGAGACAGGTACCGAGAATTATAGTACTTTATTTTGGGAAATGCTTTACATAATTTAGTTTATGCTGAACTTAAGCAAGGTAGGATTTCAGTTATCATTTGATTTTGAATTCGGTGTGGGGAAAAGAGTATTAAGAAAAATTTCAGCTATTAGTTTAACTTACTATACACCCTCACTTAAACTATGTGGTAATTTATTACATAAGACATTAGGGAAACACTTTATTAAATATTTACATGTTAATAGAGGATCTTAGGATATTTGTCAAGTAAATTTTAAATAAAAATTAATTTTATTCACTTATGACTTATAGAAACAGAAGTTTATAATAGAGATGAAGGGGAATGTGCCAAAAGAGGGAAACACTAAAAAAGTAATCTCACACTAAATCCAAATAGAATATAATAAGGGGTTCTTTATTAAAGGGGAGTTCACAGATCACAAGGTGGAACAGGAATTGAATAAAACATTAAAACATCTAAGTGTGGTGTCAGTGGGGAGAGAGAGAGAAAGAAAAGGAGAGAGAGAGAGAGAGAGAGAGAGAGAGAGAGAGAGAGAGAGAGAGAGAGAGAGAGAGCAGATACATGCATGACTTTTGGTACCCAAGGCTACACCCAACCTGGTCTAGTCTCTCAAAGGCCATTCCCATCACCTCCTCCTTTTGTCTAAAATAAGAGAGTTTCAAACCCCAAACAAAACTATATACAGTAAGAACAGATGTCAAGTACAAAATTAGAATTACTACCAGCATAAATAATATTAAGCAAGAAACATATGCTAAAAGTTTTAATAGTTATTATATCTTAAGGAGTTTGAGTCTAGGATCAGAAATGGCTTGGCTAAGTCATAAGAAGAAAGTAACTATGAGTATCTAGTTTTCAACCCCATCGAAGGCCTGAGATAGGAGATAATATTACTAGTAGGCAGTAAGTACAATCCAGCAGCTTCTGAGATGTGCAGTAGATGACAGAGACAACTGGCTACCCGGGCAATCACCCAAAGTCTCATTTGCAACATTGGAGCAACCAACTTTGGCTAAGGCCTAGAGTAACAGAAAAGCATTACAATTTAAAGATAATATCATAATAGAAATATGTAAGTGACATTTAGCGGTCCAGATCTCAAGAATAAAAAAAAAGATAGCTCCTATAGGTACAAAAACAAACTTCCTCTTTCAGGGTCTCATAGTAGACAAATGAATTTCTTAAGCTTTATATACACTATACCCAGCTAAGTCTCACAGAGTGTTTTATTCATGTAGTTTAAATATTTTACTTTGAATAAAATATTAAATATTTTCATGTAGTTTATAGACACATCATGTAAAACTTCCAGAATTTTGCTGAGTAGATCGGCAGATCTGATGAAGAGATTTAATTATTACAAATGGAGGCTCTTTCTGAAATTATTGGGTAGCGAGTTTTATTTTGTCTAGGGTATTCTTTTTTAATTGTTTTGATTTGTTTCCAGTTCACCTGAAGTTCTCCATAAAGTACACTTAATGGCCCAGCAAGGGTTCTAGACAGTCAGATTAGTGAACTTGAAGCAAATGAACCAGAATCCCATAAATGATTCTTTTCTAAACAACAGTGGTTATTTTGGATATTTTGTTTGCTGTCCACTTGTGGTCAAAGAATTTATCGATTTCATTGGTATGTATAATTTGCACTAAAACTCTTTTGCTTCTGTCTAGAGCATGGTTAGTACTATAGACTCTGCATAGTATACTTGTGGGAATGGTTTTCCTGAGAAATGTTTAAAGCTTGTCTTTACAAACCAAATTTTCACTCAAGTCATAACCAAGTAAATAGTGTGGTTTGAGATCATTTACAACTATGTACTTGTTCTACATAGATACTGTATGTTCAACGTGTTTAGAATTAATGACCTCTAATAAAAGCATATTATGCAAATGTTATACAAATTGTAATGGACAGTATTTCCTATTTTTTTCTTTGTAACTTTTGTGTGCCCCTTACTCAGAAGGATGTGTGTGTGTGTATGAGAGAGAGAGAGAGAGAGAGAGAGAGAGAGAGAGAGAGAGAGAGAGAGAGAGATGTCATGACCTGATCTAAGTCTATTCTGAAGCAGTGAGGCATTTAAAGCAATGTACTCCCCCACCTCTCATATATATATATGAAGCAACAAGTCAACAAATGGGTATAGAGAGATAATATGTAATTGTGGCTTTGTGTACTGTTTAGAGCCAGTCGGGCCAGAAAAACAATTTTCTTCCTTATGAGATTCCTGTAAAGATTGATTAAGATAAAACCTTCCTTATTCCTTTTTGTTACTGCATTTGCTTTGCTCTTCAATATAGAAAGAAGGCAGCCTTTGTTCAGGATTACTGCTCTTCATTTTAGTTTCTGGTTAGAGTAATCTTTTAGATTAGATGACTCTCTTTGAACTAAGATATCTATTAGATTACAACAGGGAATAATAAAACTCCTAAATAAATAAGGTCTCCTCTTGGGTAAATGATGCCAGGTGATAGTATTTCTTCTCTTATGTGGTATCATCACAGAGCTGAGCTAAGACAATGACACAGCTGTTCAAATACTTGTTTGTTGAGCAGGAGAACTTGAGGGTGATATATAGCAATAACATACAAAGGAAGGTGTAATGGCATAGAATTATAATTCCTATGGTAGACGATGAGGCAAGTATATTCTCTAAGTTCATTGCTATCCAGTCGGACCATACTGATGAGCATCAAATACAGTGGAAAATTGTTTGTCTATGTAATAAAAGTGTAAAGTGATACAGTAAAGACATATGATGTATGGCCTTCATTTGCACATGGACCAACACATTCATAAGCATATGTTTGTATGTTCATGTACACATATATGGACACACACAGCATTACTCACATACAACATAAATAAAGAGAGTTCACAGAGGCAAAATATCTCTGCTCTGTGCATTTGAAAGTAATTTCTGGTTGAGAAGGAAAAAGAAAGTGAAACAGGAAGCTTACTGGATGCCAGGGAGCAAATAGAATTGCGGTGGAATATTTAACTATGTAGCGATGTGTTGCATTTTTTTAATAACATAAAGATGTGCTGCTCTTTTAGCTTGTCTGCCTAAGGCACCTGACTGGTCTAATAAAAAGCTGAGTGGCCAGTAGTGAGGGAGGAGGTATAGATGAGACTTCTGGGAAGGATGAATAGGTAGGAGGAGGTATTTAGGCTTGGGAAGAAAGTAAAATAGACTTCAGGGAGATGACAGGGTTGAGCAGGCCAACCACAGAGGAAGCAGGAAAGTAGAATATACAGAATGAAAGAATAAAAAGCCCGAGACAAGATTTAGATGAACAGAAACAGGCTAAATTGAGTTAAAGGAGCTAGTGGGACACATTCAAGCTAAGATCAGTTACAATTAACAATACATATCCATGTCTTTATTTGGAAGCTGATGGGTGGCCTGAGAAAATGCCGACTATAGGGTATTCTCCCAGGCAAGCGAAGATGCCAACAATAAGGTAAGCAGATGACTGACAAAATTCCCACCACACTGAAGTCCTGTGATTAAAAATGTTTACTGAAATTTAAGTGTATCTCCACTCACTCTCATGGTTTTAACGGTTGAGAGGAATTTGTAATTGTTGCAGTTATTTATACTTTGTCTATCATCTATGTCTATCATTTATCTATCAATCTATCTATTCACATACATATATTTATTAAGCAATTCAGACTAGTAACACCAGAATTGCAATGAACCTGCACATGTGAAAACACATTAGTTTAGTCAGCCTGTAGCAGGGAGATTCCACTTTAAAATATTCACATACACTTTTAACCTTTCACTGAGTATGAACTCTGAAGTAGAAGACTCATGGGGTTTTCCTTCATGCTATGTTGTGATTAAATTATTTTCTTAAATCTAAGTGGTTCATTTCAAGTGAAAAGATAATAGAATGGGAGAGTTAAAGGACCTCTGTGACTGTTTTCAAATCTCTGTACCTCTTCAACTCTCTTCACTTAGAAAGCAGAAATAATAATATCTATAACAAATTACTGTTACTCTGAAATGTAATGCTGACTATCAAAGCTGTTGTAACTACAGAGTTGGCTTGTAAATTGCTTTTATAATTTCTCTGTAGAGACGTTTACTAGAAATCAGTGAGGAAATGTTCTACATTTTCTACACAAAATATGTTATTCCTTTCTAGGCACTTATATATCATATTTACTCTCGGTTACTTTATTAGAATATAAGAATATAAATATGAAAGTTCCACAATCCATTGCCTTCAATGGTATCAAATCACTAAGTGGAAAGGTCCCTATTTAATTAACAAGAATGGGTTAAGTACCATTTTAACTTTGATAAATGGTGCTATGAGAATAAATGCATGGGAAATTAAGATAAAGTATTGGGTAAATTTTTCTTGTGCTTATGTTTTAAAGCTATGTTTTATAAAATAAGCTGAGTTTGTAGAATTGGGCTGAAAACCAGCAGTTGAAGCAGAAAGATCACATGAAGAAGAGACAAAACTTCACTTTGCGGTGAGGATAGCAATGTAAATGAAATTGGTCTTTATCTGCTGTACAAGGATGAGATGTGTGAACTTCATTGTCTACATAATGAGCACCAGTGAAATTGTTGTAACTTATACATTGAAATTTGCTTCCATTGTTATTATTCTTTTAATGTATCAAAATGGATGTTAAAAAGAAACTTTGGTTGAAATATGATCAGCATATTTAAAAATAAAAACAAATTATAGTGCAATGAATTTTGTTTCATCTCTTCTGGGGCCTGTGCAATTTACTATAAAGGAAATAAAGGAACATATTTTGTGGTATAAACAGTGTATATATTTTAATTTTATTTAGATTTTGCATTTTAAAAATCCATGTAAACAGGCATGTGTTAATGCAAATGATATTTGGTAGAATTGTGAGAAGCAAGGATAAGCAGCAAATTTAGGGACAAGGCAATGTGATTTACAGTATAAGTATTGTTGTGTGAGCAGACAGTTGGAAACATGTTTGGTTAATGTTTTTATGAACAATTTAGCAGATAAAGTTTAAAAATCTTAAGAAAATTAACAAATTTAGAAAAATAATCAACCAGATTCTTTCTTTGTATAGGCTGATCAAGCACAATAGAAATGCAATTTGGAGGAAAAAAGATACTAGGATAACTACAAATTTATGGTAACATCTTTATTTAAATGCCGTTTAGAGATTTAGACTGAGTTGACTGACTTGTAGTGAGAATTTATAGTGTTTCAGTTATAACAAAGTATTTTCTTATCATTAAATTATCAGTGAGCTATTACATGTTGCTTAAACCAATAAGTACTTATATTTAAAAAGTCATCTAAAATTTTTTTTACTCACCTAATATCAATTTACTCATGATGTCTGATTAACGATTAGGTTAGAATTAGAAGATTCTAGAAGGTTCTCTGAAATCTGCTTTCCAACTATCCCGTGAGATTTCCTAGTTGGTTACACCTGCGTCTCATCTTTCAGTAAGCTATCCTGTACTTTTTCTTTTAGTAGCTGAGCAGAGTTTAGAGAAATTAGCAAGTTTGTGAAAGTTTTGAACTGAAATATGTATCATCAGTAAGTTATTGAATAAAACGTCATAATTCTGGCTATGATATAAAAGATGAGACTGACAGCAATGGCAATGGTCTTAACAGTTTTGGAAAAGAAGCATGAAGACAGTGAGCTCAAGGCTTGCCAAGACTACAAAGTATTATGCCAGCTGGAGAGCTTAGTGATTAAATATCCCATAAGATCAATAAAAAACAGGTCTGTGGGTGGTTCTCAGTGGTAGAATGCTTACCCGTGACTTACATGGCAAGGGCTCAATCTACAGGACTCTCCAAAAATAAGGAAAATAAGAAAGACGAGAGAGAGCATGGAATCTCGTTGTTGGAGAGAATATCAAAACCACATTTCAATGTGTATAGTATGTATGGCAAAGACAGAGAAATGAGCACAACTGAATGATTGTGATTATCTATATAAGCAAAGTACCACCATTAGAAAGTCATATTTAACTGTATAGTTACTTGTTAGTATGGTGGTCTGGTAAGTAACCCTTCCCTTCAAGAAAAGAATTCTTAACCAACTAATCACGTATTTGAAATTTTCAGGGCACAGAAAGTTTGTACAAAAGACCCTTGTAATTATTTGATGAGAGCCGTGTAATAAAGTACCTTTTCAATAATACATTAAGTATGAATATGAAAACATGATTTATGTTTACTTTTAAAATAAGAATTGATACTTAAAAAAAACTTCTAGAAAGGTAAGGTTTAGCATTACCATACTCAGTGTCACAGTTTGTCTTTAATTTTAAGTTGTATAAAATGATAAGAGATATAGAGTTTCATGTGTGACCACAGAAGATAAATAATTAGCGTGCAGCCAAACTAATTCATCAAAGCTTGTCACCTCCATATTTGAATAGAAAGATAAGCTGAAAAGGGCAAAGGAGCATACTAAACAAGTGAATGATTACAAAAGTCATAAACTACGAAAAATGAAAAACAGAACAATATTTCAAAATTATTAAAAGTATTACAAAGATTATACATATGTCCTAAGAAAATGACACACTTAAAGAAGTGAATGTAGATATAATAATGAAGGAATGAACAGGATTTGACTACCAATGTGATATCAGAAAATGGGACATTTCACCTGTTCTAGTAACAGATAATTGTAGCACAAATAATAGAAACCAAGACACAGATATTGGGGTTGAAGCTGAGGAGCAGAAACACAAAGCAGTGAAACCACTAGAGTTCTTACCTCTACCAAGGCTCAGACAAAAGGCGGATCCTTTTCTCCATGTGACTGTAAGCTTCAAAGCTCTCCACCAAACCTCAGACTGCAATGAACTCTTGTCTCCTCTGGCCTTATATACCTCTCTCTGCTTATTCATATAACTCCTGTCTCGACCTCCATGGTACTGGTATTAAAGACATGTGACTCCTGATTGCTGGGAGCACCTTAGCGTGAGTTCTTTTTGTCTTTTTAGACTGATTCAATCTCAGGTAGCGCAGGGTAGCCTTGAGTCTTGGAATTAAAGGTGTGTATCATCACTCCCTGGCTTCTATTGGCTTAGCTCTGCATTGTCCTGGCAAGCTTTATTTATTAAAACATAAATGAAATAAAATATCACTATAGATAATCATTGAGCAAAAGTTAATTGAAATGAAGGGAAACTGGTATAGTTTGGTTCATTTCCTTATTTGGATCCACCTGGTCAGTATTACAATTCTTTAGTTTTATGTAAGTAATTTATCTGTTTATTTTCTTGGTCCTGTATTACTTCTTTAATGTGGGTCAAACAGGAGATTATATTCTTTTAGGTCTAAGTAAAGACCAAACACTCAATATGCTTGAAAGAAAATACTCTTTAGTGGGTTAATATAGAAACCTGGACCTTATTTCAAATAAGAAAGAATGAAGAATATCACATTAATTGTTCTCTGTGGTAGGACCATGCCACCAAAATAAGTAAGATTCCATAGGATCCTCCTCCTTTCTTGATTAAGAAAGCACACAGCTGTGAAATTTAGTTTTTCAGAGAGCATTGTGTTCTAGATGCTGATACTCAACAAACATCCCAAATAAACCTTACCTATGCTAAATGAATGTGGAATTACAGAGATTCAAAGTCTGAGGTGTTGATCTCCCTTTCGACTTTTCACATACAGACCATTTGTACTGTTCAGAGAGCTGTCATCTGTGTTTTTTCTCCTTTGTTTCTTTAAAGTTGGAAGTACAAGATGGGTGAGATGCTGAAGTCTGTAATCACAGTGCTCCTCATCGTGAAAAAGGAGGCCCACCATGACTGTGAGTCCAGCCTGAAATACAAACGGGATTCCAAGTTATCCTGTGCCACAGAATATCCTGTTCCAGAAAGAAAAGTATTATCGTATTTCTCTTGCTCCTCCTGAGACATGAAACTGGCACTCAAAATATTTACATGCTCAATCACAAAATAGGCTTTCAATGCAAAGACCCATTATTTCTTTCACTATTGTGTGTCTTCTCTGTAAGCTACAAGCCAACCACATAGTTTGAGGTTGTAATATATAGTATTACATTTTAGTTGTCCAATTTCATGGGAAAGATATTGGAAATTATTTTCAGTGCTGATCCAATATTAGGCCTCTACTCGAAAGCAACTGGGACTACAGAAAGAATACCAAATAATAAATAATCCAATAAATAAATAAATATTTTTAAAAAGTAAAATAGTTTGAGGAGAAGAGGCAACTAAAATGACCTGCCACAATTCTAGAACACTTTTTTGTAGTAAGTATATCTATCAATATATCTGGAAATTATTAATATTTGACAAGATCCTACAGCTAGTTTTGGCACAGCATCTTAGTGAGAGAAAAAAATAGTAAATTAAAAAATGTTGGAAGACTAATGATTAAATAATGAAGAAAAGTGGAAGCTAGGCTTTAAAAAAGTTAGGAGATTAAGCTTAAAATAGAAACAGGGGTTGTTAACAATATACATTTTTTATTTTTTTATCATAAGTATTAAAAACTAAAGAAGAAATTCTATTAATCATGTGCATGTAATTTACCAATAATCAAATCTGTCACTCTCAAATACTATAAAAAATAGCAGCCGGGCGGTGGTGGCGCACGCCTTTAATCCCAGCACTCGGGAGGCAGAGGCAGGCGGATCTCTGTGAGTTCGAGACCAGCCTGGTCTACAGAGCTAGTTCCAGGACAGGCTCCAAAGCCACAGAGAAACCCTGTCTCGAAAAACCAAAAAAAAAAAAAAAAAATAGCATTTGTCAGAAGGTCCATTCAGAAGAGAAGTGAATGTATACTGATTAATACACAAGAACAAATAAAATGCCCATCGGTATTTTACAGAGGAAAAAAAAGAAACAGGGGTTATGGATAGACTCAGCAGATATATTTATTCTTCTATATGTATTTGTGGCAGCAATGGTTAAAAAGAAGGGTGGGTCTGCACTGGGGGTGGGATGTGATGGGGTTGGAGGTGAAAAGATAAATATAAAATGATATAATTATATGTTAATTTAAAAAGAAAAGACTGTCTTCAAATATTCAGAGAGGCAATAGGCTTGTGAATAACAGGAAGAGTCTTTTGCTACTCGAAAGGTAGATGAGTAGATGTTGTAGGCTATTAGGGTTTTCATCACCAAAAGTGCCTAATTTATACCAGTGTATCAATTACTAATAGAGTATGCCTTATCCCAATCAGATGAATTTGTAACTTTCTATTAAGTGTGTCCTAAACACTTTGTGTATAAGAATTTCATTTGCTTATTCTTTAAATTACATTCCATTATTAAAGGTTGAACATATTTCCCTGTTGTAGGTCATGATTAGGTATCCATATCAAGGCTGAGAAATTGGATTCTATTTGTTTTTAAATTAAAAACCATTAAGAAAATATGCCAGCAAGATAAAGTACAAGGATATTAATAACTGTTTATATCTTTCCCATACCTTTATCAGAGAAGTTCAATTATATCACTATGGTTTCCCAAGGGATCCAACTATTTTATTTATTGGAAAATATTA
The DNA here is from genome assembly GCF_037038515.1 of Microtus pennsylvanicus. Lineage (NCBI taxonomy): Eukaryota > Metazoa > Chordata > Mammalia > Rodentia > Cricetidae > Microtus > Microtus pennsylvanicus. The sequence goes on from NC_134593.1 coordinate 39,652,469, forward strand.
CTAGATTTAACACTTAGATGGGATAGGAAAATAGAATTGGGCTCGAATATAAAAGCAAATAAATTCAGATAATAGGATTTGCAAGGTAGCACTAGAAGCTGTGTGTGTTAAGCAGATCTAAATATCTGCTGTGCATGAATATGAATTGTTGATCCTGATTTCAGTGAGACACAGTAGAAAGTTGTTCATAATTAATCAATGATTCATCAAGAGATGAATTATTTCTTAGCAAATTTCAGTTGTATTTAAAACATTTAACAAAATTTGGGTTGACATTAACTTTTGAATGATATGAAAGAGGTAAGGTAAGATGCAATTAATTTGAAAGTAAGTGGGCATTTTCTGTACCCCCATACAGACACACACACACAGACACACACACACAGACACACACACACACACACACACACACACACACACACACACACACACACACACGAGAGAGACAGAGACAGGAGACAGAGAAAGAGATAGAGAGATCCTGTGTTTAGATGCCTTGAGCCATTCTGTAATCTTGATTGCTCCTGTTTCCATTACATTTAAGAAGACTTATTGATACATATCTGTCTTTTGTTTCTTGATCTCCTAACTTGCCTATTGCTCCCCAACCTCAATCTCTCTTTCTTCCTTATCACTTCATAGGAGGTAATTTTTTTTAGATCATGGATAAATCCTCATGCTGTCTTTAAGTCTAAAGGTTATCTTTCATTCTTCTAGTTCTCTGAAGTTTTCCTTCATGATCAAGCATTTTCTTCCATTTTAAAATCTTTAACAAGTTGTACAGATTCAGATCTCTGTAATCACTGAATACCCAATATTAAATTTCCTGACATTTTGGATCTTACCTCATGTGAATCTTTCTGGAAATCTCATAAGCAGATTATTCCTTTGAAGTTGTTTTGTAAATACTACCACAATTATATGGCCCATCACCAACATGCATATCTAATACCTTGCCTATTATCACTGTCTCTTAAAATAATTTGAATTATGCATTAAATGTTTTAATGGATGTTTTTCCACTTCATTTCCTTTCAAACACACACACACACACACACACACACACACACACACACACACACAGAGAGAGAGAGAGAGAGAGAGAGAGAGAGATGAGAATTTGAATGTCTTCTCAATAGATTTTTCAATCTGTCTTCCATTTTCAAAGATTTGATACTTTCTATTTGCACTTCTCATTATAGAGATCTTACAGTATAAAAAAACCTGGATGTTGAAAATGTTATGAATTTTACTGTATCAATACAGAATGTCTGTTTAGGTGTGGAGAAAGCTTTAAAGCAGTAAAAAACGGACCTTTGTAGACGTGAGTGGAATTGTACTGTTCCTAGGAAGCAAACAATTAAATTCAATTTTGAAAACAGATAGAATAAGGAGTTTGAAAGAGAGAGAAAACGTGAACCCACAACTGGCTGAACATCACAATCAAAGACACTCTAATTGCATTAAAATATTTGTATTGTTTTTTATTTTTTATTTTTCCATTTAATTATTTACACTTCCCTCCTCCCAATCCCCTCCAGCTCCTCCATACCCCCTCCTCCCTCTCCCACCCTGCTTGAGAGAGGGTAGGGTTCCCTGCCCTGTGGGAAGTCCAAGGCCCTCTCCTCTACATCCAGGCTTAGGGAGCATCCGTATAGACTAGGGTTCCCAAAAGCCAGAACATGAACTAATGGAAGATTTTATTTTTCTTTTCTTCTCTTTCATTTTTTTTAAAGATAGTTTTTTCTGCAGGTAGCCACACTGCTATGTATTCATAAGTATAGTGGTGATGTCATATTCAGAAGACAAGGTTTATAAAACTCAACTACATCTTCTAACTAATACAACTTTCACAATCCCTCTTCTGTGATGACCCATGGGCCTCAGATTGAGTGATTATAGCCCTTTTTGAGACTGAGCACTCAGCTCTCACTTATTTTGACATGAGAGTCTCTTACTTGACCATAGCTACTGTCTTAATAGGACTTCTGGACTAGCTGCATGATGCACTTACATATAAGTAAAATCATAAATATTTAGAAGGCAGAAGTTTAACCACATATCCATGTAGCAAAATATCTACTGTATACCAATGAGTAGTAATTTAGGACAGGGTCTCACATTGTATCTCAAGCTTGCCCAGCTACAATCTGAGGCAACTAACGTCGGCCTCAAAGTCGTATGGATTCTCTTCCCTCATGCTCTTGTGTGATGAGATTTTAGTATTCACTAACATGCACAATTTGTGAAGAAAAACATCAATAGTGTCTCATTAAAATCAAATAATAAGAAATGAACTACACTGTGAGAAGACCTTGGAACCTCTATCTTAGGAAATGTTAGTTTGGAGAGTCTACTAAGATGTTTGATTCCCAGAAAAACATTCAGTCTGACGACATTAGAACTAATACCTAAAGCAATAATAACTAGTTTAGTCTCTTTTCACGTAAAATAAACAACGCATATGATGGCCTCCAAAACATATTTTCTTGATAAAAAGAAAAACTCCCAAGACAGGAAAGGTCTTCTTTTATCTTCCCCCGCAATATTGTGATTCCCTTTTCTTTTATTTTTAAGAAAATGAGAAAATGGGTTTGAGAAGACTTTGGGTGTTTCATCAAAGAGGAACTTATGAGTTCAGCTTTGACAACCCCATTAAGTCCACAGGTAAAATACAAGAAAAGTCACATTCTGGTCTTGTGACTTTAACCATTACTTATCATCAAAAACACTGTGAAAAAATTATTTCATGATCAAAGCAAAACGTAGCAACTTCAAAGACAAAAAGCTCAGTACTGGGAAGCAAAATCCTCACATCCAGCCACCATTAGAAGTGTGTACCAAATCAGGTAAATAAGACCTAGATCTGAAACAGACCAAGAACATGTGGCAATCCATGAAGCCCAAAAATAGTTCTTGTAACTTTGAGTTACTTCAAAATCGCTTTTTTTCCAATCCATAGAAGAAATTCAATGTACTCCTGAGCAAAACAAGCCATCTATTTACATATATTGAAAAATAAGAACACTATATATTTTATCACCAAACCTTGGGATTATATAAGGTCCACAGAGTACTATAGATAATTTTATACTTAAATAATGTCTGCGTGATACACCTGGGGTAAATAGGAATGTATGGTCAGCCAACACATTCTATAACATTGCTCAATTAAAGTAAAATATTGTTCCCTTGGCTCTACACTCAAATTTCCTTCTTCTGAAAATTTATCTATCATCAGTTATTTCATCTACTGTGTAGCCCTAAACTAAACTCACTAAGCACTAATGTGAGTTGCTAGGTGACTTTATTTTATAAAAATACTTCATACCAATATCAAGTCACTAATTCATTCAATAACAGTGCTGACAAACACAGAAAAAGTAGTTTCTAGATATTAACAGTGACTATGCCAAAAATTTCCTGATGATAGACTGTTATATTTTTATTCATAAATAATATTTTTCTGAGGGTGATATTGAATTTTCCAAAATATTAAGTCGAATTATCATCATTGAATAAATTTGCAGTGGAAAATACTAAGTAACCACAAAATTGGCTAAAGTAATAGTTTTTAACATAACATTATTTCAGCATCATCAAAAATATTGAAAGTATAAAATAAAATTAAAATTTAAACCATGGCTGTCATTTAGGCTTTGCTTTATTTTTCTTTCTATTCATCTTTCTAAATGAGTTTGTATTTTGTAGTTCATCTACACTTTTATTTTTCTATGCCAGCATGTATCATTTTCTCTAGTTAGAATTAACTTCTATGTTGTTATACAATCTACGTCATTATAATTCAAAAATAGAAGTTAGAGATTATGTCCTCAAGATCTCCTGAGTATATTGGGAGCATGGGGACTTTGGGAGAAGCAGGGACAGGAGCAGAGAAAAATGTAGAGCTCAATAAAAATCAATAAAAAAGATTATGTCCTCATTAACTTAATTATAACCCCATTCTTGGATAGTTAGAATAAATCATATTTCAGTGATGTACTGAAATAAATATTTTAAAACATGTAGCCATTCTATTCCATGATATTTTAAATTATATACTCAATGCAAGATAACAAAGCAAAATGATGAATCTGAAAAAGACAAAAATAAACACCACTGAAGAAATATTTAGTAAGAATCTCTAAGTAGGTTTGTTTTCTTAAGTGACTTGACCTAATATAGTTACTGGGTCTTTGTGTATAATTGGCCTTGTTAGGATAACGATGAATATGTCACTTTCATATTTTTTATGCTTTAAGGTCTCAATGGTCTATATAAAATTGAATGGCTATATAACAAAGGTAGAAGTAAAAAATTAATTAACAACAGAAAAGTGCCAGTAATTAATGAGTATCAAATATATAACACAGCTCAACCAAAGTTCAACATTAAAAAAGGCAAAAGGTTTACTTCAGGTAAAACTATAATCATAAAATCACCAAGATGTCACTTGTTTCTCATTCATATGCAAATAATTTTCTTGCAGAGGTTGAATTGAAACGTGTTTGCCACTATTTTATTTAAATTAGGTCTTTATAGTTTGGTGGTGTCAAATCTTAGAGAGAGTTTTATATCAATATAAATATATCTATGTAGCTTTTTGTTGTTTGTGTGATATTGGCGATTAAATCAAGAGCTCCCATTTGCTAAACAAGTACTTATACATTGAATTTTATCAATAGCTCTTTTGTCATTTCTTACCTCACAGTGTATCTCTTTTCTTCCCAACTTGTCCTGAAGTCTGTTTATTATATCTTCATCTCAGAGAGGTATATAGAATGTTGCAGAAAGAAGAGGTAGTCTAATTTAGATAGTTGAATAAAACCCCTCAATGTTTTGAAAAAAACCTTTGACCCAATGAACAAATAGACAAATGTAAACATCAGAAAACAAAAATAGACTTTTTCCTAATGAGTTTTATAACTTCTTCACATATAAACTTGACAAAGCCACATTTCTCTGTTGCCAGTGTATATATACATATTTTATTTACCGAGAGAAACAAAAGACAGAAACAGTATGTGACACATTGAGGTAAAAACCATCATGTTGAAGGGAATGGAACATTGAAAAGTAATTTGTAGCTATCTCTATTAAAATTTATGAAAGAATTAAGCAACACGAAGCAGACAAATATTGAGGAAACAGTTTAGCTGCTTCACTTTATGTAGGGAAGTATGCAGAAGAAAAAAGCATGTTCTACAAATAAAGACCACTATGAACACTTACTTCACAGGACAATCCAGGGTCATCTTCAGCCATAAAAGGGTGCCTTGTATTTTGTTTGTTTGTTTGTTTGGTTGGTTTTTTGCTTTTTTCAAAACAGAGTTTCTTTGTGGCTTTGGTGCCTGTCCTGGAACTAGCTCTTGTAGGCCAGGCTTGCCTGAAACTCATAGAGATCCACCTCCCTCTGCCTCCAGAGTGCTGGGATTAAAGGCTTGTGTACCAATGCCGGTCATGTTCTGATGGCTTCTATGACCATATTCACTGACCAAGACCATTTTCACAATCTCAATTGTTCTGAAATGTCTTCCCATTTGATCCTTTTTTGTTTATGAGTTTCTCATAATCTACAAAAGAAACTAAAACACAATTATAATATGATATCTTTATTTCGCACTACATTTTTCTCACCGTCTTACTCAGGAGAAAACCATTATCCACCTATGTTTGCATTGTTTAAGTTATATCAAGTAACAACAATTTTAAGGAAATGTGGCAATTCAAAGAAGATGAATATATTACCTAATATTAAATTTAAATCCTACAAGTTATAAATAAAGAGAATGATTGCAATTAATAAAATACTTTTAAAGAAATATAAAATTCAAGTTTTATGCTAGTCCCTTTAATACATGGTGAATGCATGTCTTCCAAAACATCCCCCTGCCAGACATGATATTCTACATACAGTATTTTTTATATTTAATATGCATGTTTGCATTTTTTCATTATAATTTAAGAATTTAAAATGTAAATACAGTATAAGATTACCTCCATCACATTATGGATATAATTTTTTTGATACATCATGAGAAACAAAAATTAACACCTTTTAAAAAATATTGTCTAATTTTCAGCATTAATTTGTGAAATATAAAAGCAAAGAATTCAGATTCCTCAATGCAATAATAGAAACAGAGCCAATGATATGGCTCCATTCTGTAAAATTAATCATGTAATATAATACAAATAGTACAAAAGGAAGAATTTATCAAAATAGCATATAAACATACTTTTTATAAAATTATCAGTAAATTATAGACTTACATCACCTGTTTCACATATATAATTCTGTACTTTAGAAAAGAATAAGCCAATTTTGGGTGATAGCTTTTGTTGTTTTGTTTTCTCTTTTGAGAGAGGGTCTCATGTAATGCGTGCTGAACTTGAAGTCAATAGGAAGCAGAAAGATGATCTTAAACCTGTATCCAACAGGTAAAAACACAGGCTTACAACATCAGGTCAGTTTGTTGGAAGTTGTTAATTTTGTATGAGTTGAATAGAGTCTTAGGTGGCAAAAGGGACGCAGAGTCAGGGGCATAAGAGATGATATGCAGGCTTTTAACATGGGACATCACCATTATATATTTGCATATTAGCTTCTTAGATTTGTAAAGATTCAGAAGGCATCATGTTTTGCACCAACCTTCCATTTTATGAGTGACTTGTCTTTCTTGGGATGCACAGAAGCCTGCAGAAATTTGCAGATAATTTTCAGAGTTTTTGCCCAGAAGAGGATTCATCTGGGAAATGGCCTTATATTGGCCATGGGAGAGTCAGGCATATGAATAATCAGAAACAATACATTTTTATTTTCCATCGAACTGTTTCTCCATGGAAATTGCACTCACTTAGGAGAATTACACATTTGACTTGTATATAATTATGATTTGAAAAAAAGTAACATTTAAAAAAAACTAACTTCAAAGAAATACAGTGGCTGTAATATATTAATAACACAATAATTTTAAAAAGAAAATCCACACAATGTATTTAATAAATTTGACAGATAGATTCATTGCACATTGGTGCCTGGAGACACCTCTGCTTATTGATAAAGTACTCTGATGCTAAGAAACTTTCAATAAAAATCCTTCATTTCATATGTTTATTGCAAAAACTTTTTTTTTTTTTTTGGTTTTTCGAGACAGGGTTTCTCTGTAGCTTTGGTGCCTGTCCTGGAACTAGCTCTTGTAGACCAGGCTGGCCTCGAACTCCCAGAGATCTGCCTGCCTCTGCCTCCCGAGTGCTGAGATTAAAGGCATGCACCAACACCGCTCGGCTATTGCAAAAACTTTTAAGTTTTTTTTTTTTAATAGGAAAATGGGTCCCATTGCATTCTTAGCATTCCCTTTGCAGTTCTGATATTAAAGAGCCATGTCCATGTACTAATGAAACTGAATCTCAGCTATGCTTTTGTATTTTAAATTAAAAGTGACTGCATAAACATGCTTATGATTAATGAATTTAGAATACTCATACCATAAAATTAAATGCATGTCATGAGGGTTGCAAAGTTTGATTGGATGTTGGTAGACTTAATGTATAGATTCTCTTCAATTCAACTAACCCACCTTACATTTGAATTTCTACTGATAATCAATTTCTCTGCCCTTAAATTTCTCTAAATTTGTAACACCCTTTAGCAACTGTCTGGAATACACAGAGATCTGCAGTATGATGACGTTTTAATAAATAGAGTACACATCTAAGGCCATTTGGCTACAACTTTGGGCATTAATTTGTTTTTATTAAGAGCATGTTGTTAACACCACTGGGAAAAGCTTACAGTACTTATTTTACAAAATCTTTAATCATTCATAACAAAAATGAATGACCCACTTCTCATTCGGTTTACATTTTTTTCAGTGACCCTTATCAAATTCTTAGATGAGCACAGCACTTCTATACTTGTTTAATCCAGAAAACTACCTAGAGTCAGAAGAGAGAACTGCTGTATAAATGAAAAATACATGGGTTCAGAGAAATTCAAGGAACCACAAAGTTTTCAAGTATATTCAATATGGATGTGCATTCATTACACAGCACAGACTCTACTATTGCAAAGAGCCCTAAGGATTACCTAAGAAAAGTAGCTAAAATGTAAAATTATTTAATTCTACTTTGTCATGTTCCTGCACCTAACCTTATTATAGTGGGTTGTGTTTTATAGTTTGGCTTCTGCATCAGGTGTCACTTTCAGTTTTGGGAAAGTAACATTGTCCAACTAATAACATAGGAAGGCTGCTATTAATAGTTCATTTTCATTTAACTATTAAACTTAGACTCAAATAATCAGCACACAATTATATCTAGTCAAAAATGTCAGTGGTGAGAAACAACTGTGGCCGCTTCAGTTACTTCACCAGCTGTGGCCCCTCTACCCTGCCTTTAGTTGAAGGAGTCCTAGACATGAGATGTCTCCATATACACAGTATTGATTACTTTGTTGGAACTTTACAGAGTTTTTTGCCCAGCAGCTGGGTCATTTTATGGTGTGATCTAATTAAATTAGAGACATCTCTAAATGTTCTGAAGTGTAGATATTCTACAAAAATTTAGTCTAGTGGATTAAAATCTAGTTTCTAGGTTTCCTCTTTAACCATCAAAATATAATGAAAGGCAGAATAGTGAAATTATTATGCATAAATGCTACTTTGGTTCAGTCCCTTGGACATCATTTTTATTTTTTGCTTTGCAAACCTGGGCATGTTACTTCATTTCTTTGTACTATAAGAATTATTTGTCCATAACATGGATATCAGAGGTAAGTAGCTAATATTTACAAAAATCTGTGTGCCATATAAGTAATTTTACTGAGTCTTTTGATTTTACCTTAAAAAGCCAGTTGTTTTTAACATGAAAATATAAAACACAAGAAACCTGTAAGAAACAAAAAGCATGACTGCCCAGCATCTTTTATGTTGCTTTGAGGGAGTCTAAGTAATGTGTCTTAATGGATCTATTACCATTGTGGTGCATGAGTGAATTAGTCTGCTCTACAGTCAATAATATTTGAGACTGTATTGCCTTTCTCAAGAATGCATTGCACTAGCTTGTCTGCCTTTGACGGTTCCTGTACTGGATGCTCCTGAAGTTATCTATTTGGGGCCTTCCCAGAAGATTCATTAAACTGTATCGAATGTGTCTGTTAGCCTCACAGGTGATGCACAGCATACCAAACACAAAACACCTGTGCTTTCAAGTGAGCATCAGTTCCCCCCTTCTTTTTGATCCAATTCAACATTTGGTTTATTATTTATAACACTCTGAATGTGTTGGGACCTAATTATTTCTGAAGGTACTTCATCCCCCCACTCCATGCCATATCAGTTGCAGCTGACTGGAATCCTATCTATTCTTAGATACAAATTTGAAGCATCAAATTCTCAGTGGAGAGCCCTTGCCTCCTGAACATGTTCCCCTTAGTAATCTATCAAAGTGTAACTGCGAGAGGGTTTAGGTCATGATTTATGATGCCCTCAAGATTTGATTAATTTGACCATTGTTTTCTAGGACAGGAAACAATAGTGTGTTTAACATGACTAAATTATAGAAAGCAATGTTACCATCGTATATACTAATCATTTATTTTGAAGCATGTGATAAAATAGCATTACATAAAACAGCATGATAAATTGCTCTTTATAGGTTAATGAAGATTATGTCTACTTGGTAACGTTTTAAACCAGTTCAAGATTTTCTCAGAACAAGTTTTCTGTTATTAGCGTTGTGGTGGTGGTTGTTTTGTTTTTAAATGCTCAAAGGACAACCCAGTTTCAGAAATGCTCCGAGCTTTTGCAAAATACACAGCCGAACGGCAGACCAGTTGATTCAAAATTTCACAGAGATAAGTCCTGGCAACTAAATTTTTAAAAACAAACATCATAAGGAATTGCAATGGTCATGCATGTTTTAGACTTTCAGATACTGACATGGTTATTTATTTATTTATTTATTTTAATTATTTCAGGTAGCTCGTGCGTAAGACAATTGTAACCGGTATACCAGACTGAACTGATTCTTTTCACATGAGTGTGTTAGCACATTTTCCAGAGGACCTTCATGGAACACTGTAGCCTTATGCTGGAACCTGACAGTACCGATAAAAAAAAAATGGAAACTTTACTTTGAGTTTGACTCTTTAACTTGAGAAGGTTATCAGAGGACCAGATATCTCAAGGATCCTTTTGACACCTAGAAAACCGGACCCTTGAGAATTCTGCTGGTTTGTATGCAATATGGAAATTATAAACATCTCATTTTCATCTCTTCCCAGGTTTCACTGAGTAGATTTAGCTGCCACACCTACACCTTGGAAAACTAATGACCCATTTCCTGCCAGGAAAACCGCCCATCTGCTGGGAAAGAGTAATTGGGATAGCTTTGCCTTCTCATTTGGCTTTGTGTTTTTTCCCTGCCTCTCTGAGCAGTTGTTTTTAGAAATCCTGTTCCTAGATTCTCTTTTTTCCTCTCTTGCTGCCAAGAAAACGCAATCACTCCTCTTTAGCTCCAATGGCATTGTCTCATGACTTAAACCCTCCTTACACTGATGTCCACAAGTTACATCCAGGCCTAATGGTCACCTCATGTTCTGAAAGCTCATAAAGGATAAATCGGTGTACCTCAAATATACATGCTCAGAAATTTGACCTCTGTCTTCCTGCTTAACAGTTTATACTTATTTAACAGCTTTGACTTCTTGAATACCAAGCTAATTAATGATGCGCTTTCTTGTTTTTTATAGTATACATCCATCACAGAAATATCAGAAATTTTGGAACCATTTGGATTGAGAAAGGATTCTACTCTGAAGGAGGATCATACTACAGCCGGTAAGAAAGCCTCTGAAAAGAAGCAAAATGGGGTCCTCCAACATTCAATTGTTGCAAAATATAAACATGCTATTTAGCCTCTCTAGTGTTGCTTTTACTATATTAACTCATTTAATACTGTTTAGAAACTCAATGTACATCAGTGTACTAGAATCTTAGTACTATTCTAGAATGGACAAAATTCGCTTCAGTCCTTCTTGGAGAATACAGTTATATGCTTTACTATAATGACAAATAAGGTTGTACTTTTAAAATACTCGACACAAAGTGTATTGCAAATATCACTTACTTCTGTTTCCTCTAGAGCCTGTTTACTGGTACTTAGCTAACATCCCATATTTTAGTGAAATGTTATAGTTTTGCTTTTCTTTTCCTTATTAAAGATTTCATTAATGGCTTCTTGGACCTTGACCATGAATTCTGGTGCAAAGAGATATAGTTAACTCTGGTTTATGGATTTTGCTTTTCTTCCTTAGCTCTTTCAATTTTATTTCTCCTGCAAACCCAATTTAAAAAAATCGTCTTGAATCAAGCAAAATAGACAAATTCAAGAAATATTCTTTTTAAATTCATAAGAATCAAGTAAGTATGAATGAGCTTGGAAGGGGCTAGGCCATAGTGAGCCTTGAACACCAACAAGGAAATCTGTATTTCAGACATTCCAGTGACACATCACAAGGAAGTTTTATGTGATGTGGTGATATGCTAACGAATGATGCTTTGCTTCTTTGAGTACATGGAAAATCATTCAGAAAGGAGTCAGAATGTCACCCGAAGGCCATTCGGAGATTCTAAGCCTCATTGTCAAGGGATGACCTATGGCACACTCACTAATTGTTGTAGTGGTGTTTTATGGAAAGGAACTCAACCTGTGATAAATTACTTAACAGGAAAGTGGTTGAGCTGGCATAAAATCCCAGATTCCTGATATTTATATCAGTGACTTTAATGAAGTATGGATTACCTCACAATCTTTAAACATTGCTCATTCCGTATGTTCTAATAGTTCATGTCTGTCTTTCCACACCACCAAATCTTGCTTCACCAGAGTATTTGCAGAAAATTTCAAGCACAATTGAGGAAGGAAAACTTTCAGAAAATAAAAAATTTAAACTTCAGCAGCTAAGCTAATTGTTAGGCGAAATATTTTCAAAATGGTTCCGGAAATACCAACAATTTAATTGAACCATCTATAGATTAGAGAATGTCCTAAATCATGTAGATATTGAGAGATAGATAGTGACCATTTGCTGGGGCTTATCAGTTCAGAACTTAATAAACCAAGCCTTAATTTCATCAGCATTATAAGTCAGGTGCCATCCATTGGGAGATAAACAGCATGAATATTGTTTTTAAAAACCATATACATCCAATTATATATTGAATGCCTCTTAGACTTCAGAAATTTAAAAATAGTTAACCTGGCAGAAGAGATACCATGATCATAAAGGTGGTTTGCCCAGGGCAAGGCTTATCCATTGCATTCAGGATGTGCTGACACCTGGGACTTCCGCAAATGCAGAAACCCGACTGCATAATTTGTGGTGGTGGGGGACTGGGTTTGCGCTCTCCCCCCCCCAAAAAAAAGAAAGAAATTTAAAATATAGTTATTTCTCCAGAAACTACTATAAAAATTCTTATAAATTAAAAACAATCAGCCACATCGTTACTAAATACTTTGCTGGGGGTTCACAAAACTTGAAAAGAGCTTGTCTAGGACTTGACTCAGAAGCCTGTATTAGATCAATCTTTCAGTAAATAAAATACTGCAACGTAATACTAAAAGGCAGAGTTCTTCCTGTTTCAATTTAAAGCTTAAAATTACTATTTGAGGATTTGGTTTTATTTACGTGCATATATATATATACATACCTGTGGGTATGTGCTGCAGGTGTTCAGGTGCCCACACAAGCCGGAAGAGAAGACAGTGACTCCTTTAGAACTGGAGTCGTGGGTGATTAAGAGTTACCTCTCAGGGCTGTTGAAACCAAACTTACGAGGACAACAAGCACTCTTAACTGCTGAGCCAGTCTTCAGCCCATCTCCCTCCACCTAAAAGAGCTAACTTTTACAAATTTATTATCCCATGAACATGTATGTAAGATGTGCACATGGCCTCAGCACATGTGTGGATGTCAGAGGACAGCTATTTTTTTCTTTCCCCTTTCTATAGGTTCCAAGAATTGAATTCTGAGTGCCAGACTTGTGAGGCAAGAGCTTTGATCCGCTTTAAACATTATTTCTGCCAAATTTAGAAATTTGTAGCTCTTTTTATTTTAGTTTCACGGCAGACACAATCATCTAATATTCATGTATCTCTATATTTCTAAGGTTCAGGAATGAGTATAAGCTGAGGACATAGGACACCCCTTTTAACTTCAGTTAAACTACAGTTGAGACTCCTGTGACACTGCCCTGTTTTATGTATTAAATAATCCATTCTCTAAAATATGTCTGTTTGTGTTCACATTGTCTACAGTTTCTTATTGATTTCCTTTATCATATTGTTGACCCAGTTTATGGTCAATTTTGTGAGATAGTCAGTGGGACAACTGTCTGATTTAGCATAACAGAATAAAGGCAGCCTTTTAATAAAACTATCCTAGTGAGAAAAATTACTATAATACATTATATTTCAAAACCACATAGAAATCTTTAATCCTTAAAGGCATACTATTTAAGTATTAGGTATAATTTTACTTATATGTTCATTTGCATAATTAATTAATCAACATAAAACCCTGAAAATGAAACTCTGGGGGAAATTAAACTCAATTGTCTTGCTTTATTACTAGATCTTTATGGTTATCCTAAAATGTATATGATACATATTTGAGATATTGCTTTGCAATTGTTTTAAACTTATTCTATTTTTATTAATCCATATATTTCAAATCATCAGTTTTGAATGTATCAAAGAAGAGTAAGAAGATTGTTTTTGTTTTTTAACTTATCTATAGTTAACTTGAAAAAATTCATTTTAATAGAGGAACTAACTTCCAACATTTAATGAGTGTTTCCACTAGACCACAGATTTACATATACTAACTTACTGCCACTCTGTAATCTTGACTAACTCATCACCTAATGAGAAAAAGCACTGAGGTAAATTTCCTAAGATTAGTTTGTTGGTTTTTGCTAAATTAAGACCTCTTACTAGTCTCTTACCTGAGTCATGTATTTGAATTGTACTGCACTGAAACCCAAAAGTTTTGGCCAAGTATCTTCTGGAAACTAAGCAAAAACAATACTCATGTATGAGTTTGTCAAAAAGAGAAGTAACATTATTTGATGATTTGTAGGGCCATCTCTTATTCAGCTTGAGCCTTTTAAATCACAAGGGTACCACTCTCATCAAAGATCAGATCTTTCATGATGTAATCACCTCCCAAAAGCCACTGGCACTGAGCATTCAGTTTCAACACGAATTTTAAAAGACAAGACACCTTCATTCAAACAGCAGAATATACCAATCTTTTTCTTTTTCCTTCCTTCCTTGCTTTTATTATTAATATGCATTTATGTTTGACTGTGTGAGTTTATGTGCCCTAAGGGCATGAGACACAAACACAATCCTAATTAGTCTTATTAAATAAAACCCATAATCAGATATTAGGGTAAATGCTGAAAGATCAGAGAAGTAAAGGTGGCAGCCACTAGAGAGACCTTTGACCTCTACTGAATCCTAAAGCCAAAGTGGACAAGATCCTGTCTCCACAAATCCTCAGACTACATGTGATAAGCTCATGTTTCTTCCTACTTTATATTCCTCTCTCTGCCCAGCCATATACCTTTCTGTCTCCACTCTCTCAGGTACTGTGATTAAAGGTGTGAGCCACTTCTGTCTGGCTTTGTTTCTCTTTTAAGTCTGTGTCTATCTAGTATAGCCCACGGTGGCCTTGAACTCACAGAAATCCATCTGCCACTCCCTCTTATATGCTGGAGCTCTGGGATTAAAGGTGTGTGCTACCACTGCCTGGCCTCTATGACTATGAAGTGGCTTATTTCTGCACTCTGATCTTCAGTCAAGCTTTATTTACTAGATCACAAACAAAATATAATCACAAGAACACACAGTACAATTACTTAGGATTCAGAAGTTACTAAACTCAAGTGAAATCAAAGGACTATTTGTCTTAAAGGTAACTCCTATCCATACAAATGATTTAGAAGAATCTTGATACCAACTTCCATTTTTTAAAAATATTTATTTATTTATTTATTTATTTATTTATTTATTATGTATACAATATTCTGTCTGTGTGTGTGCCTGCAGACCAGAAGAGGGCACCAGACCTCATTACAGTTGGTTGTGAGCCACCATGTGGTTGCTGGGAATTGAACTCAGGACCTTTGGAAGAGCAGGCAATGCTCTTAACCACTGAACCATCTCTCCAGCCCCCCAACTTCCATTCTTAAGTCAATGATAAGACATTTCCTGTAAAGAGAAATACTGCAATTAGCAGCTTGTTTTTTTTTTTAAATAACACAACTAGTTGGTATTTTATTTAAACAGCCAGCCAACTAAAAATACAATTTTAAGTATAATATTATAACAAGAAAACTTAAACAATGGATGGTATCAGCATTGACATAACTCCTTCATGGTAGTAAAGACCCTCTGGCCACAGAGAACATTTATAACTGTTCAACAACAGACCATCTAAAACATTCTAGTCACTTGAGAATCATGAAATAGTACAGCATGCACACACTGAATCTATTTATCTACAAGCTGCTAACAGGACGGTCTAGCAAGTCATTTTTAAAACTGGAGTCCATGGGTGCTGGCTGTGATTTTTATGAGCAACATACAAATGCCTTATAGAATCATTTTCTTCTCTTTATTCTTTTCTCTTCCGTTCTTTTCTTTATGCCTTCTTCCATTTGCCTGTATTGTTAATCTGTATGATAAACACAAAATAATGTTTTGATAAAGACATTCAGATTACCATGTGGCATTAAGTATTCCAGGTTGGACACTTTTTATAAATCCATAGCTGTAAATATATATATATTTTGCTTAAGGCATGCAGATGATATATTAATTTTAATTGGCTTATAGTTAGAACACAATTTATTCTTAAGTAATTATATATAAAAGGAGTGAATTAGATTTTAAAAAACCAGAAAATATATCTAATGTTTTGTTAATAACACTCTTCAGTAATACCTTTCTGGCCATGACACTCTAAATTTGAACTTGCAATTAAGCAGTTTAATACATTATATTAAAAATTATACTATTTTTGAGCCCACTTAACCATTCTAATTTTCCTATAATTATCTTTTTCTTTCAATATCCATTATCTTTGTATGCTTAAGGTTTATAATTTAAAATCCATCTGTGGTCATAAAAATAGAAATGATTTTTAGTAACTATTCCCATTATCCCAAGAATACTTTTGGATTTATAATACTTCACAAATTCAGGTCTTTTCCCAGTATTCAATGTCTTGAATTTCCTACTATTGCGTGAGAAGAGTTTTGTGTTGCCTTTCTAATTAAGGTGCAGAAAGCTAATAGCTTTGGACATCTCTGCAAAATGAGTAAATGCATTCTCCAGCCTTGACATTTCCTCCAGCATTGATCTGAAAACACTAAATGTATTTTATTTTGTGGCTCTAGAGCACAAAATCCACCTAGTAATTGTTTTCCATTGATATTTCCTCCATGAGTTTGCATTTGTTGTATAAGAATTGACATTTATAATTTACAGCCAGTCAAATTATAGAATTTGTGGGTTGAAGCTCTTTATTTTTATTAGCCTAACCTTGCAAAGTGAGGGGATGGTTTTTTACAACCTATTCATTTATCTCTCATTTCAAAATTGATTAAATAACATCTTTGCCTATAGAAGAGGAGTCTTTCCCTCAACAGTTCTTTCTAAAAATGTCATTTGTTAGAAAACTTATTTTGACATTTTTAGACCAATGCACTGGTAAGAAATTGACTTTTCATTAAATATTTTAACAGGATAGATTAAATGCAGCAGCACAAGTCTGGGAAGCTGGAGGGCTTCCTTGTGACCTCAGGAACTTTCACCTTTGCATAGGTGTTAGAAGTGTGACTAATGCCCCTAATATTGATTATATGTCGTGAGCAAAAAAGTCATGGCAATCACGTTCACACATGGCTATGAGATGAATCTCAGGCAAAGGTCAAATTGTAGATAAATGAAATATAAGCTCAGCAGTCACGCTCTCTACCTGTCAGAAGTGCATGGTGCAGGTCAACGCTAAGGGATGTTGAAATCAGAAAATTCACACTTCAGGTATTTCTCAACATTTTCTGTGAAATATAAGTAACCTGGTTCAAATAAATATGTATGCTAGTCACATTTTAATAAAATACAAGTTAAAGAAAGCCAATCCAAAATGGCTTTGGAAGTTGGCAAAGAAAAAATCCATAAATGACTCGTGATTGAGATTTTTAGTGTATGTTGACTGAGATATGTTCCTTCTCCTTTTCCTTGTAGAGATGAAATAGGCAGGTTGTCAGATGCGATGGTTGAACATAAGATAAATAGAATGGAATATTCTAAAGTGAGAAGGCATGAACTCATCTCAATTGACAACATGCAGCATAGTTGAAACTGTCCATCTTTATCCTGCAACTGTGTATTCTCACAAAACAATACACATACGTTTCAAAAGCAAATTCATTATTCTCCTTCTGTTTATTCCTCGGGTCTCTACCTGTTATTGCTATTATCATCTACTTGTTTACCCGAGGCAGGTGAGTGTCTTTCCTTAACTGTTATCATTCACAACCACAGGAACATTGCCTTGTCACACAAATCCCCAACTTATTTTTCTCTTTCTTGATTGTTACAACTATTCCCATGTTCTCACCATTTTAATTGCAAACCTCTGTAGTTGGCTCAAAACCTAGGAAGGCCAAAGGAACCCGTAAGAAGGAGGAGACTGTTTTACTCATAAAAATAACACTTTAGAAGAGTAGACTTCCCCTCACAGTAGAGAGAAGGTAGAAGGCAGGAGTTTAACTAGTAACTGTTATTACATATGAAACTATCCCTTGCATAACTTTGTACTCTCTAAGGTCAATAAATTGAAAAGAATATGAATTAGTTTTTCCAATTAATTTGATTAAATCATTACAATCATTTTTAGAAGTCTTCTGATTTCAACTTAATGGTATTTATGAAAGAAAATATTTCAGATTCTGGCCATTATCTGTACCAATATTTCTTAAAAGCCATACAACTGTTGCACATGCTGTGTGCTTACATAGAGCCTATAGAGTCCTGTATGTCTATTAATTTATAGTAATATGATAATTGTTATTATCAAAGTTATCCAGCATGTGTCAAAATGGTAGACTAATTTTCCATGATTGCTGAAGTTTAATTCCCAGTAACATTAGTGACGTAGAGTCCTGTCTATATCACCATAAATAGATATTGTGACCCCTTGAGCCTGAATATATTTTTAGTGTATTCAAGATTTTACAGAAAATAAAAATATGTTTCATAAGCTGTCATAAAGACAGATGACAAACTCAGTAATCAGAGTTTTCTCCAGTTTAATAGATAAATGCTTACTCAATCACTCTTTCATATTAGTTCTGGTTTGGGTATGTGATGTGCACTCTCAGTTTCTGAATTCAAATTCTACTGAATTCAAAAGACACAATAATGCTGTCATTGCAGATGCGTCACAATAATTTTGAGAGAGGAATGTCTTAATTAGAACAAACAAATGATTTAACAAGATAAACTACAAATTGATCTGATTAATGCATTTTCTCATTCTTTCTTACCATGGTGTTGGGCTATGACATGATAGAGAATTTAACAGCCCAATCTAGAAAAAAAAAATACGAATTCTGTTATCTCTGCACATTGATTTTTACAAAGATTTTAATATATCTGTAGACATTCATACACAAAGTGTCACATTTACAGGACTGGACTCTGTAAATGGGTGCAAATGCTTTGGAAGACCTGCATATTCTTCCTCTGTTCACTTGGTATGAAAGTCAGACCCACCATCCATGATTTTCCTCATCAGAAAATGGTGATTGCTTAGAAAATTCTTCACCACATTCATTAATTCTTGAATTTTGGACATAAATGTCACTTTTTCTAGTTTAAATCTTTTAAAGCTCTAACTCCATGCTTAATTTTCTTTGAGATATTGAACATCAATTTTAAAAGTGTAATTATTTGGCTAATATCTATTCCTGTAGTAGTTGGTGAGTTCTACACAAATGTAATAGAAATATCTTTGTGGTGCATCTGTACTAGGTTTTCTATTTGTAGATTAAAATAAATGTAAGCACACCTAAAACAACTTCATTCTAAATACAATGAAGACATTTTAAAGTATATTAACTCATTACATTCTTCTATTTCTACCTATAACTATGAAAAATCCTTAGATAAAACTATGCTGATAAAATCCTTAGGTAAAAATATGCCTGGCAAAGTGGGGCACACTTTTAATCCCAGATTCTGGAGGAAGAAACAGGCACATTTCTCTGAGTTTGGGGTCAGCCTGGTCTCCAAACTGAGTTCCAGGACAACTACAACTTTTACATAGACAAACCCTATCTCAAAAACCCAAAATAAAAGAAAGAAAGAAAGAAAGAAAGAAAGAAAGAAAGAAAGAAAGAAAGGAAGAAAGAAAAAGCTGAGAGTGTGTCAGGGTTACCCCACTTTTCGTTTCCTTTAGAAAAAGTGTGTATCAGTTTAGCTTAATGTTAGGTTAATTTATTTTTCACAATGTGTGATTTAATAAATATAACTATTATTACGAACCCTATCACTATGAGGAGAGTCAAAATTTCTACAAATTATCATATAATGTAAAGGCGATGTATTTGAGTATATCCTTATATTCTGGAATTAATATTTTGAAAATTAACAACTTAACTCAGCTTCAAAATATTTTAAAATGTGGACCGAAATAACTTTAACAATTTTATTTAATTGTTTCTGATACAAAATGATGACCTAGTCTTGACATAGGACATAAAACTAGCTTAACAAATATTAAAATTTTTATCAAATTGTAAAGAGAAATATTTTATGAGAGCCATCACAAATACACAATTCTTTTTCTTTTACATTCAGTGGTAATTGTAATATTTTATAGATGTCATAGACCTTCCAGGGTTTGGTTTTTGTGTACCCTTCTTCACGTATGTTGGATTCTACGGAGTAGGGGTTAAGAGAGAAAGAGGATTTTCTTTATTTTTCGGTTTTTTTTATTAAATTTTTAAAAATTTTTTTTATTGAGAAAAGGAAAAAAAAGTTTCTGCCTCCTCCCACCCTTCTCCTCCTACCCCCACTCTTCTCCCCCTCCCTCTCCAGTCCAAAGAGCAGTCAGGGTTCCCTGCCCTGTGGAAAGTCCAAGGTCCTCCCCCCTCCGTCCATATCTAGGAAGGTGAACATCCAAACTGGCTAGGCTCCCACAAAGCCCGAACATGAAGTAGGATTAAAACCCCGTGCCATTGTCCTTGGCTTCTCATCAGTCCTCATTGTTCGCCATGTTCAGAGAGTCCGGTTTTATCCCATGCTTTTTCAGTCACAGTCCAGCTGGCCTTGGTGAGCTCCCAATAGATCAGCCCCATTGTCTCAGTGGGTGGGTGCACCCCTCGTGGTCCCGACTTCTTTGCTCTTGTTCTCCCTCCTTCTGCTCCTCATTGGGACCTTGGGAGCTCAGTCCAGTGCTCCAGTGTGGGTCTCTGTCTCTATCTCCATCTATCACCAGATGAAGGTTCTATGGTGAGATGCAAGATATTCGTCAGTATTGCTCTAGGATAGGGTCATTTCAGGTTCCCTATCCTCAGCTGCCCAAGGAACTAATTGGAGACATCGCCTTGGGCTCCTGGGAGCCACTCTAGGTTCAAGTCTCTTGCCAAACCTAAGGTGCTTCCCTTAACTAAGAAATATGCTTCCGTGCTCCCCTATCCAACCTTCCTATATCCCAATCATCCTATTTCCCCAAGTTCCCCCCATCCTCCCCTTCTCACTTTTCTCTCCCCTTCTCCCCTTCTCCCCATCCCACCCCCCCCCAAGATCCCAATTTTCTCCCCGGCAATTTTGTCTACTTTGTTTAAAAAATAGCTTTTTAAAACTTTTCAAGCCTCCGGGCGCCCTGGCGGGCTGCACTTCCTTTGTTTCTGTGGCCTGCCTGCACCAAGGAGGGTAGGCGCTTTGTTTGCAAGCTGCCCAACCAGCACGGAGGCCTGATCTCTCGGCCCCAGGAGAACCAGCGTTGGGGTGAGTTTCTGGCCGCGGTGCCAGCCAGGGACAGGGATCTCGGGGGTCCCGTGGCCTCCTGTCTTTCTTGGGCTCTCTACAGGACCTCTATTCCCTGGTTACTGCCTCTTTCTTCCTGGCCCACCCAGCTTCCGTCCAGAGCCCTCCCCACTTGCCCCCCCCCCCCCCCCCCCCCCCCGCCCTCTTTTGGCGCGTGGCATTGGGAGCTGGATCCCAGTCCTCCGGGCACCCGGGCGGGCTGCACTTCCTTTGTTTCTGTGGCCTGCCTGCACCAAGGAGGGTAGGCGCTTTGTTTGCGAGCTGCCCAACCAGCACGGAGGCCTGATCTCTCGGCCCCAGGAGAACCAGCGTTGGGGTGAGTTTCTGGCCGCGGCGCCAGCCAGGGACAGAGATCTCGGGGGTCCCTTGGCCTCCTGTCTTTCTTGGGCTCTCTGCAGGACCTCTATTCCCTGGATACTGCCTCTTTCTTCCTGGCCCACCCAGCTTCCGTCCAGAGCCCTCCCCACTTGCCCCCCCCCTGCCCTCTTTTGGCGCGTGGCATTGGGAGCTGGATCCCAGTCCTCCGGGCACCCGGGCGGGCTGCACTTCCTTTGTTTCTGTGGCCTGCCTGCACCAAGGAGGGTAGGCGCTTTGTTTGCGAGCTGCCCAACCAGCACGGAGGCCTGATCTCTCGGCCCCAGGAGAACCAGCATTGGGGAGAATCAGCATTGGGACGAGCCAGGGTTGGGCACGGAGACCTGATCCCTTGGTGCCAGGAGAGCCAACATTGGGGAGGCCACGTTGGGTAGGCAAGGAGACCTGATCTGGTAAAAGAAGATCCATAAGGGAGTATTTGGAAGAAGAGATGGGCAGACGCCAAGGCAAGAATTCGCCCAACAAACTGAAAAGCAACATGAAGCCACCAGAAACCAGCGACCTCACAACGGAAGGACATGAACACCTTAATCAAGAAGGAGAAAAGATCGACTTCATGAAAATTATTGACGCCCTTAAACAGCATGTAAAAAACGCCCTTATAGAAATGGATGAGAAATATGACAGAAAGTTTGAAGAATTGAATAAATCAGTGAATGATACCCTAGAAAACCAAGGAAAAACAATCAAACAGATAATGGAAACAGTTCAAGACTTGAAAACTGAAATAGAGGCAAAGAAGAAAACACAAACAGAGGGCCGGCTGGACATGGAAAATCTAGGTAAACGAATAGAGACTACAGAAACAAGCATAACCAGCA
The DNA here is from genome assembly GCF_037038515.1 of Microtus pennsylvanicus. Taxonomy (NCBI): domain Eukaryota; kingdom Metazoa; phylum Chordata; class Mammalia; order Rodentia; family Cricetidae; genus Microtus; species Microtus pennsylvanicus. The sequence continues at coordinate 39,674,794 of NC_134593.1, forward strand.
GAATACAAGAGATAGAAGAAAGACTCTCAGATTCTGAAGATACCATAGAGAAAATAAACACTATGATCAAAGAAAACAGCAAGTCCAACAAACTCTCATCACAAAACATTCAGGAAATATGGGACACAATAAAAAGACCAAACCTAAGAATAATAGGAGTAGAAGAAGGAGAAGAAGTGCAGCTCAATGGTCCAGAAAATATATTTAATAAAATTATAGAAGAAAACTTTCCCAACCTAAAGAAAGATATACCTATGAAGGTGCAAGAAGCATACAGAACACCAAATAGGCTGGATCAAAAAAAAACATCCCCTCGACATATAATTATCAAAACACAAAGCATTCAGAATAAGGAAAAAAATATTAAGAGCGGCAAAGGAAAAAGGCCAAATTACTTACAAAGGTAAACCTATCAGACTTACACCTGACTTTTCCATGGAAACCATGAAAGCCAGAAGGTCCTGGATAGATGTACTGCAGAAACTGAGAGACCATGGATGCAAGCCCAGATTACTATACCCAGCCAAGCTTTCGTTCACTATAAATGGAGAAAATAAAATTTTCCAGGATAAAAACAAATTCAAACAATATGCAGCCACAAATCCAGCCTTACAGAAAGTAATAGAAGGAAAATCACTAACCAAGGAGTCCAATAATGACCACAATAACTCAGGCATCTAGAGACCCTTCATCAACACAAACCAAAGAAGGGATACACACAAACTCTACGACTAAAAAAAATGACCGGAGTTAACAACCACTGGTCATTAATATCACTTAATGTCAATGGTCTCAACTCACCTATAAAAAGGCACAGGCTAAGAGATTGGATAAGAAAACAGGATCCAACATTCTGCTGTTTACAAGAAACACACCTCAACCACAAAGACAGGCACCTACTCAGAGTAAAGGGTTGGGAAAAGGCCTATCAAGCAAATGGACCTAAGAAACAAGCAGGTGTGGCCATACTAATCTCTAACAAAGTTGACTTCAAACTTAAATCAATCAGAAGAGATGGAGAGGGGCATTTTATATTCATAACAGGAACAGTTCATCAGGATGAAGTCTCAATCCTGAACATCTATGCCCCTAATATAAAAGCACCCACGTACATAAAAGAAACATTGTTAAAATTCAAGGCAGCCATCAAACCGCACACACTAATAGTAGGAGACTTCAACACTCCTCTCTCACCAATGGACAGGTCAATCAGACAGAAACCTAGCAGAGAAATAAGACAATTAATGGAGGTAATGAAACAAATGGACTTAACAGACATCTATAGAACATTCCACCCAAATAGGAAAAAATACACCTTCTTCTCTGCAGCTCATGGAACCTTCTCGAAAATCGACCACATAGTCGGTAACAAAGCAAACATCCACAGTTACAAAAAAGTATTACTAACCACCTGTGTCTTATCAGATCACCATGGATTAAAGTTAGAATTCAACAACAAGGCTACCCCCGGAAAGCACACAAAGTCATGGAAACTGAACAGCCAACTACTGAACCATACCTGGATTAAGGAAGAAATAAAGAAAGAAATTAAAGTCTTCCTGGAATTCAATGAAAATAAAGAAACAACATACTCAAATTTATGGGAAACTATGAAAGCCGTCCTAAGAGGAAAGTTCATAGCACTTAGTGCCCACTTAAAGAAAACAGAGAAAGCTCACATTGGAGACTTAACAGCCCACCTGAAAGCTCTAGAAAAAAAAGAAGCAGACTCACCTAGGAGGAGTAGGAGACTGGAAATAATCAAACTGAGGGCTGAAATCAATAAAATAGAAACACAGAGAACAATCCAAAGAATCAATGAAACAAAAAGCTGGTTCCTGGAGAAAATCAATAAGATTGACAAACCCCTATCCAAACTAATCAAACGTCAGAGAGAGAATTTGCAAATTAATAAGATCAGAAATGAAAAGGGGGACATAACCACAGACACAGAGGAAATTCAGAGAATCATTAGATCTTACTACAAAAGCCTATATGCCACAAAACTGGAAAATGTAAAGGAAATGGATACTTTCTTAGATAAATATCATTTACCAAAGTTAAATCAGGACCAGGTGAACAATCTAAATAGACCTGTTAGTCGCGAAGAATTAGAAGAGGTTATCAAAAACCTCCCTACCAAAAAAAGCCCAGGACCAGATGGTTTCAACGCGGAATTCTACCAGAACTTCCAAGAAGACCTAATACCTATACTCCTTAATGTATTTCACAATATAGAAACAGAAGGGTCATTACCAAATTCCTTTTATGAAGCTACAGTTACTCTGATACCAAAACCACACAAAGACTCAACCAGGAAAGAGAATTACAGGCCGATCTCACTCATGAATATCGATGCAAAAATCCTCAACAAAATACTGGCAAACCGAATCCAAGAACACATCCGAAAAATTATCCACTATGATCAAGTAGGCTTCATTCCTGAGATGCAGGGCTGGTTCAACATACGAAAATCTATCAACGTAATCCCCCATATAAATAAACTGAAAGAAAAAAACCATATGATCATTTCATTAGATGCTGAAAAAGCATTCGACAAAATTCAACATCCATTTATGTTAAAAGTCTTGGAGAGATTAGGGATACAAGGGTCATACCTAAATATAATAAAAGCTATATACAGCAAGCCGACAGCTAACATCAAATTAAACGGAGAGAAACTCAAAGCCATCCCGCTTAACTCAGGAACACGACAAGGCTGTCCACTTTCGCCATACCTCTTCAATATAGTGCTGGAAGTTCTAGCAATAGCAATAAGACAACATAATGGGATCAAGGGGATTCGAATTGGAAAGGAAGAAGTTAAACTTTCGTTATTCGCAGATGATATGATAGTGTACATAAGCGACCCCCAAAACTCCACCAAAGAACTTTTACAGCTGATAAACAGCTTTAGTAATGTGGCAGGATACAAGATCAACTCCAAAATATCAGTCGCCCTCTTATACACAAAGGATATGGAAGCAGAGAGGGAAATCAGAGAAGCTTCTCCATTCACGATAGCCACAAACAGCATAAAATATCTTGGGGTAAACCTAACCAAGGAAGTGAAAGATCTATTTGACAAGAACTTTAAGGCATTGAAGAAAGAAATTGATGAGGATACCAAAAAATGGATGGACATCCCTTGCTCTTGGATTGGGAGGATCAACACAGTAAAAATGGCAATTCTACCTAAGGCAATTTATAGATTCAATGCAATCCCCATCAAGATCCCATCAAAATTCTTTACAGATCTGGAGAGGACAATAATCAACTTTATATGGAAAAACAAAAAACCCAGGATAGCCAAAACAATCCTATACAATAAAGGATCTTCTGGAGGCATTACCATCCCTGACTTCAAACTCTATTACAGAGCTACAGTAATGAAAACAGGGTGGTACTGGCATAAAAACAGAGAAGTCGACCAATGGAATCGTATAGAAGACCCGGATTTTACCCCACAAACCTATGAACACCTCATTTTCGATAAAGGAGTTAAAAGTATACAGTGGAAGAAAGAAAGCATCTTCAACAAATGGTGCTGGCACAACTGGATGTCAACCTGTAGAAGAATGAAAATAGACCCATATCTATCACCGTGCACAAAACTCAAGTCCAAATGGATTAAAGACCTCATTATCAGCACGAAAACACTGAACCTGATAGAAGAGAAAGTGGGAAATACCCTACAACAGATGGGCACAGGTGATCGCTTCTTAGGTATAACCCCAGAAGCACAGGCATTAAGGGCAACATTGAATAAATGGGACCTACTAAAACTGAGAAGCTTCTGTAAAGCAAAGGACACTGTCACTAAGACACAAAGGCAACCTACTGACTGGGAGAAGATCTTCACCAACCCCGCAACAGACAAAGGTCTGATCTCCAAAATATATAGAGAACTCAAGAAACTAGACTTTAAAATGCTAATTAACCCAATTAAAAAATGGGGCACTGAACTGAACAGAGAATTCTCAACAGAAGAACTTCAAATGGCCAAAAGATACTTAAGGTCGTGCTCAATTTCCTTAGCAATCAGGGAAATGCAAATCAAGACAACTTTGAGATACCATCTTACACCTGTCAGAATGGCTAAAGTCAACAACAACAAGGATAGCCTTTGCTGGAGAGGCTGTGGAGGAAGGGGTACCCTCATCCATTGCTGGTGGGAATGCAATCTTGTGCAACCACTATGGAAGTCAGTGTTTCGGTTTCTCAGGAAATTTGGGATCAACCTACCCCTGGACCCAGCAATACCACTCTTGGGAATTTACCCAAGAGATGCTCTATCACATGTCAAAAGCATTTGTTCAACTATGTTCATAGCAGCATTGTTTGTAATAGCCAGAACCTGGAAACAACCTAGATGCCCTTCAATGGAAGAATGGATGAAGAAAGTATGGAATATATACACACTAGAGTACTACGCTGCGGTAAAAAACAATGACTTCTCGAATTTTGCATGCAAATGGATGGAAATAGAAAACACTATCCTGAGTGAGGTATCCCAGACCCAAAAAGAAGAACATGGGATGTACTCACTCATAATTGGTTTCTAGCCATAAATAGGGGTCACAGAATCTACAATTGGCGAACCTAAAGAAGCTAAGTAAGAAGGTGAACACAAGGAAAAACATATCGTTATCCTCTTGGATAAGGGAAGTAGACAAAATTGCCGGGGAGAAAAGTGGGATCTTGGGGGTGGGGTGGGAAGGGGGTAAGGGGAGATGGGGAGAGAAAAGGTAGAAGGGAAGGAGGGGGGACTTGGGGAAATAGGAGGATCGGGATAAAGGAAGGTTGGATAGGGGAGCACGGAACCACAATCCTTAGTTAAGGGACCCACTTTAGGGTGGGCAGGAGAATTGACCCTAGAGGGGCTCCCAGGTGCCCAAGCTGAGGTCCCCACTTAGTTCCTTGGGCAGCTGAGGATAGGGAACCTGAAATGACCCCATCCTAGCGCAATACTGACGAATATCTTGCATATCATCTTAGAACTTTCATCTGGCGATGGATGGAGATAGAGACAGAGACCCACACTGGAGCACTGGACTGAGCTCCCAAGGTCCCAATGAGGAGCAGAAGGAGGGAGAACATGAGCAAAGAAGTCGGGACCACGAGGGGTGCACCCACCCACTGAGACAGTGGAGCTGATCTACTGGGAGCTCACCAAGGCCAGCTGGACTATTACCAAAAAAAGCAGGGGATAAAACTGAACTCTCTGATCATGTCGAACAATGAGGGCTGATGAGACGCCAAGGACAATGGCACGGGGTTTTGATCCTATGCAATCTGCTGGCTTGGTGGGAGCCTAGCCAGTTTGGATGTTCACCTTCCTAGATATGGACGGAGGGGGGAGGACCTAGGACTTACCACAGGGCAGGGAACCCTGACTGCTCTTTGTACTGGAGAGAGAGGGGGAGAGGAGTGGGGGGAAGGGGAGAGGGGTGGGAGGAGGGGGAGAAGAGTGGGAGGAGAGGGAGAAGAGTGGGAGGAGGGGGAGGGAAAGGGGAGGCTGGGAGGAGGTGGAAATTTGTTTTTTTTTTCTTTATTTTTCTTTTATCAATAAAAAAATGTTAAAAAAAAATAAAAAAAAAACTTTTCAAAAAATGTTTCATAAAGTAATTCATATCTCAATGGAATAGTCCATATTGCATTTTTTAATATTTCTGGTTGAAGGCATTACTTTAGTCGAATATTTAATGAGTTATTTAATATGCATGAGTGCTTTGCCTGCACATGTGCATGTGTGTGTCACCTATATTGCTAGTGTCTATGGAGGGCAGCAGAGAGCAGTAGGACCCTGGAACCACAGTTACAGATGGTTTTGAGCCACCACATGTTTGCTAAGAAGTGGGCTTCACTCTTTTGGAAAAATACCAAATGCTGAGACAACTTTCCTATCCCTCTCACTGAGTTTCTTTCTAGGAACAATTTATTTTAAGAATATCAGAACATTCTCCTTTTCTTTACTCACTGAGAGTGAAAGAGAGGAGATGGTGATGACAGAGGGGCTTGATGATATTAGAGAAAATGAAGAGTGCAAAAGGGAGTGAGGAGAAATGATAAAGATCATAGGGGAGGGCTTCTCTTAAGAAGGAAGTCTTTGTTACATTAAGAAGAACATTACTTGGAAAAATAAATACCCCCCATCATTTATCTATATATTTCTTGACTTAGTTATGTAATGACTGTAACTTATTTCTTATTGGGCAAAAAAAATTACATTAATGATCAACACACAGAAGTGTGTGTGTGTGTGTATGTGTGTTCTCGTCTTCCCTCAACTATCTGTCTTCTTTGGTAGCAGAAAACATTGTGTAAAACTGATCACCATGTTAATCTAGAATGACGTCTGACCAGAAATCTAATTCAGACCTGTATTAACATGTTCTCTTCCACTGAGAATTTTATTCTGAGATGTGAAAGTTCTTGGTAAAATAACTTCACATTCTATATATCTCTAATTTGCCTTCATTCATTTCTTCTTTGCAAATCACCTCAATGGTGCTGTAGTTTCATTGTATTTCTCCACAATAATATCCATGTTATAATTTTGGTTGGCTATAGTTAAATCATCCCAAGTCAATTCAGAAAAAGTGCGAATAACCATCAATATTTCTCCTTTATGTCTCTAGACTTTCATTTGAAACAGAAACCTACACCTCTGACCACAATCGAGGTATATGACACCAACTCTAACCATGTTTCAATACACATACATAAAAATCCAAGCCCTTCTGTACACTTCCTAATCATACAACCTATTTTCCCTATTAATTGACAACTTATTGTTGCAAGATATATGATCACACTGTGAAGTCTGAGTTTGTGTTTGCATTAGTTAAATAAAAATCAACCTTCAGTCAGGATGTGGAGTCAGCAATTTGTTGACAGAAATTAATCACAGAGAGTCAGAGGGATTTCAAAAACAAATAGTGATGCACAGGAAGTAGAAAGGAGGGACATCAAGTGTGGTGGTCGATCCCCTTTGATGGAAGAGACACTCTCTTTCTAAGCTGCTGGCAAAGACGCAAGGTCAACTAGTTGCTGGCTCAGTCTCCTGACCCAAGGTTGATTTTCTTTAATACAAATGCAAACTCAGGGTTCATAGTATGATCCTATATCCCGCAACAACTTAGATTCCCTAATTAGCTCATAACTAAACTCAGAAATATAAAAGTTAATTTGAGTTTTATTTTTCTGCCTTAGATCTATCATGTTACCCTTCTAGAATATGTTCACTATTAGAGCTAAAATATGCACTTACTTGCCTTCAATGTTCTCTTTTATTACTTTTGAATTCTAAAGGGCTTCTATCTTCCCTCAGAAGCGACAATTTCTGTTTGTTCACTGTTTTACAGAATACACTATCTAAAAGACAACATCTAATCAGTACTTGCTGACTGAGTCAATAATTATGGTCAGAACCCCAAAATCAAGGAATGTACTGAATAAATGAACAAATAAATGAATAGCTATGATAAGCAGAAATGTCCATTTGAACCTTTAAATTACTGAATTAATTTTTATTTTATTGATGCAAGCAAAAGTTAGGCTTAGAAAGCTCTCTAAATAAACATTCAAATGACACATTAATGGTTTATAATTTGAATCGTGACATAGAAAGCTTTTTTCTCAAACATTTTTAGTGGCTTCTGCTCTGCTGCAGGTATTTCTATTCCCTCATGTCGTTGTAGTCTCTCCCATTTCCATACACAAAGTAACTAGCCAGTGCAAGCGACCACATTTCCAATCTCACAGAATCCTAGGCGGTCTTATTGCAATTCCTTTTTCTACCTCAGACGTTGTGAAAGGCATTAGTTGTAAGGTATTGTTGAGTTGACAAGTCTGCAGTTGCTGCTGACACCGTAGAAAAAGACTTCCCCAAAGGCTAAAACCTACATTTTATCAAAGAAAGCAGCAATGAAAGATTTGAACTATTGTGTCTTGAATTATGGCTGGCTGAGATACTCTACTGAATCACTTAATCCTTTTAATACCTGCCTATTTTAGCTTTTGTATAAGCATCTGTTCATACAAAGCCTGCATCAACCCCCAAATCCAGGAGCTATTAGAACTGCTTGAAGGACTGAGAGATTGTACTGTGAGCTATGAAAAGACCGAAAAAATGAGGGAACTGGTACCACTGCAGTCCGGGAGGCACAGCACTTAGACACCTGTATATTTTTCCTTCCTGTTTCTAACCTATTGAATTCCTGAAGCCAGATTGTTTCCAGCGTCTACTAACAAAATGGTGTCAGGAAAGCTGATATGTCTGTGTAATTATTTTTGTTAAGCTGCTAAGTCTATTGATTGAGACTATCATAGAAAAAATACTATAGAGACTGTGATGCCACAAGACTTTGAAATCAATTACAGTTGAGTTTGTGTCTCATGTGACAAATCTAATGGAAAAGATTGATCTGTTTTGTGCAAGGTAAGTGGTTACTATTAGGATGTGATTCTGTTATTCTCCAAATGGGATAAACTTGAGAAAGGATCACGAGGCAAATCATCCCAGGGGATGCTGCTTTCCTAAACTCCGAAGCCTTGGGCAATGGTGAAGTTGTCCAAATATCCCCTTAAAAAAAAAAGAAGAAGAAAAATAGAAAGTAGAATAATGACAAGAATCTAATTACTGAAACAAGAAAATTTCTGCCAATGGAATAGAAATTTAAAATTATTCTAAAGAGAATGCAAAAATAACCATCAATGCAAATATAAAATGTAGAATTTTAATCATATATCAAATACAATACTGCATATTTTGTACACGCTCAGATTGTACTTTTTTATTGTACTTAACGAAGATGGAAAGCCTCATTACAAAAATACATTATTTAGTTCAAATTTTGGTTCTAAATATGCACATGTTAAACTAAAATTACCACTATATGGTATTTAGGTAGAACCTAGGAAATTAACATCTTTGGGAAAGACGTTGAGGAGATTCCATTAGAGTTTCTACTTCATGATACTGAATTATATAGTTGTTCATACATTTAAATCTGGAAATATGACAATTCAGCGTACGTGAAGTCAATATTCCATTTGAATGTGTAATTTTATTTATTTTATATTTAAAAGGTTATGTCATGGCATAAAAATATTCATCTCAGATTGTGTAGATATATGTTCATTGAAAATAATATTTGGCCAATAGCCAAAATATGTAAATAATACAGTGGTCTTTGTCATATTATAATCTAAATGCATTGTTTTCCTTTATTGTCATTTAAATAAGTGGTTCTCATCCTTCCTAATGTTGCTACATTTTAATACATTTTCTCATGTTGTGGTGATTCCCAAGCATAGAATTATTTTCATTGCTACTTCATAACTGTAATTCTGCTACAATTATGAAACATAATGTAAATGTCTACGTTTCTAATAGTCTTGGATAACCCTTGTGAAAATGAGTTGTGTCACACAGGTTGAGAACTGCTGACTTAAATTACTGCAACCTCACTCTATTCTTTTAGTTCATTCTAAAATGTCCTGTGCAACAAGAAATGTTGACACTGTGTTTGCTTATTTTAGAGACCCATGTTGCTCTACTGGAAGTTTCTACATTCTATTTTTTGGTAAATGCATTTTATATTATGTGTGAATCACCAGTATTTGTAGTCTACCATACTTTCTCTTTTGCTTATACAGCAACAAATATCTTAATAAAAGAGACTTGTAATCTCAACAATAAGGAAGCAGACCCAGGAAGATAAGACTACGCATTTAAGTCCAGCCTGGGCTAGATAGCAAGACTCTAAGGAGAAAAGAGGAAAAGAATAAAGAGGAAGAAAGAAGTGGAAGAAGGCAGAATGATACAGAAAAGGCAGAGTAGAAACAGCAGCCAAATAGAAAATATCAAGTACAAATGCTTACAGGCACTTTCGCCGTTCTTTCCTTCATGAATAAACCAAGAAGACATTTTCTGCTGATATATAATAAGTAAGGCACCAAGCTGCACACATAAAATAAAAATCTTGCTTTTTGAGAAAATACTGTATGCTGGGGACTACAAAAACAATTTGGATGTTCATTACTAATCCATGAGCTGTAAAAAGTCAAATAGCCACAAGTGATTCATTCTAAAATGCAAGTAGACGTTATTCTATAAGAAAAAAATATGTTAACATTAGGTGAAAGTGAGCGGGGGTAAGCAGGTAACCTGGGATGAAGATAGGCTTACCAGCCAATGAAGCAAGGCACTATCAACGCTTTTCTCTGGAGTTTTAGGGTAGATAAAAATTAAAGAATCTTTATTTAACTTGACTTAGCTCCTTACAGTGGACTGTTTTTATAGAAGTGCTCCTGGGGCTTGTTTTTCTCAAGATCAGAAATATCAAACTTGATGACTATTAGAGCATGAAAGTGCTCTAATATGGAAGAAACACTATGTGAAAAAAGTTTTTTCTTAAGTTTAAAGTCTTATCATCGATATATATTTTAAATAAACAGATGTTCTTTCTTTTATAGCAGTACCCCCCAAAAGACAAACAACAATCTAACCTTAGCTAAAACTAAAATAGAACTTGAGACTAATCAATCAGTCTAGTGCAGAGCAGGTACCTCGTATTTGTAATTCAACACATGTTCATTTGTGCTATTATCGTGTTACAGAAGGAAATAAAATCAAGTATTTTCCTAATAGATAAAACATATGCAATCCTATATTAATTAAGCAATTTATCCTACCTATAACAAAATAATTTTAGTACTTAAGAATAATTTCTGTTTATCTCTGTATATGAGTACGTTAGATAGCAAGAAAGAAGAGAAGGGAATAGACCCAAGGGAAACAAGACACTAGGAACCAGACATGGGCAGAGATAATATGGTATTTAAAGATCTTTGAAGATGTCTAGAAAGAGTGTGTGCTCTGACACATCGATGTATCTGCAACTTCCCAAGACATAGTTCAGACTAAAGAGCAGACGAAAGTCATCTCAGCATTCCTAGGATAGACTGACCTCTCTAATTTTATAAATCTTGCAAATAGAGACATGGCTTTTACTTGGATTTGAATTTTAATGAACTTCAAAAGGAGTGATTCTGCTGTAGTCAAATGTCACAACGCTCTGTAAAAATTGTGCAAGAGGGTTGTAGAACAACCAGAATAGACTTTGCCATGCATTTGGAAAAATGCATGGTGGCGAGGAAGGAAGGATTCCTCTAGTTTCCTTTCCTCCATCCCTGGAGGATCTTACACAGGCTAGGTGCCATCCAATTGGAGTAGCTGAGATATCACTTCTTTCACGTATAAGAAATGGCCTATAGTTCAAGCTGTACACCAAAGACCTTTTAAAGCAGCACAGTTTGTAGTTATAATGCTCAAGTTTTGTACTGTCTGGTATTTACAGTTTGCAGAATGCTTCCCGAAGAAAAAAATGTCCTGTGATAACTGCAGAATTTCTTCACTCACTTTTACCAGCAGCATCTAAGGGAACAACTCTCACAAACTGACAACTTCAATGTTGGAGAGAATGAGGAATAAGGGGAATACTCATCCATTGCTGGTGGGATTGCAAACTTGTACAACCACTCTGGAAATCAGTATAGCAGTTTCTGAGAAAATTAGGAATCAACCTACCTCAGGACCACTCTTGGGCATATACCCAAAGGATGTTCAATCATACTACAAGAACATTTGTTCAACTATGTTCATAGCAACGTTATTTGTATTATCCAGAACTTGGATACAACCGAGATGCCCCTCATCTGAAGAACGGATTAAGAGAATATGATACATTTACACAATGGAGTACTTACTCTGCAGTAAAAAGCAAGGACAACTTGAAATTTGCAGGGAAATAAATGGAAGTAGAAAAACCTCCCTGGGTGAGTTAACTCAGATCCAAAAAGATGAGCATGGTATGTACTCACTCATAAGTGGATACCAGCTGTAAAGCAAAGTGTAACAAGCTTATAGTCCGTGACCACAGAAAAGCTAATTAACAAGGAAAGCCTAAAGAGAAACATAGATCCTGCAGGAAGGGGAAATACACAAGATCTCCTCAGAATGTTGGGAACATGTGGTTTTGAGAGAATGGAGGACAGAAGGGGAACAGGAAAGGAGACGGGGAGAGGGAAGGAGAAGTTGAGGGAACAGGATAGTTAAGTTTGGGGAAAGAGAGAAGGGAGCAAGGAAAGAGATATCTTAATTGAGGGAGCCATTAGGGGGCTAGCAAGAAACCTGGCACTAGAGAAATTCCGAAGGATTCCACAAGGATGACCCCAGCTAAGACCCTAAGCAACATGGAGAGGGTGTCCGAACTGGCCTTGCCCTGTTGTCAGATTGATGACTTTTTAAAATGGTACCACAGAACCTTCATCCAATAATTGATGGAAGCAGAGGCAGAGACCAGCAGTCGGACATTGTGCTGAGCTCCCAAAGTCTATTTGAAGAGTGGGAGGAGCAAAGAGATCTAGACACCTACTGCAACAGTTTAACTGAACTAATGGAAGATGACTAACTCCTGCTGGACTGGGAGGAAACCAGCATAGGTCTAAACTAGTCCCTCTGAATGGGGGTGATGGTTGTATGACGAGGGCAGACTGCCGGGCCATTGGCAGTGACACTAGGATTTATCCCTACTGCGTATACTGGCTTTTTTTTTAACCCATTCTCTTTGGAGGGATACCTTGCTCAGCCTAGATTTAGTAGGGAGAGTCTTGGTCCTTCCTCAAAGCAATGTGCCTTACCCTCTCTGAGGAGTGGATGGGGGAAATGTGGGGGCAGGTGGAGGAACTGGGAGGAGGGGAGTGGGGACTGGGATTGTTATGTAAAATTTAAAATGATAGTTTTTTTAATATAATAAAAAAGAAATAAAAAAATATATTGAACTCTTTGAAATAAATTCGGACATTCTGTTGCATCACAGGGAAGCTTTAGGTAAAGTTGAAGAATATTTACAGAAGGGAAAGGAAAGAGCTTGAAAACATTTTTACTAAAGAAAAGTGATAGACTTTTAAGGAGAATAATGCACTTACCACTTTAGTGTTTCTCTGTCTCTGTCAGTCTGTCTGTCTGTCTGTCTGTCTGTCTGTCTCTCTCTCTCTCTCTCTCTCTCTCTATATATATATATATATATATATATATATATGATATATGTATATATATATATAAACATATTTATCCTTTTTCTGACTGAGTACTATCCTACTTTTGTGTCAAAGTGTTTGTGTATTTTTTTTTAATTTGTCAGTCAATGAATCATTGATTTCTTGACTATTGAAAAGTTGAATTGAAATAAATATTTGCATGTACATATATCTTCTTGGCATATTGATTTAATTTCTTTTATATGTGCCCTTGTAATGAGATTATAAATCCATAGCAATAAAATGGAATATATACATGTATCCATATATACAGTGAAAAGTACCCCATTAAGTTGTGAATATTGTGTGCTGATTACGATAATATTTCTCTAATTATAAAATATTAATAAAAAGTACACAATAGAGCAGTGGGGAAAATTATGAAAAATGAAAACCTTTCATATTTGCTACTCGTGCACCAGCAATGACCCCATGGTCACAGTATGTATAATTAGAGTTTTATTGTGCTTCTGTAGTTATTAGGTGCTGGTTTCACTTTGAATTACACATCGAGGTTCTTTTTATTATTCAGGTTCTATAAGGTCTTAACCTTTTCCTAGTTAGAACTGCAGTGTATGTTTCCAGAGCAGGGCTTTGGGGTCAGTGAGGCAGTGAGTGAAGTCTAGCTAATTAAACCACCCTAGCAAAGGTCAGGAGTGAGTCGGATGGTTATCTGAGCTGAAAATGGAGGTTTAGAGAGAATGGATTAGAGAATTTCAGGGAGAGGGCCCATAAGTTTCTGCAAGAGTTTGTGAAGACTACACCAATGTTTAGAACAGTGAAGAGAGGAGAACGTTCTAACTAGTGAGCTTGACACAGTTTTATGGCTCTTTGTGAAAGACCAGAGACGTCTATATCAGAGAAAACGGTTTTCATTACTTCCAGTAGGAGTAACAGCCAGAGTACTAGTTCATTCTTACACCACTGTTCTGAGTTCCCAGGGTGACAGGAAGCTGGTAAAGATCATCTGACCACACAGTGAGATAAGCTATTAGAATGACATTTCAAACATAGGCACCCAAGCACTTTGTAAGGGCATTAAGTATACTTGAGCATCATCAGTCTTGAGGGGACAGCATCCCTGACTTCTAAGGCTGTTCACCACATCGAAATGGGCAAAGATTGCCCATGACTTGGCCCACAAAGATAAAGAAACACAAAATTTATGAAAAACTGTTTGCAGTCATCAGCTAAGTCAACCCTTCATTTTTCTGTTTAGGAGATTGAGGCTTTATTAAGTTATGAGGCACTTCAGAAAGACAAAATAAGGAAGACGTGGGACTGGATCTCCATGCTCAGATCTGAAAAGCAAAATCCACTCACTATGTAGCATTATAAAAAATTATTTATTTGGGTGAATATTCTGTCTATATTTTCTCTCTGTCTTTCTCTGTATATGAATTTACATATATTACATTTTATACATGCATGCATACATATATAAGAGATATAAATAATTATTTTTCATCATTGTCCTTGTATTGGAATGCTGTCATCAAGAACGGTTTTTTGTAAGTGTTCAGAGTAGATTACATTCCCCCCCAACAGATACAGAGACATATGGACGTTCCCTTGTGCAAATGCAGTTAATAATATAGAAATTGTCATTTGTGCAGTAATTTCAGGGACATTTCTTGGTGAGACGATATTACTCAGGAGGATACCTCAAAGGCAGAGTTCTGGACATCAGTGACAATGGAAAAGCACCTGACAGGTGTTAGAACTGATTCCTTGGAGTCATACAAAGAATCTATTTGGGGGACGAATATTCCAATGTCAATGATTTACTTGAAAAGGGAGATGCTTCCCAAAACATGCCAAAGTAAGAATTAAATATAATAAATATGACAAGGAAGTGTTTACAAAAACGCGCACCTGTGATTGCAATGTGCTAAAATACTTCATAGAACTGTCATCAGTGGCCAGCACAAAATAAAGAAATAAGACCCATATGACAAATGTGACATTCTGTTTCCCATGAGCTGCCACTTGTCTTGGTGGTAAGGTCAAAAAAGAAAGAAAAACAAAACCAAACAGTCTGAACCAAAAATAAATAAATAAATAAAAACAAAACACTAAATGAAAACACTTAAAATTATGTATTTTATAAGGGATTAATAACATGAAAAATTAAGTAGCTTTAAAAACCATTAGCTTAGATTAGTTTCTGTGGAAGACAGGATATATTTTACTAGGATTTTAGTTATCTACAATTTTTAAAGCATTAATAACAACTGAAATATTAGGGCTTCTGAGCGTTTGGAAAGCGATATCCTATTTGAAGTTCCTTACTTCATCTGGCATCAATAACACCGAAACAAAATGCCCATTGATTTGTTTTATTGTTGTTGAGTAGAAAACCCAAGATCTCAAATATGACAGCAAATTGCTACTAAATTCACTGCTATTCCTGGTGTTGTCCTCATCTGTGTTCTCTTGCCCATTACACAGGTTAGTCAGGTGCTACCCTATATTCCAAGCAGGTCCTAATCAAACATCAAAACCTAATTCCTAGTCATTTCCAAAGAAATTGATGTGTGTAAGCATGAAGTCTCAATATATCTTTGCAATTATTATCTCCTCTCTTCTGTAATATGTCTATGTGGTTTTTGAAAGCTGACAACTTGACATTACCTGTGCTTTCCCATCTCTGAGATGGTATTCTTTTCACAGGAAATGCTCCTCCACTTCATATCGATCTGTCAAAACTCCGCCAGTGCTTCAGGATCAGCACACAGTGTGATTTGAATATTCAATTATCTTCTCTCATTCCCTTGGACCTTTCAAATACTTGTGTATCACTCTCTTTTCAATAAATAACTTCTAATTTTAATTGCACTTACACGTGGTCTTGTTATTTTCTATTATCCAGTGACTCAAAAACAAAGTTGCAGCCCTGATTATCTTTGTGTTCTTTTGATTCATGCTGTGCATGATGCTTTTGTAAGAAGTATCTTCATTAACTTTCAAGCAACATTTCCTTCCTGTCAAATTAGTTCTCCCAAGTCCTATGTTTCATTTCCCCTCTAACCTTTCTTTGTGTATTGGTAATATATGGCACACTGAAAAAGGAGTAAGCTCAGCTCAGCAAATCATTCTAGAAGTACCGATTATTTACTTTCAATACATACTTACAAGGAAAAAAAAAACGAAATACCACAGTCAATTAAGCAACACATTTCACATGGAATCTGGATAGCAAATAACACATTAAACTAAGTCAAAACAAAACAAAACAAAAATGACTAACTGTAAACAAGAAATAAGTCACCATGAGTGTGAGTCACAGGAGTTGTATAGGTTTTTATTAGATAAACAAGCGCAGCAAATACAAAATGCACATAGCTGTTAATGTGCTCATACCACTCTGTGCTTCAAGTCATGCTGCAGTGTGCAACAATTTATAGCGAACTGTGTGTGAGAAGAATGTTCACACATCCTTGATCTTTACCCAACCTGCTACACTCATGTGTTGTTCATTCAGCTTCGATTTGTAAGAGCTGTTTCCATGCCTGTTTGTTTTGTCAAAAAAAAATCTACAAAAATATCTGAAATCATTATTTTCCCTCAATGAATAATTTGTGCATGTGTCTGCAGGTTGATAAAATTTCTATATCCGGACATGTGTTGAAAAGACATTGCACTCAGGATATTACCCTGGAAAACCCCATTCGTTGCTTAAAGCCCTTTTCACCATAGTTTGAATGGCTTATTTCTGAAATAGAACATTGAGGGAATACATCTTCAGAGCATCTTGGTCTTTGGCCATTTGTTTCATCATTATAATTTGGGAGCAAATAGCATTAGCTATGTGTGAATCTGTGTATTAACACAGACTTAAGCCCCATATCAACATGAGTATGATTCTTTTTTTTTTTGTAACTGTTCGAATCAGTTTTGTCTTAGATGGAAACTAATGAGAATATAAGATCACAGAAACATCAGTAAGTAAGTACTGCTTGATCACTGGGATGCATGCTGTCATTTTAAGCATGCTGGAAAGAGACATGAAGAGTGCAGATGTGCTCAGTCTGGGAAACTGAGTCACAAATGGCTCCACATCTGTCCTTGTGGTATTTTCTCTTACTCTGTTAACCACTCCATGGCTATAAATTTTCTCAACTTTTGAAACATTTTTGATTATAATTCCTCTATTCAATTAGTTCATGGTATAATTTACTGCCCTTTTCTCTATTCATTTAGCTTGTAAGATTTTCTACATGAAGTTTCTGACAGCCTGCAGAGTAAGAATTAAGAAATGAAGATTTTTTTTTAACCAATCCTCCTTAATTACTGATATTACTTAACTATGTGCTTCCTCAAATATGCTTGTAGGAGTTGTTAAACATAACCTCTGCATTAAATACATTTTCACATTTCAACTAAGTCTTGGCATCTATGTCATTCATGTTGTTTTTCTCAATGTTTATACCATTTAATCTGTCATAGAAGAAGTAGTGGGTGGTTAATAGCTTATTTACTTTGAAAGTTAGGCAAATAAGAATTAATAGAATATGCTTAGCTGACAGTGCCAAGGAGAACCTGCCAAAACTCAGCCACTCAAATAGTCTTACTATTAACCAACTTCCCCCAAATGCTACATATTATGAGTTAATAAATATAATTTTATATGCATTTTTCTTCAATGTTTTAAAACTTCCTAGTGAAAACTTCATGTAAGCAATTAGAGACTATACTCCCCTTTTCATTACTTATTTTTGCAATACTTTCTTGTGCAATAAAATAAATGTCTTCAGTATCAATTGGCTACAAACCAGCATATAACTCTTTACCTACTTCATGATACTATTGGGAGTGTGAGGAGGTACCATTAATATTATGCTTTGATTGTTAGTAAAAAAAACCAAACTGCCCCAGAACACCCACAATGCATGCACAGAGTATCTGTGTGCCAACTACTCTGAGTTGGGTTGCTCCCTCTGTAATATCTTCTTGATCATCTCCTATTCTTTATAATTTCTTACAGTGGAACCAAACAATAACCAAACATTGAAAGAAAATCATTAGATTGAAATCTCATTGTCTTAACTGTAAGTGTGAAAAAAAAATGCCTTTACATAACTTTAAAATTCAGTTTCTCTCCTGTGCTAGGAACATTTAAATGCAGAGAGGTTCATGCAAACTGATGGCTACTCTACTCTACAGTGTGTTAAAAGTTCTACTGCAGAGGATTATGAGGACCAAATTCTATGTTGTGGTCAGACTGGAAATCTCATAGGAAACAGGATATAGTAAGGATGGCATTGACAGATATGTTCTCATTGCAGCACTCCGGAAAAAGAAGCTAACCAGTTGTTGCTTGTTTCCAACTACTCCCCTGTGGCATGTGGTTCTACTTCTCCAGGTATGTTTTTCCCAGGCTCATGGAACCATTTCCTTTCTTTCCCTCACTGTTTGCATTGCTTTAGTCTTCTTCTGCCCCTTGCATTGTCATGCTTCCCTACTCTGTGACATGTTCACTACATTGTCACTGTCTCAAATGTTCTTCCCTTAATATACTACATTAAGCACTACACAAAGAGTGCAAACTACTGATGTGTTCTCCTAAAGATAGCTCAACTCTTACTTCCTAAGGGACTTTCCCTTATAGTCTCTACTAGAGTAAGTGTTCATAACAACTCTAATTTCTCTTCACAGAGAATTAAAATATATATTTATGTGCTTTCTAATTTAATATGTCTCAAGTAAGCTTAGGGAAAACTGAAACATGGTTTCATTATTACAATGTCAAAACCCAACTCTAATAGATTAATAGTAACAAATGAGTAATTGTTTAAACATATTTACTTGAATCTCTACCTTTTTGAATTTTTTGGATTAGGCAATTCTGGAGGGAAGGAATTTCCCTTGTGTTTGAGTAGGTTCTACCAACATGACTATTAAAGGCGATTGCATTTGATATAAACATAATTGATCAGAACTCTGGGTCCACCTACAGAAGGCCCTGGGAAGTTTTTATTTTCTTATGTTGTTTCTGTTTTATTTGAACTAGGAATGATTAGCAGAAGAATTATTAATGGAAACATGAAGTGTAAACATGTGTTATACTTACTGGGATGATCACTTACTGACTCACTACGTACTGCATGGAGTATATTGTGAAGTGTCCATCTCAGAGGTTAAACAGAACTTTGGTGCTAGAGAAACAAGTCCTGCTGGGATTATTTGATCTGCTACCAAAGCAATCGTTTCTTTCTTCTCCCTCAGGGCTTCTGTCAAGACAGTATTTTCATATCTCTGACATCTTTGACTTTAAAGTTAATGTTTTAAAGAATTTTTCAATTAAATTTAAATTAGGAATGGTTTCAGTCTCACCATTGTATGTTTTATTTACAGAAGTCTTTGAACATATTTTTAGGAAGATAGCAATAATCAGATTAATGATTCATCATTTTTTTTTACATCAAATACTTCTGGCTCTGAGACTCTACTCGTTAAATGGTTAGATTTGAACAAGGAATTAAAAGAACAAGACAATCTCTTTGTACAAAGTAGTTTTTCATATCACTTTCACAATAAAGAACATATCTAATGATAAACATTAAGACTGGCACATCTTAATAAGTGACTTCAACTTAACTGCAATTGAACTGCTAAGGGTTTCGATTGGCCTTGATGCATCACATTCTATATGCTTGTTAACACACACTAATAATCAAATTTGTCACTCAGAATTTAATGTGTAGAATATCTAAAGGAATGAATATTAGTGAGATTTTTGCTATTGCAAATCTATTGCCTCCTTGCCTTTATTTCTTCTTATGTCGTGTTACCACTTCCTTATTAATACTTTGGGGGTTTATGTCTACCCATAAGGAAATCTCTTCATTGTTCCTTCTCTCTTTTGTGTCAGTAGCAACTAGTGTCACCTTAAGAGTGGTAGTCCAACAAGATGTGTGATCATGGTAATATCAATTGTTGATGTTTATTGAGACCTTGTAGCCTCAAAGCCTCATTACCAAACTCAAATGTAAATGGAAAACTTTTTGAAAAAGTTCAAATGTATAGTGTTGCCTATTATTATCATTATTATCCTAGTTTCATTAAAATAACAACCTTGTTATAATACAAGATCCAGAGTTTCAGGGACACACAGTACAAGCTGCTGAGAATATATTTTTTTATGGAGTGTTGGGTCATCTCCAATAAATTCAAGACCTCTGCATCAGAGAATATTTGTTTGTTAGAATAAAGACACTGAAAATGAAAAAAAATATGTAAATATATAAATTGATAAAATCCCCTTACTTAAGTAATTGTCTTGGGTAACTATCCTAAATTGGGTTAAACATTTCTGATTCTATGAATCAATTCTCAAAGTGATAATTTTGAACTTACCAAATGATTTTTGAATAAAGCTGGTTTGGTCATCCATAGCATAAAATACCAACCAAAAATAATTCTTCCATGCCTAAAATAATACAGGACTACAAACTTTTCTCACACCATCCTCCAATAGTTAACCTTTCAGTTTTCCCATTATTAGAATGAGAAACCTCTATAATTAAATGGAGCCCCAGAATTTACAAATAAATAGTAAGGACAAGTAGTCCAATAGCATTCATTGTCTTCTATATTCTTCTTAAATTCTACATTTTTAAAGTCATTCATCTTAGGGGGCAACATAGTCTATGTTTGCCTTCTTTATATTTTTCTTACGGGAGGGAAACACAAAATGAGTTTCATTAGTAAAAACTTTGCTACTTAAATCCCACAAACTCAGTCTTTCTAATTCATCTTCCTCTCTAGATTCATCCTTGACTATTTGTCTTTTTCACAGGTGCCTGAGGACACACTTCTGAATTCTTAACTTCTGATCCCAAGCAAACAATATTGTTCTCTGTGCTTCCCAGAGCCTCTCACCTCTGCCTCTGTTTGTGCTTTTGGGAGAGCTCTTTTGTTTTAGATAGACTGTTTCTTCTTCCCTTTTTCCTACTCTCATCATTTGTCAATGTCTGTATGCAACCAGTTGGCATAAAAATATGTGTTTGCAGAATACCACAGAATATATTAAGCATTATGCTCTTTTTCACTTTGGCCCACTTTGGCCAATCTCTCCTCTCCTCTCTCTCTCTCTCTCTCTCTCTCTCTGGCTCTGCTCATCCAATCTGATGCTTAAGGGCTCTCAAGATTCATAAGGACATCATATGCTTGGAAGCTGTATTATTCATAGAATGCCTTCAGCAGGTCCACAGCAAACAGGCAAACAGCTCACTCCTGAAGCCCTTCTCATAATTTAAATTCACCTTTATGATCCTCTGTCTATGTTCACTAGGGGTCTACCTTATTTTTTCAATCTGGCTTTTCTCTAAATGCAATATGTTGCATTTCGTAACTAAAACAGATCCAGATGTAAAAATTCAATACCACTTTTTACATGAAAAGGCTTTTTTGTTTGTTTGTTTTTTGTTTATAAATGCTATCTTTCTTAGTTACTGGCCTGTTGCCGTCAAGAGTCATCAAGACTAAATCAAGTGATGAGAGAAAGAATCTGAGAGCCTACTTGTAGTTCAAGAGGGTTATTCCACTATCATGATGGCAGGGAGCATGATGGCAGGCAGGCATGGTGTTGGAGAAGAAATGAGGTCTCACATTTATATCACAAATTTTAGAGAGAAAGAAAGAGACTTGGCCTGGCATGAATTTTCGAAACTCCAAGTTCACGCCAGTGATACACCTCATCAAACAAGGCCACATCTTGATTATTTCCAAAAAGTTCCACTAATAGGACCAAAAATCCAAGCATATGATTTTATGGGGACCATTCTCATTGAAACTACCAGACCGTCTGATTTTATTTTCACAGCAAATCATAAGCCATTCTGTTTTTTGTTTGTTTGTTTGTTTTGTTTTTATTTTGGTTTTTCGAGACAGGGTTTCTCTGTGGTTTTGGAGCCTGTCCTGGAACTAGCTCTTGTAGACCAGGCTGGTCTCGAACTCACAGAGATCCGCCTGCCTCTGCCTCCCAAGTGCTGGGATTAAAGGCGTGCGCCACCACCGCCCGGCCATTCTGTTTTTTTTTTTTTTAAAAAAAATACCTATAATTTATGGTGACTCTAAACATATATTGATATTCATGAAAAATTTGTTTATTATTTTAATTGTTTTAAATGGTTGAATTGAGCACAGCATTCCATTTGTTTTTTGACAACAGTTATAAAAATTGGTTTTGTGTTTGGGGAAAAAAAAGAGTACTTTGTTGTTGACAATGTAGCTAGAAAGCTGTGTAGCAAAGTATGGTCAACTATGTCCTGACTCCCTACCACATAGGACCATTCATAAATAAGAAGAAAAGGTGTCCCACTGATACATGAGGTGCTTGCACTATATCTTTTATACTTTACTAAAACAATGAAATACAATTTGGGTAAGATAGGTATATTTAAATTATACATGACAGCGACTTCAGTTCATCCTTGTGCTTATGCTCCTAAGGAGGCCCTGGTGGTTATGATACTTCTGGGATTTGAAATCAAAACAAGACTCCTCTTAGGATCAACAAACAAGGGAGTAATGTTTCAGGATTAGATCTATGTATGTCTCTTTTAGGGTTCTTATTGTTGTCTAGGTTCTCTGGGATTATGATTTGTGGGCTGGTTTTCGTTGCTTTATGTTTAAAACCCACTTATGAGTGAGTACATGTGATAATTGTCTTCCTGTCAGGAACTGTGTGTGATACCTTCAGAAGTTATTATTATTATTATTATTATTATTATTATTGTACAGGATTGTCTTGGCTATTCTGTTTTTCTGTTTTTTTTTTTTTTTTTTTTTTTTTTGCTTTTCCATATGAAGTTGAGTACCAATCTTTTGAGGTCTGTGAATAATTTTCCTGGGATTTTGATGGACATTGCATTGAATCTGTAGATTGATTTTGATAAGATTGCCATATTTACTATGTTGATTCTACCTATCCAAGAACATAGGAGATCTTTCCACTTTCTGGTAGCTACTTCAATTTCTTTCTTCAGACATTTAAAGTTCATGTCATACAAGTCTTCTACTTGTTTGGTTAGAGTTACTCTGAGATATTTTATGCTATTTGTGGCTATTGTGAAGGGTGATGTTTCTCTGATTTCTTTCTCAGCCTTTTTATCATCTGTGTACAGGAGGGCTACTGACTTTTTTTTAATTAATCTTTTATTCTGCTACAATACTGAAAGTGTTTATGAGTTGTAGAAGTTACTTGCTAGGATTTTTGGGATCGCTTATGTAAATTGTCATATCATCAGCTCCTTTCAGATATATTACTACTATTATTGACTTTCAGGTTGGGACAAGAAGGATTTGAAAATTTACAGCATCAAATTATTCTCTTTATATCACGAAAAATCTATACCTTTGTGCTGGGTGTGGTAAACAAATGTCTGCTTTTCTTGTCCAATGTCCTGACACCAAAGGAAGTTTGTGCTATTCCATGGATGTAGAAAATTTTGAAGTAAGAGATAATGAAAAGAACATCAGGAAGAGAACGGTTGTGATAGAGCTGTAAGCATTTGTTGCTGATTTTCATTAATCCAGCGTTGTGTGTTTTCATATACCTTGTGAGTCAGGCATACACAGGAGTAGTTTTGTGGCCTAGGACTCCATGTTCTTTGGGCAATAAACACAATCTTTCCATAATAATGCACCTGGCAACCTGTTGGCAACCAGGACTCTCACAAGCATCAAATTGCAAGTATGTGTGCCTTAATCAGTTGAAATAGGTTACTCTCCTTAGCAACTTCTTGATAGTGTTTGGTTTCTATGCAAACACACTCCTGAATATGTTTTGTTTTGGGATACAGGGTCTAGTCTGATGTGGACGGCTTTGATGCATGCACAGTAAGGCAAACTCTTCTTTGAATGAAATTTTAGAACTAATCTATTTACCATCATTAAGTCATATTTTATTTAACTAAGCTGTTTTACTTAATCTATTTAAATATTTTTGTTTAATGTGTTTGTGTTATTGTCCGCATATATGTATGCATGCTACGTATTATAAGGGAGCTGCTGGTTTGTCCTGGCTGCCCAGAACCAAAATAATCAAACAGAATTCATATTATTTAAATCACTGCTTGGCCCATTAGCTTTAGCTCCTTATTGGCTAACTCTTACATATTAATTTAACCCATTTCTATAAATCTGTGTATCAGCACATGGCTGTGGCTTACCTGCTAAAGTTCCAGCATCCGTCTCTGGTGGAGTTACATGGTTTCTCTCTGGCCCAACCCTTCTTTCTCCCAGCATTCAGTTCTGTCCTGTCTGCCTACCTAAGTTCTTCCCTGCTATAACTCCAAAACAGTTTCTTTATTCATTGATGATAATCACAGCATACAGATGGAAATCAGCTACTTACGTGCCTGGTACCCACAGAAGCCTCTATGTAGTCTGCTCAGGACGCCTGTTGCCTTCTCTTGGGCATATATCCAAAACTTGTATGTACTTTTTACTCTTTAAATAAAAGTTCTTGGTGCTTCACTTTTTAACATTTGCCTTTTTTCTAGTTCTTCGAAAAAGCTAACAGGGACGCAGAAACTCTCAGACAGAGAGTACTGGAAACACTGGTACTTTTAGGCCCTTCTGTACCATCATTTTCACTGGCAACTTTCTGTCTCCTCTAGATATTTATCACATCTGGCATGACCATTAGAGCCTTGAACTTCCTGCTATTGTCTTCAACCTGGTTTCTACTCGGTTAAAAGCTTTCTGTGACCCTCAGCTTCCCCCTTCCATCCTACACTATCTACTACTACACCCGAATGCACAGTTCAAATTGTTTTCTTGAGCACTATGTATTTTCCCAGAACCATGCCAAGGAAACAGGAGTAATGCCTTGTTAAAAATTCTCTTAAACTTGTTCAAAATTTTGTGGCACTTCACGTTTAAAAACGTTAGTACCACACGATGCCACAATTTCTGCTAGATAAAATAAAGAATCAATTAATTACAATTAAATGAATGAATTATGTTTTGTATTGCAAAACAAGTGTTGAAAACAGTTTTCAAATTATATGTTTGTTACATTACATAACCCTTTAAAAACTGGGATGACTTCCACATTTACAAATGAAAAAGCCTTTTCTCATTTGAAGTGCTTGCTTATTTTCACTTGCCTTCTGAGAAATAGCACTCTAGAAGAATCCTATTTACTGATGGAAACCTCTCAGTTTCTTTGCTGGATATTTTATGTCCATTAAAATGTTACATTATGCTCTCCACGATGCAGTTCTGAAGGGTTTTCTCCATTAAACTCTCAACCTGATTTCATTTGGTACCATGTTTTTGGAACGCCCTTATACAAATAACTCACCGATTTCAAATTTTAAAACTGCATTGCCTACAATGCTTCAATTTTCGTTTACACATTTATTAATTCACTGTCTCATATACAAGTATTTGGTTTGCTTGTTAATTGTTTCCAGACAGTGCTCTCTAGATTCTATAATAGTAAGCAAGATGGCATCTTTACGTTTATGGAATTTCTAGTCTGGAAAACTAAGGTATAATTAAACCCTGAAATCTTGGTTATTCATGCATACCCCTACATCTATATACATCCACAGTCATGTCCACATACATACATTTGCAAACACATGTGTACCTCCCTAGTTTAAAGACCTGTGTCTGGTTACGTATCCACTGCACCAAATTACTCAGATGAGAATATTATATGCATTTCTGTCTCTTTTCTTTGTCTTCTTTTCCACACCCCATTGGGTTTAAACTTAAATGTGCTCTGCATCTCAGCACTTTTCATGCTTTTGTCTTTGCTGGAGTCACTCATTAATGGCCTCCAGTGTAGACAGAGTCTACTTACTCTCCCTCCCATCCCCTGCATTCATTATCTTTGTACAGTAGCTGGAATAATCTTACTGACCACAAGACACATGGTTTCCCCACCTGATATATGCCAATCCAAAGAGCACAGAGAAGGGCATCAAATTCCCTGGAATTACAGGCAGTTGTGAGCTGACCAATGCAAGTGCTAGACACTCTATCTGGGTCCTCTGCATGAGTAGGAAACCCTTTAACTTGTGAGCCATCTCTCAAGCCCTATTAAGAGTTTCTTTGCTGAATAAGATATGAAACCTCCCCATACCTACATCAGTCCCTTTGCTGTACCCACATGGTCACTCGGGGCTGGAACCTTTTAAGGTGCATATGCCGCCTTCTCAGTTTCTTCCAAGTGCTCCTGGCATGGCTTTTCGTTGATGATGCAAACAAACTCTAACCCCAGACACGTGCCCAGATCAAATCTCTTTTTACCAAGGACTACTGCAGACGTTACCGCCAGAGAGATGACCTTATTTGAAGCACCTTCATCTCCCCAAACTTCTCTACATATAACCTCGCCTCCCATAATATTACACCTTTGTTCCTAAAGTATTGTCACTATTACATCTCTTTAGTTTTTGCTCTGATTTCCCTATATAGAGGATTTGTAGTGTTCAGCTATTTCTACCAAATTCTTGAAATATGCGTGTAAACAGTACCTATATGGGCCACCCATCCAGTAAGTGATTCAGTGAATTAATTAAGACAATTATAACTTTGGCTTCAGAGGACCCTACACAAAATTGTTTCTGATATGAAATATAATGTCCAACCATAAAATGGACACATGGATAAGTAATTTCTAAAATTACAAGCACTATGTTTCTTGACTTAAAGGATAAAAGAGGAATATTTTTCTAAAAATAAAATTTTAGAAAACGACCCAACGTGGAGGAAGCAGAGTGGATCTGTGAGACCTTTGGGGGAAGAATAGGTAGAAAAATATGATCAAATACATTGCAAAATTCCACAAAATTATTGACTTAAATATTTTATTTTTAAAAGTTGTATATTGTAGAAAATATATAAGGTTACAATCCAATGATATACTTTAATAATATTATTCATCTATTTTTAACTTTCTCCAAAAGTTTTGCTTAACTTATAGAGTTGAGAATTCATATTGCATGCAAAATTTTCTCGGCACCTAAATTCTGTTTCTTTTTTCCTATCCTTCCTCAATATCTTTCATGAGAGATGCCACAATATGCTGCACAATCCCCAGTATCTTGAGTGATAACTGCTAGATAATGCAGAATATTTTGAAAGATATCATATCATGAACTCCAAGGCCATGGGATTGATATGAAGGAATAGCATGTGGGTACCACTTAATCAAGTGAAGAGCGGGGACAGTACGGCTTTAATCCTAAAAGGCACTTAATATTCTATGCCCTAAGGCAAATGACACGATAGTAGGTACTCTATGTAGTCTTGAATGAATTTCTGTATTAACCACAGTTTTTTTTTTCTGCTTCCAGATGCAGGGATACATCCCATATATTTTTGTCCTTTTTTTCTTATTAGTCTCTCATTGATTCTTATCAAATTTCCCCATCACCTTTCAGTTTCTGCAGGCCTGAAATGACAAGCTCAGCTGCCTTGGTGCAGGTGGGCTGATGGTGGTTAGGTGGAACATGTGGCAAATAGACTCTTTATTTGCAAGATGTTTAGATTTATCTAAAACAGGAACATCTGTTCCTCCCCCTCCCCTCCACTTAACTGCCGACACCTCTGGAAGACGCAGTAGGGAATAATAAAAAATTATTTTCTTCTTTTCATCTTGAACAGTGAGATTTTATAGCAAGCTAACTGAAGCCCACCTTCTCCCGTCCCATCTGGAAAGACAAAATTGATGAAATCAGTGGGGTATTTTAATTGCATAAGAGTTGTAAATTTTAGTCAGGATTTTCTCCTCCTTTCAGGATCACTGGGAACAAAGCCAAGCTTTAGTTCCACCAGCAATGGGACAGTAACAGCAATGGTAACAGTGAAACCGAAAGAGATGGCAGGCAAAAGCAGAGCAGGGTGAGATCCAGCGAAACGTCCTATTCTTCAGCATCATGAGGGCAGATACTATAGACACTGTAGCCTTTGTGTCGCTCCGTTATGATTGGAGGCCCACAGTGACAACTGCAACTAGAACTCTGTTAGGGAAAACTACAGAGATTTTTTTCTTTTGTTTTTTATTGAGAAAATGAGAAAAAAAAAGTTTCCACCTCCTCCCAGCCTCCCATTTCCCTCCCCCTCCTCCCACCTTTCTCCCCCTCCTCCCACCCTTCTCCCCCTCCCCCCACTCCTTTCCCCCTCCCTCTCCAGTCCAAAGAGCAGTCAGGGTTCCCTGTCCTGTGGTAAGTCCTAGGTCCTCCCCCTCCGTCCACATCTAGGAAGGTGAACATCCAAACTGGGTAGGCTCCCACAAAGCCAGCACATTAAGTAGGATCTAAACCCCTTGCCATTGTCCTTGGCGTCTCATCAGCTCTCATTGTTCGCCATGTTCAGAGAGTCCAGTTTTATCCCATGCTTTTTCAGTCACAGTCCAGCTGGCCTTGGTGAGCTCCCAATAGATCAGCTCCACTATACTGAGTGAGGTAACCCAGACCCAAAAAGATGAATATGGGATGTACTCACTCATAATTGGTTTCTAGCCATAAATAAGGGACACGGAGCCTACAATTGGTGATCCTAAAGAAGCTAAGTAAGAAGGTGAACCAAAGGAAAAACATATAGTTATCCTCTTGGCTATGGGAAGTAGACAAAGTTGCCGGGGAGAAAATTGAGATCTTGGGGGTGGGGTGGGATGGGGGTAAGGGGAGATGGGGAGAGAAAAGGGAGAAGGGGAGGAAGGGGGAACTTAGAGAAAAAGGAGGATTGGGATAAAGGAAGGTTGGATAGGGGAGCACGGAAGCACAACTCTTAGTTAAGGGAGCCACCTTAGGGTTGGCAAGAGATTTGAACCTAGAGTGGCTCCCAGGAGCCCAAGCCGAGGTCCCCAGTTAACTACAGAGATTTTTAAGGCTGAATTTTTACTCTTCAAAGTGTCCCGATCCTAACCCGCTTTCATTAACTGATGTGCGATCAAGACCACCTGTAATAAATTATTTGAATTAGGTTTGTCGGCCCGAAAGAAGAGTTCTTTGCAAAAGATGATGTTAATGGTTATTATTGTACTTTCCATGAATAGGGTGTTGTTGATAAAGACTAGCTGAAGAAAGAATGGCCCCACCCCTGGCTCAGACGCCTGTAGGACCTTAAAACCTGTTTTGCTCATCTGCAGCTTTCCTGCCATGAGGTCACTCTTATCTCTCATCTTGATAACTTCTGGAGGTCTGTGACTCGTGACTACATTCAATTATGAGTGAATACCTTTGCTGAATTGCAGTTGATTTTCTGTACTGAAAGCATGATTCAATGTACTGAAAGCATTGAATAATTGAAGAAGACAATTTCACCCGCCTAGTGTGTCTTTATCTTTTTTGTTTTAAGGTCTAGATTTCAGTTTTGTGCTGAACTGTTTACAATAGCCAATGTGATGTAGCCTGGTGGAATTTCTGCTGTTATCTCCTCTCTTCCCGATCACTGAGAAGTCTCAATACACACATTCTAAAATATATTATGTAATATATTTCATATGTATATAATATTTTGTCATCCTAGTATTATGACAAACCTCATAGCCCATGATAAAATTAA
This sequence comes from Microtus pennsylvanicus, assembly GCF_037038515.1. Lineage (NCBI taxonomy): Eukaryota > Metazoa > Chordata > Mammalia > Rodentia > Cricetidae > Microtus > Microtus pennsylvanicus. Next base: position 39,704,434 of record NC_134593.1, read on the forward strand.
GGTGAATTTCTTTATATATTGGAAAACAAAATAAAAATAATACATTTTATTTTATATTAACCTATATTTTAAAAGCAGCATTATTTTAATGTCCTTTAATATAACAAGATTATGTCTTCTGACATAAATATGAGCATTGATCTTCTGGAGGAATGTATCTTAGGTTTCCTTGTCCCTACTCCATAGAAAATACATTATTCTTGATATGACATTTTCCAGAAAAAGTATATGGAAGATCAATATATATTTGTGTCTCCAAAGTTTGATATAATTGATTTTATTTAATGGTTAAGAGATGAGTAAATTACTAGCCAAATCCAACAGCTTCAATGATGAAGTAGCTTCTGTAAAGATAAAAAGTGTGTCACGTGTCCTTCATTAGAAACTCCTCTTGTGCAAATAATTGCTTATTTTGGCCAGAATACTAGTGAATCATGCACGGTAAATAAAAGTCAGCTATGTGCTTGAATGTTGTTTATATATTGTTTTTATTTTGCATATTTTATTGTTTTGATATTTCTCAGTTTTTTATGGAAGGCAGGGGAATTTTTCAGCAGAACACCTTTGTTATGCCCTTCCTTTTCTAAATGAATCCCAGTGGAAGATTTACCTTGGTATGCTGCTTAACTTTTGTGTATATGTGACCAAATACACAGAAAAGCAACTTGTATGAGTTAGCATTTATTTTGGTATATAGTTTCAGACCATCTTAGCTTGTTCCCACATGCCTTGGCTTCAGAAACTTATAAAAAATTGAGAACAATGTACAGGAAGTACATTTTCCCAAGACATGCCACTAGTCAGCTACTTCATGCAACTAAACCAAGTGTCCAATGTTTTGACACTTTCCTATCATACTATCTTGTTTTTAACCCATTGAAACATTCATATATGCTCCTTAACCCACAAGCCGGCAGTCAATTTTAACCGTCACACTTATCTTTATCTTACTCCTGGTTTCTACCTCCTTATCATCCCTTATCACGCGTGTATGTGTGTATGTGTGAATGTTTGTAATTGTGCTGAATCTGCATTTGAATGTAGGCTATTGAGGATGCTAAGCAAGTACTCTATTACTGAGCTATAGAACCAACCCCTTGTCATTTTCTTTACTGTTTTTGTCCTTGGTCTGTGTGCTCATGTGTGTGTATGTTTCTCTAACCTATTTATTACATTAATTTTAGGACATTTTTTTTTGTTTTTGTTTGTTTATTTTTTTTTTAGTTGTTGCAAAAAAAAATTTCTGCCTCCACCCCGTTTTCCATTTCCCTCCCCCTCCTCGCACACATCGCCCCCTCCCCCTACTCCCCTCCCCTTCCCCCCATTCCCCCTCCCTCTCGAGAATGAAGAGCAGTCCAGATTCCCTGCCCTGCGGGAAGTCCAAGGTCCTCCCACTTCTATCCAGGACCAGGAAGGTGAGCATCCAAACAGGCTAGGCTCCCACAAAGCCAGTTCATTATGACAATTTTTATATGATTAAGACTACACTGAATACATATTATTGTATGACACATTTTATTTAAGTTAATATTATCTTATTTTAAGGAAAATTCTCAGCTCCCGTATTTCAATTATTAAAATGTTATTCTAGCTTTAAGCTTATGAAAATTTACATGAATTGCATTTTTAGCTGCACTCCCATTGAGGGTTGAGGTTTAGTCGTCTTCGGTTAGTTTGTTTTAAATTTGTAGATCCTCCTGAACTACTTAAAGAAAATAAACACATAAGCACCCACGCTTCCGGTGTTATCAGCACTCTTTGAAACACTGGAATTACAGCTATGTAGAAAAGCAACAAAGCCATTGTCTTAAAACAACGTAATTACTAATAGTAAATAGGGGTGACATTATAGATGGAAGAGGAACAGAACCTTTAAGCTATTCATAAATAAACAATCATTTTATCTTCTTTGAAATTTGCATAGCAGACATTTCTCTGACCTCTTGCCTGCATGTAGGAACAGAGCAGAAATTTTCTGTTGCCGTGGTACAGGTTCTAGGAATGGTGCTCAGTTCTATCTCCCAAGGACTTCAGCACAAACCCATTTGCAAAGGTGGTGAGTGGGCCTCCTCACCAATTTGTGTTATCAAACCTAGACACTTAACACTGGATTTAGGATAATGATTACTTAACTGATACTCTCCTTGTTTTACAACTCTGTGTCTAGAGAATCCATTCAGATTGCCTTAACAAAGGTGAATTTTAGTCATTATTTGAAGAATAACTGGCTATAATCTTACAATGGCAACTATCAACTGCTACTATTCCCTATAGAAACAGAAGCTAGATGAGGCACTACCGCATTCCACTTCAGGCTTCTGTTTGAGCTGTAGTTACATTGGAATATAGGCTCTTCCCAACTCTTATTCCAATTACCGGATTTGCTTCCTTTAGATAACATATATTACTATGGAAAGCAAAGTTGTGATATACAAATAATTGTTATAAATGTGATAGATGCTTGGAAATTTGCAGGTGAAGGAGTAAAATTCATCTCCGGATATCTATGTGAAGCAGACAGTATAGAGACTAGGAAGCTAGGGTCATACATTTTCCAGGTCTTCTTGCTGGTAGAGGGGCTACTAGAGCTCCCTGTTGTCCTGGTAGGTGTGTAATCAAACCTTTTCCCTGCAGGTATAGGTTTTCTTAGTGATTTGGGAAGACTTCTACCAGAAGCTTCCCAGCATTCCAATGACCTAATCTAGTCACTGGGGTGGAACTTAACTGAAGCAATGCGGGTATAAAGCAATCTGTGTGTTACGAACAAGGAGAAGGGATAAAATGAAAAATAGTTTTCATAGAGACAATGTAGATTCTGCAACTAGATTTTTAACACAAATATGACTATTGTTTTCCAGAGAAATACTCACTTCTCTCTCACTAATATTTTTATCTCAGTCACATAGTGCTTAATTTTCAGCTATACTTAATTTATCCCATTATATTATTATGCATTAGATGTCTATTTTTCTTTCCTATAATGTAAACTGCTCAAAGAAAAACCAGAAATAATGAGTACAAGGCAAACTTGGGAACAATGTTAAGTATAGTTCTTCCTGAACTCTTGCTGAGTAAGAGATTCTATCACAAACTCAAATAGTTCCATAAATGCTTGAATTAGTGAAGAAATTAACTACTTAGCATATTTTCATCTAGTTTTGGGGGAAATTATTATAATTAAAGAAAATATGATCGATATTATAATAGTGAGACACATCAAATATATAGAAATTCAGAGTAAACTTTTTTGTTTCATTGTCAATCAGTAATGGCAGAATGCAGGAAGTCCTTAGTCATCTGTAATTATTAGGAAAATCCAAACTAAGCTAAGACAAGATACTACCGCATTCACTGGAATAGCCATATAAAGAAAGAATTGACATTACCAATGTTATAAGGATGGGAAGCAAATATATTCTCATATACTGCCAGTAGGAGTGTAAAATTTTATTATCATTGAGAATCAAGCTGGCATTTTCCTATTAATATATGCATATACCTTTACTTTAAAATAGTGATTAAACCTCTATGTTCTTGCCCAAGAAAAATGAAATAATAAAACATGGTTTTCAGCTCCACACTCTGTATGAGGTCCTCGAACTGGAAATGATTTGGAGGCCATCAAAAAGTGAGTATCCAGTGAACTACTCTAAGCAACAAGAGGAGAAAAACCCTTCAATATTATTAACAAACTGAAAGCATCTCCAAATCAGTAAGTGAATGATTGAAGCTGTAGAAGAGAGTTTATATAATACATGTTTATGAAATTCTTGAATCAAATATTTACTTAATAATATCTGTTCAAACAATATTTTTCAAATTAATGCTGAAAATATTAACATAATAACTTAAATAATTGTGTTAGACAAGTCCCTTTTGTTTTCACTCACATAGCTAACTTATTGAGGGTGAGCCAGATAATATGTCCTCCCAGTATTTAAAATGTTTAGTCAATTTGTATAATGCATTACTATGTAAACTCTTTAAATAATAGTTTTAAGAAATATAAAAGTTTATATTTACAAATGAATATCTCTGCCCTTGTAAAAATCACAGAAGCTATGTCAATTTTTTGAGGAAGACGTCCCAAGGCAGAAATAAAGGTAGACTATTCTCATTGCATTTTTCAAAATTTAAAATGTTTAAAATTATTGTGAATAAGCTTCCTAAAGCATAAAGTTTAGATACTCTCATAGTTCTCTAAAAGACTGTTGTATTTGGTGCCACATGTATTTATACTGAACTGTGCACATTCTGACTATTAGCTGAAGTGCCAGTTGTTAAAATCCCCTCATAATTTATCTGGTTCAAGTGGCAGTGGAATTGTGGCAGATGATGAATAAATATCAAACACTTCCTTTGTTAGCAGCTGTGTCCTTCCTTTCTGAATTTCAAGCTGTGTTGAAGAAAAAGAGACAATTGCAGTATGACACCCATGAGTACTTATTACATGACTCTCAATGTTGAACTAATGACAATCAGAAGAATTTCATTTTTATCAAGCACCCAGGGTGCTCAATAAAATATTCATTTAACTCACACTGCATATAAAGCTGTTTCCTCCAACATTTCATTTCTTGTATAGGATTGCTATAATGTGGTCCCAGTACATTAAGCACCAATGCAATTATTACCTTCCTTGTATACAGCCATCTAAATTAAACACCATTAAGCGAAATGCTATAATAAATACTGTATCTCTTTATAGCACTATTATCTATATTTTCTGAAAATAATGTGCTTAATTGATCCAGTGGAATTGGGATTTGTTCTTACAATAATGTGCAGAGAGGAAGAGACTCTGATGATCCCAATTCATTGGAACATGTAGGAGGTTTTTGACACCACAGTCTGACAATTATCCCTCTACACTTGCCTTGCTTTTCTATAGGCACTTTTTTTTTACTTTTTGTTTTCGAGAACCCTTCATGAATATGATCCTTCATAAGAGATATACCCTTCAAAGACTCATATTTTCATATTTTCTCTGAGGTACATATGCCCAAGCAAGATGGTCCAAGTTCAGAAAATGTGGTAAAGTTACACACCACTGATGTATCATGTATTATGATCCAAAAACTCCTATGAATATGAACAGTCCCCCGTAAAAAAAGTCCCAAAACCAAAGAAGCATCCCCAACCAATTAATTCAGTAATTGGATAAAGAATTAAATAAGATACACACAGTGATTTTTTGTTTTGTTTGTTTTCTTTTCTGGGATTTTGTTGTTGTTGTTTTACTTCCCAAGGGAGGCCATGCTTAGAAATAGTTAGTTAGTAGCAATGGATCAATCTAAAGAAGAATGCCTTGGAAGTCAAAGGGTCCAAATTTTAATACTCAAGTTTTGGAATAAACATTTGAGGGATAAGAAGATCTTACAAATCTGAAGCCATCTTCTATGTATGAAAATTGGATGTACATTGAAGACAACTCCATCCCAGAAGTTCATTTCTGTTCCAGGAGTTTGAATTTTTGAGTCATACCTATAAAACTGAATTGCAAAACCCTACAGAATTAACTTTAGAAACAAATGTAAGACATAAGAGTTGACTTACTGATTATTTAGTAAATAATTTGGAAAGTTTATTATGTTCTTATTCAACAAAACACATAAAGTCTTGTCCAGAAATAAGAGCAATCAGTCAGAAGAAGTTAGGAAGGAAACTATACAATTCAGTAAGAACAAACTGGGGTAAAAGTTTAGCATTTATTTCATGACCTGTGTATTATTTCATGAGATCAAAGAAGTATTCTAGGACATACCCAATCTTTGCACACCGTAAAGCCTCATCTTCTGTGGCTGGAAGCATAGCTCTGTGATAGAGGACTTCCTAGCATGTCACTGGAATCAGTTTTCATCATCACCAAGAAATACTAATAAAGAAGTGATTCCCTGGGTATATTGGCTCACACCTGTAATCCAGGCACTTTAGAGACTAGGGTCAGATGATTTTCGCGACTTCTGGGCCATAATGAGTTCCTAGTTCATAAAGTGAGACCGTATCTCAAAAAAATCAAAACACAGAAAAAAAAATGATCAAAGAGATACATTGTATTACTGATATCAAATAGATTTTTTAAATATGATTAAGTCATTGTACTGAGCAGAGGCACATATTAACACTGCATGCTTTATATTCAAAAGATATTCCAATTTTGTTCTTAAAATTGGACACATTTGTAGATAATTTGATGTAGAGCCAAATCTTATCTAGTCATTCCATTCAAGAGAAACATTTCCAGGGTTCCACTGAATTGGTTGTAGCTGTCATTCTCACTAGAAATTTCTCTCTCTCTTTTTGGTTTCCTATATGTAATTTATTATAATTTAATATAATATAAATTATTATATTTATTTATATATCTTAATTATTATATTGATTTCGGTCTGGAAACAACTAAAGTTTTTTTAAAATGAGTAAATTATATACTTATATTTCTGAACCTTGATTAGTGAAGAATCAATGTATGGCTTGATGCTGTAACATGAAAATCAAAGAATGAAAAGGAGAGTAAGACAAAGAGAATTTTTATATGAAATTCTCAAAGAATAAATGAAAACATCATTTAGAAATGAACCAAAATTTACATGGACAAAAAGGAATATGGCCGTGTTGTTCAGAGAGAGATATAACAAAACTGTTACCAGTTTTTACCCTAACTTGTTCTGTATTGTAGGATGAAAGCAAACAACAGGCAACTAGAGCCATCCTTAGGTGCTTACCAGAGTGAGGCGAAGTCAGAAGCAATTAGTTGGTTGAGAGTTTTCTAGCACCAAACTGAGCTTAGATCAGATAGATTTGCAAATGCCTCTGTTGGATACACATCAACCCATGGTCTCCAAAGAGCCATTAGAAGCAACAAATAAACCTTACCGATTTACAGAATTATAGAAACTGTTTTTGAATAGAGAAGAAATTAAAAGAGAATGAAATCATAGACTCTGTTGATTTGAGTGTCTTGTGATGGTCCTCATTTCAAACTTTCAAAACTTTCAGGGGATCCAAAGGTTGTGGCCCATTGTTCTCATTTCAACACTTGAAAGGATATGAAAATCTAGGCCAGACTGAAGACATGGGAAGGACTTAGCTCAATAACCCAACAAAGCAAGCAGTCCATCAACTAACCACCTTTCACAAATCAAAGATTGTATGTGATAATTCAATTATGTGTATATATAATTCTAGTCATATTACCTTTAAGCAGGAAGTAGTCAACATATTTGTACTCCATAGCTAAGAACATAGTGCACGTACTTTTATTTGCATATTTTAAATATCTTAAAATTTACTTGCCAATAATTTGAAGATATTTTATAATTAGGACACATCTTGATCTCAGGTATGTCAACAACAAAATAAACCTAGCAAAAGAAACCACCACTGGGCTTTCGCTGGGTGTTCCATTTCTCCTGCAGTGTGTAGTCAGATCTGAGTCACCACAGCATCTGAAATCCTAGTTGTGACTCTTGCCCTGACTTACCTTGCCTCTCTGGTCCCTGGAGTAAATAATTCCTGGAATATTTAATAATGATGATATGTAGATAGATAAGGTTAAGGTTCAAACAGTGCTGTCTTTGATGCCCAGAATGCTAAATGATACCACACTCAGCTTTCCACTTATGGAGTACCAGGGATGATGCAGCACCTGGTTGTTGGGATGGAGGGGGGTAAAAAGTTGGTAGTAAGTGACAGTGAATATCTACAAAGAACTAACTCCAATGTTTTCAAAGTTGGTTTTTGATTGGATTTGTAGTTTCCAGAATTTGAAAATTTTCATTGCAGAAATGTATTCCCAAAGACATTGTTATTCCCAAAGTTTGAATAAACGTGCAGCTCTAAAGTAAGCTAGCGAATGAGAAAAGCTGACAAAATTAGCTATTACCTCGATGTATTTTGTCAGGGTGAGTCTAAAATTGCTTTTACATCCAACATTCCATGACATTTATACTTGATCTCCCCTTGTCCTCTTATGACTTCAGTCTGACTGTGATAGGCAGCACCATGCGAGTTCAAACATATCTTGTACAGATGGCATCTTACTTCAAGCAGAGTATTGAGGTCTGTTCATCCATCCCTGTGTTCTTTGACTCTGGTCCTAGACTATGTAAGCATTCAGTCTGAATGTGAAGCTATTGCTCTTGAGGGGAATCTTTAGGCTTATAATAAATATTCTAAAGTTGGATAAATATTCTAAAGTTGGATCCTGTAAAAGTTAGGAAGACAAATGATTCATTAGACTTTCTTTCTGTTTAGTGGTACTATAGTTTTAAAGTTCCTAAAAGCAGTGAAAGCTTGTGCATGCACACCATCTCTCTCTCTCTCTCTCTCTCTCTCTCTCTCTCTCTCTCTCTCTCTCTCTCTCTCTCCCTCCCTCCCTCCCTCTCTCCTTCCCTTCCTCCCCCTCCCTCCCTCCCTCCCTCTCTCCCTCTCTCTCTCTCTCTCTCTCTCTCTCTCTCTCTCTCTCTCTCTCTCTCTCTCTCTCACACACACACACACACACACATACACACACACACACACACACCAGAATATATCCATGTATCTGTATTTAGGTGACAAGTGCATTTTGTTAACCTGAAAATTAGTAGCAAGCTATATTTTACTGGAAATAATGGTGCCAAGAGATAAAGTTGATGGATATAACTTCCTTATTCAGTTTAGTGAACAGCAGGCAAAGTGATATCTTTTTTCCCCTCTTTTTTTTTTATGGAGACAGAAATAGCAACCCACAGGCAGGAAAGCATCAAGCATATGGAATGAAAGGCCAAAGAAAGGATATGGGAAGAGCGCTAAGACATAAACCATGCTTAACAATTATATTGGGAATGACATAGAAACATGCGAGATAATGTAGGCAAAAATAAATCGGGGATAGCTCTACATTTTAGATTTCAATTAGACAGTTTAGGATGAGAATTTCTCCACTCCTTCACCCTCCAAGGTGGAAGCCTGACTCTGTTTCACTTTTTTCATTAGGTTGTTCTTGCATCCCACAGCGTGCTTTGCGTGTCCCTCAATAAATGCATGCTGAATAATGAATAAAGTGTGTTCAAAGACCAGGAGTGAGATGTGGAGTTAATTGGCTACAGGATTTGGCCCAAATATTTACCAGATATATGGCTTAATGACTTTCTTTCCTAAGCAAATGAGGTTACATGGTTTTTCTCTTTAGTTTTATCTCCCTGACAACTGAATTCAAATGAAATATTATTTCTTCAGAGATCCAGGAACAAAATATTTCTAATACAGTTTCTAGAGGTATTTGTTGAATGAAAACAAGCAACTCTCTTTCTAAATATGCATCTTCATTTAAGAGTTTAGGCAGCCTTAGGTTAAACAGAGCCAAGCCATTGATCCCAGAATCAAGTACAATTTATAGGACTAACTATGACATGTAACATACTGCCCAAAATGTGAGCCTTATATTCTAATTTAATAATAAATAAATTTGCATATTATTTCTGTTTTGCTTCTATCCATGTTCCTTATTATATTTTGTCAAAGTAAATTTTTACAATGTGTTTGAAAATTCTAACTGCTGTGATACAAAGATGAATGAGATGATCTATGCCCTATGTTGTTGAATATGACTCTATTGTACCTGTCTCCATTGTGTGTTCAGAATATTTTACAACATGCATCTTATTGACTATAACATATGACATTATCGATAGTGGACATGTTAATTCTAAGTTTTATCACACTTTCTCTGGTTTCTTGGAACAGAGACTGGAAACATGTTCTAGTTTTGGCTGGACTATCAGGCACTGGAGCTGGCATTGATGCAGATTCTGATCTCATGACAATATGACCAATGTTCTTTCTTCCTGGTGACAGAAGCAGCAATGAATTCTGTAGAATCTACCCCATCAGGCATGAGAGTCAACTGAGGCAGTTACATTTCTAAATCATTGGTACTCAATGAGAGCATCCTTACCAGATGAATTCTGTATAAAATTTATATAGTTGAATACAATTCCTTGGGTATCATGGCATTTCTTCAGGGTTCTACCAATGATTTATCTAGCTGTAAAATGGCGGTGTGAAAAAAATGTCTTTTTTGCTTATATTTACTAAAGTTCAGTTATATATATATATATATGTATATATATATATATATATATGTGTTTTGTAACAGTAAAACTTAAACAAGAGCTGAGATCAACTTGTGACACATAATTAATATTCAATAAGTAAGTTCTACTTATAAATTATTTTATTTTTAGATTTATTTTATATGTGTTAATGTTTTGCTAACAAGTATGATGTTGTATCATGTGTGTAACTGGTGTTTTTGAGTTCAAAAGGAGGCATTGGATCCCCTGAAACTGGAGTTGTTGGTTGTGAGCCACAATGTGGGTGATGGGAATTGAACCTGGTTCCTCTAAAGAGCAACCAGTACACTGAACCACTGAGAAACCTACCCAGGTCTTCTATTTATATGTAAACTTTTAGTAAAATGTTTTTTTATGTGTGTTTGTTCAGTGACTCAAACTTCTAATTCTCTAAATACTAGATGGTATAAATACAAGATCAAAGTATTGACATTCCTATGTTTCATTTTTTTCTACATGTGCTTCCATCCGTGACTTTCATAATTCCATAAGTATAGACATAGTGTAATGAAGAGCACAATAACACTCTTAGTTTAAAGTGATCATTCTTAAACTTTTTATTACCAAAGAAGGGCACATGCACAGTTATGGAGAGCTATGACTTCATAATTTTTTTCTAGGAGATACAATTCAATTTATATATTTTGGGGTTAAATCTTTGAACCACAAGATGTTCAAACGTACTTCCCTGACTGCCCTTACTCCTACTTCATGCCCTATATATTTCCAGTCTTCTTTTATGTCACAATTCTCCTCCCCACTCCTTTGGTATCTGGTTTTCACATCCTGTGTCTCACTCTAGAAAGAGACTGCAGTCAATGGGTGAAAGCAATGACTTTAGAGATGCAGAACCCTTCTTGTGTGAGGTATTTCTTTATCAATTATAAGCTGTATTACCTTCAAACTAATACACTTACTGTCTGCCTTTGTTTCATCAAACACAAAATGGAACCATTAAAATGCCAACCTGTAGGTGAAGTATTAAATATATGATTTAATTTAGCAAGTTATGGGATTAAGCCAATAAATTTATTTTCCAATGTTGGATTTATTTAGAAGTCTAGTTCCTTTCTTAGAATCAATAATTAGATCACTGTGTGTATCTCTGTGTATGTGTGTGTCTTAAAAATAGAATACAAGGCTGGGCGGTGGTGGCGCACACCTTTAATCCCAGCACTTGGGAGGCAGAGGCAGGTGGATCTCTGTGAGTTCGAGACCAGCCTGGTCTACTACAAGAGCTAGTTCCAGGACAGGCTCCAAAACCACAGAGAAACCTTGTCTTGAAAAACCAAAAAAAAAAAATATAGAATACAAGCCTGGTGGGGGTGGTACAGTCCTTTAATCCCAACACTCAGGAGGCAGAGGCATATGGATCTCTATGAGTTCAAGGCCAGCCTGGTCTACAAGAGGTAGTTCCAGCACAGGCTCCAAAGCTTCAAAGAAAGCACATCTCAAATAAAAATAGAAAATAATGAAAGTTTAAAATTTCTATAATAACAAATTAAAAATAAAATTATATATTGAAAATAAGATAAAACTAATACCTTTTCATTAATATAAGCATAGTAATTGTGATTAAATGTTTTGTTTCAAGTGGATGATTTCCATGTGCGTGAATTTATATGGTAAGAGTTTTCTATAAATGTTATAATTAATTTTGTGTGTCTGACATCCTATGTTCAAAATGTGTGAGATACCAGCAAGATTCTTGTGGTCTTAAAAGAGTAAATATAGTGAGAATTGTAATATAACCCACAGAAAATGACTCACTTCTTGCAAATAGTGTGTCACCTGAACATCTGGACCACACAGCAGTGGTATGTTCCAAAAACAAATGCAAGTTTCCCATTTATTTTTTAAATAAAAATCTTAAATTACAGAGTCATGATAATTTTGTAGAGGAATACTTCTTGCATTTAACTTTAAATACCTAACTTTAAAATCATAACTTGCAGTGTTATTGCTAAGGAACTGTTTAGTAGACAGGGGCTGTTGTTCTGATGTATATCAGCAAGATGGACCCAGAATAATGAAAAGCAGCTCATTCTAGGGCAGGTGAGATCATGGCCTGGAGCCTGATTGAACAGCCTAGGGTTTCTTGCTTGCCAGGTTAATTGTAGTCACGCCTGTGGTTGTATCATGTTGCTTTATGAAGCTATTACTGAGCGAATACAAATCTTTGTTCATATATACAAATTAGAACAGAGTTGCAATTATATCAATATACCTGGTAAATTTGAAAAACTGTTGAAATAAAGACTTTCAGTACATTAATAATTATAATTTGTTATTTATACAAACAGTAGTATCTTCTGCTAGAAATTTTAAACTCTTTGATAAAAATGTTTCTGTCTCCAGGTCTAAATATTGAGTATTTAATATATATGTTTTCTATCAGATTACATGAATGTGTTTCATGGCTATTTATTCTGTAAAAAAGTTTTCAAGATACAAACTTCACTTGTTTCCTTAATAAACAAAACAATTAAGCATAGTCACTTTTAATAACAGTAATGTCTCTGAATCTTAAAAAGCATACTTTATTGATGACACTGTCACTAAGACAAAAAGGCAACCTACTGACTGGGAGAAGATCTTCACCAATCCCACAACAGACAAAGGTCTGATCTCCAAAATATATAGAGAACTCAAGAAACTAGACTTTAAAATGCTAATTAACCCAATTAAAAAATGGGGCACTGAACTAAACAGAGAATTCTCAACAGAAGAAGTTCAAATGGCCAAAAGACAAGGTCATGCTCAACCTCCTTAGCGATCAGGGAAATGCAAATCAAAACAACTTTGAGATATCATTTTACACCTGTCAGAATGGCTAAAATCAAAAACACCAATGATAGCCTTTGCTGGAGAGGTTGTGGAGGAAGGGGTACCCTCATCCATTGCTGGTGGGAATGCAAACTTGTGCAACCACGTTGGAAATCAGTGTGGCGGTTTCCCAGGAAATTGGGGATCAACCTACACCAGGACCCAGCAATACCACTCTTGGGAATATACCCAAGAGATGCCCTATCATATGACAAGGACCTTTGTTCAACTATGTTCATAGTGGTATTATTTGTAATAGCCAGAACCTGGAAACAACCTAGATGCCCTTCAATGGAAGAATGGATGAAGAAAGTGTGGAATATATACACATTAGAGTACTACGCTGCGGTAAAAAACAATGACATCTCGAATTTGGCATGAAATGGCTGGAAATAGAAAACACTATCCTGAGTGAGGTAACCCAGACCCAAAAAGATGAACATGGGATGTACTCACTCATAATTGGTTTCTAGCTATAAATAATGGTCACAGAGTCTATATTTGGTGATCCTAAAGAAGCTAAATAAGAAGGTGAACCCAAAGAAAAACATATAGTTATCCTCCTGGCTACAGGAAGTAGACAAAATTGCCGGGGGAAAAATTGGGATCTTGGGGGTTGAGCTAATGGGCCAAGCAGTGTTTAAAAGAATACAATTTCCGTGTAATTATATCAGGTGTAAAGCTAGCCGGGTGGCGGGACGCAGCCCCGCCATTCACCACAACAGAGGGTGGGGTGGGATGGGGGCAAAGGGAGATGGGGAGAGAAAAGTGAGAAGGTGAGGATGGGGGGAACTTGGGGAAACAAATCTTAGTTAAGGCAAGAGACTTGAACCTAGAGTGGCTCCCAAGAGCCCAAGGTGATGTCCACAGTTCCTTGAGCAGCTGAGGATAGGGAACCTGATATGACCCTATACTATAGCAATACTGACGAATATCTTGCATATCATCATAGAACCTTCATCTGGTGATGGATGGAGGTAGAGACAGAGACCCACACTGGAGCACTGGACTGAGCTCCCAAGGTCCCAATGAGGAGCAGAAGGAGGGAGAAGATGAGCAAGGAAGTCAGGACCACGAGGGGTGCACCCACCCACTGAGACAGTGGGGCTGATCTATTGGGAGCTCACCAAGGCCAGCTGGACTGGGACTGAAAAAGCATGGGATAAAACCGGACTCTCTGAACATGGCGAACAATGAGGGCTGATGAGAAGCCAAGGACAATGGCACGGGGTTTTGATCCTACTTCATGTTCTGGCTTTGTGGGAACCTTGCCAGTTTGGGTGTTCACCTTCCTTGACGACGGAGGGGGGAGGACCTTGGACTTTCCACAGGGCAGGGAACCCTGACTGCTCTTTGGACTGGAGAGGGAGGGGGAGAGAAGTGGGGGCAGGGGGAGAAGGGTGGGAGGAGGGGGAGGGAAATGGGAGGCTGGGAGGAGGCGGAAACTTTTTTTTCTTTTTCTCGATAAAAAATTAAAAAAAAAAACTTTAATAATCATAAACTCCTAAAAACAGTTTACCGAATTATCCATGTGTGTGGCAGACAGGATTATTTCACTGAGCTCTTCTTTCCAATCATAAAAACAAAGAAAGGAATTACTTTTGCATTAAAGAGCCTGAGTATTGTCAAAAGACTATCAATGGCCCACCATAGTGTGTCCTTGTTTTATCACAAACTGACACTAAGCATTTAAAAAATCATATTCATATATGGATTCCTGTGTTGTGAGTACGTGTTTATGTGTGATCACATCTGTTCAGGTTTTCTTGACTGTAGAGTCCAGAGGTTGACATTGGTTTTCATTGTGTATCATGTATTATCTCCAATTTTCTCTCTCTCTGTTTCTCTCTGTCTCTCTCTCTCTTTTTCTGGGGACAAGGACTCTCACTGAATCTGAAACTTATCTATTCAGCTAGATTGTCTGGCCAATGAACTTCAAGGTTTTGCCTGGCTGTCCACATCTTTCTCCAGCACTGGAGTTTCTGATGAGCTTCTCTTGACTTTTGTGTGGGTGCTGGGAATCCAAATTTGGGTCCTGATGTCTACATGACAAAGACTTTTACATGGAGCCATCTCTCCAGGCTGTTGTTTTTAATTGGGAGATCTTGTTCTGTACTGTGATTTTTTTTCACACATAAGACTGAGGTGGCTTGAATGAGAATTGCACCCCAAAGGCTCATATTTGGATATTTGGTCCCCAATTGACGGTAGCATTTTGGAAAGCATAGGCAGTGTGAATTTCTTGGAGAAGTTCGGTCATTGAGGGCAGGATATGAGAAATATATTGAAATCCTATGCCAGTTCTCAGTTATGTCCCTTCTCTTCCCTGTATTTGTGCATCAGATAAAAACTCTTTGCTCCTGCTCCAGGACCATGCCTTCTGTCTACAGTCGTGTTCCCCTCTATGATGATCATGTACTAAAGCACAATAATAAAAACTCAGGGTCAGAAATTGGGGTTCAACCTGAAGATCTGAAAAGTCAAGTAGCCAGCCACTGGCTCTTACCTCGACCTCAGTCTGAAATGGCGACTCTGCCTCAGAATCTCAGAATGATACTGCGTGTTAAGAGCTTCTTCCTCCCATTTTCTAATCCTCTCTAGGGCTGGTGTTAAAGGCATGCTTATACTGCCAGGTTTCTATGCCAACTAGTGTGTCTACTGGGATGAAAGGCGTGTGTCATTATGGCTACTGGGATTAGAGGTGTGTATTGCCATAACCTGGTCTGTAAGGTTGATCACTGTGACTGTTTTACTCTCAGATCTTCAGGCAGTCTTTTTTATTATTATTTAAATATGATTGAAATGCCACTACAGTGCATTCTTATGCTCTTAGTCCATGAGCCTCAATGCATATTTTATTTTATAACTCACTTTGGTCATGATGTCTCTTCACAGCAATACAAAAGTAACTAAATCAGAGACCTTAATTACTTTGAATAACTATGCTACAAATAAATATTCTGTGCAGTTTGTGATTAATGTACTTTGTCTTATAAAATGCTGGGTTGTTAACTTTTATAGAAGAATAACTTCATATGCTCTTTTGGCCTTAAATGACACTTTTTATACTTTTACCCAGATTGTTTACATTATAATTTGTTGGCAACAACAAGAACATTGTTCAATAAAGAAAAAAACACAGTTGTACACACTCCCATAATCCTCCTACCATACGATAATTGCTGGTTAGTTAATAATCCTAAGTACCAGTGATGACTGTTTTGAATTTAAGTTTATGTATGGCATATTGATGATAATATTTGGGTAGAATAAGCTGCCAAATGAGAGGCAAATGAAAAAGAAATATTGCAGTCCAAATTGCATTCCAAATAACTATTTTTTTCTCTGTGCAATCAAAATTGTATAGTGTGTGGTTATTTTCATAAACACCTATTGGTGCTGTAGAATGAAAATAATAACTTCATGTGATTCACAGCAGATCCTGATAACATAAATCTACACACCTGGGATAAACACGCCTGAGTAATATCTTTCTGATAAAAGAAATACATGTTCAGGTTTCCACTATTGCTACAGGTTGTTTATCTGTTCTGATATACTTGTAATTAATCATCAAGGCCCGACTTCTTTGGTGCCAGGTAGATGGAATATTCTGGGAAGAAAGCTGGGTTGAGGAGAGAGTGGGCTGTAACAAAAACGAAACACATGGAAGGTGTTTCTAATCTTTCTGTGTTATCCAGCAACCTGGAAGGTAAATGAGATGTCGTGGGAGGGTCTGAGTCAGCAGGGACAGGAGAGTCTTGCTTAGTTCCAGCTAAATGCTAAAGTTTACTTTTTCTTTCTGTTTTTTTTTTTTTCACCAGTGTAAAGTTTTAATAGATCTACTTTGCTATTGTCAGTGAAAGGAGAAAATGGGTTTTGCTAATTTAAGTGGCTAAAGTATGCATACTTTAAATGATAACAAGATGATAAAGTAAAGCAATCATTGTGACAGGCTGCTTAAGGACATGATCAAACTGCAGGAACTAGAGTCCACTAAGCAAACTAAAGCTCTCAGCTGACTCTAGTAAAACCCTCTAAACAGACATTATGCAGCTGAAAATGCATGTAAAGGACCCTCTTCGTGCTGGTGATATCAACAGAGAAGGAGGCAGAAGCATTAAAGTGGAAGAGTCGTAGATAGCACACTGCTAGGAATAAAAATGAAGATGCACTTTAGAAAGAACTGACGAAGGATAAAGGATTTTTACCCCCCTAGTGTTGTCCCAGAGCTAGTTTGTAAATTGTCCTCAGTGTTTTACCCTCACTGGATATAATCTTCACTTCAGTTGCTTGTTTAGTTTGCATCAATATTTTAATAATTTACAGGTAGATTTTTTAAGGACCAGTGATATGTTCAGTCCATCCGAGATTCATATCGAGCTGTTTTTTGACAAGAAAAATCGCTGGTTGGTAGAATAAATAAGCACTCAGCCAGTTTCTTTTCATAGTCTAAGGCATGAGATTGCAAGTTTTAAGCAGCGTTTTATTCATTAAGGTTTTTTTTTTTTTTTTTTTTTTTTTTTGCTTTGCTTTTTCGAGACAGGGTTTCTCTGTGGTTTTGGAGCCTGTCCTGGAACTCTTGTAGACCAGGCTGGTCTCAAACTCACAGAGATCCGCCTGCCTCTGCCTTCCAAGTGCTGGGATTAAAGGCATGCACCACCACTGTCTGGCTTTCATTAAGTTTTAGAAAGCTGGTTTTCATATACTTAACTAGCCCTGGGATAATATTAATTTATTCCAACAATGCGTATCTTTGAGTCTAGTAAGTAAGCAATATACTTAGAAGACAAAAAAGAAAACCAATGAAACTAAATAAAGGCATATAAAAGCAGCTACTTCCTTTTGAAGGTTGTGTTCTTCAGCCGTGCGGACATCAGTAAGGCAGAATTAAGAGAGATATAGCAGATCATGATAGGAAATCCAAATGCATCGAGGGAAATCAAAATAACGATGGGTGAAACTTTTCTGCTTTTGCTATGCATTGTTTTTGATCCTCATTAGCATGATGGACCTTAGCTTTATGGACACGAAAATCAACCAAATAAAAAAAACATATTTGTCAAGCAGTCAGGATATCCAACCTCCCACACTTATTATGTTTCATATTTAGAAAGGAGCAAAATAATAATCAAAATATTCTCTGACAAACAATACTGTTCAACATCTATTTTCTTTTCCAAGGAGGTGACGGAAAGGTTACAATGGCTGTCTTAACAAGCAGCACACAATTCATATTGAATATCCCAAAATGCTACATTAGGGGCTTGAAAAGTTAGAGATTCTGGATGTGAGTGTAAGTACCTCTCATGTGATGAATCTTTTTGTTTGTTCGAAAAGGATTCAAAAGTTACTATTTCATGCATTTTCTGCCTAGCATTTTTGACTTGCCCTGTCAGACACAGAGTGTGCCTTCAGCTCTCCAATCCTCCAATTATCCTTTTGACTTTGAAATTACATCAGAGACAATAGATGGGGAAGAAACCCAAGTTGTGTTTCAAAACTAAGTAATGAGGCAGTTTATTCAGTAAAGCCATCCACGATGCTTTTGTTTTCCCTCAATGTGTTTGTAATCTCTACTGGCTCCTGCTGGCATGGAGTTTTATAAAATCTCTCTGGTTCAATAATTGAAGATTCTGAAAATGTATTTTTTTTTGCAACAAATCAACAGTTTTAAATGTTTGTATTGTTTGTGCTTAGATTCTTTGTACAGAAAGTTAATGGGTGTATTTTTTTTTACTCTGATAACCACAAAACCCCACTTGAGATACAAAAATAACAGTGCAGGTGAGATGACCCTCCCAGGTAAGAGTCAGGGTTGTTGCCAGGGGTTTTAGCACAAGCTAACTCTTGCACATCCAGTTTTAGAGGTTTACCTATTATGCCATACAAAATGTATGAAGTATTCTGTTTTATTAGTGTGGGGGGATGTGAGAGATTATCTTCTCTGGGTAGTTAATTATTGATTTATATATTCATCAAACTAAGAAAATATCGTAGCAATACATTATTCCCTATGTACCAGAATTTTACCAATGAACAAGTCAGAGAAATTAAAGGAAGCTAAACTCAAAAAAAAAAAAAAAAAAACAGGTATCAACAGCAAAAACGTGTTTTGTTTCAAAGTGAATATTGAATCACATTTGAGTTACTTAGAATTGATCTCTATTCTCTAGGAAGCCCTTTCTAACATTGGCTGTTGTCAAGGAACCGCAAAATTGAAGAGTGATGAGAGGCATAAGCCACCGAAGAAAAATTACTCCAAACACTAAATAATATAATATAAATACAGTATTTACAGTGCTTGTAACAATAAATAGGCAATTAATTTTTGATACAATAGTAGATTTTATTATTTTTACTATTTGTATTGTTTATCCCTAAACTATTTATTACTTAATGTTTTTAATTAAAGTTGAATCACATCAATTTCCCTCTCCCTTTACTCCCTTTAGTGCCTCCCATTTATCTTCCCTCAAAATGTAATGTTTCCTTATTTACTTTTTCTCTGATTATTATTGTTGCATATGTTTAGGAACAGCTACATAAATACAACCTTGGCAAGACCAATTTTGTTGTTTGGTATCTGTGTGGTTTAAAGGCTTACCATTCTGCATTGGATAGCCATTTAGCAAATGAATTAGCTTAACTTGGAGAAAGCAGATCAGAATCAGAATGTAGGTTTTGGTCCACCCAACTTTGCAATTATGTTTGAACTTGGGAATTGTTCAAATATCTGACTGTCATGATGTTCAATAATGTCTAAGACTTGCTGTGATTGGTGAATACTGTTCCCTGGATTTTCAAATTTTAAATGATATAATTTTCTTACTGATTACTGAGATTAAGTCATTATGCTTAACCATTAAGGGAATATAGAAATTGACATTATATATACAATCACTCTGAAGAAAAAAAACAACAGAGTCACTATAATTAGCCCCAAGGAAAGGTAGTCCTGCTAGGTACAATTTGTTATTTGTTAATATGTTATTATGGAGCAAAGGTGAATTTAGACCATATATTAATATGCACAGATAGTTACATTTACATCTAGTTTCCTTTTTTTGTTCTCAGGTGGTACACACTGTCTAATGCAGACAATATGTAGCATAGTTTGGCTTATAACTTATGGTAATCCTCATGCCTCAGCTTCTTAAGTACTGAAATGTCATTACTGTCTAAAGTCCTAAAGAAAAATAGGAAAAATATTGAGAATTATCCAGTTGGGCTTCTAAGTTTTCAAAGGATCTACAAATCAAAGCTTATGCGATCCCACTTCATGGTGGAAGCAAGGAATGCTTCAATCATCTATTCACGAAGGCAAAGTCATCGTGATCCCACAGTATGCTATTCCATAAAAACTCACTTTCAACAGGGTGTTTTCACAGGGAGTATGTTCTCTAATGCTCATAACATGTCTTCGTAGGCAGCTGCATATCCATTAGTCAATATTAATAGTATCTCAAGTCTAACAGTCAGTTTGGGTGTCTAAGATATGAAAACCCGGATTTACATAGTTTATGTTTTGGTTTTCATGTGTGTGTGTTTTAGTTGTTGTTCTTTGTTCTTTTTTCTCCAAACTACTTAATACTTCTCTTTTGGAAGATTTTTATCATCATCAATCATCATCAGCACTACCATCACCAATTATTTACTACTGTGTGTTTTGTGTGAATGAAGAAAAAAGATAGTACCCACTGGAATAAAATATTTACTATCTCAAACACTGTTCTTCCTGAAGTAATTGGGATCATTCACTTCTGACTCACATTCCAGGACACTGTTCTCAGATAAAAAAAAATACATTTACACAATGGAGTATTACACAACAGAAAAAAATAAAGACATCTTGAATTTTGCAGGCAAAGGGATAAAGCTAGAAAACATCATTTTGAGTGAGGTAACTCAGACCCAGAATGACAAGTATCACATGTACTCACTCATAAGTTACTTTTAAGCATAAAACAAAGAAAACCAGCCCACAAATCACAATCCCAGAGAACCTAGACAACAATGAGGATCCTAAAAGAGACATTCATAGATCTAATCTACATAGGTAGTAGAAAAAGACAAGATTTCCTGAGTAAATTGGGAGCATGGAGACCGTGGGAGACTGTTGAGGGGGAGGGGAGAAGCAGAGAGGGGAGCACAGAAAAATATAGAGCTCAATAAAAATAAGTTAAAAAAAGAATGCAACTTTCAATACCACAAATATGGTATTACATAAATAAATTCACATTGGAGAGAGGTTCCTTTGTACTCACTAATATAAAGGCATAATTATGAATGTCTTCTCTATTGCACAAGCTCTATATTTATATTCATACAAATCCCTCACATAAATGCCAAAAGTTTTATACCACCTAAATCTGATGCGGAAGTCCCCTCTGTGTGCTGTGATTAACATTAATGAATAAAGAAACTGCTCTGGACTTATAGAAAGGCAGAACTTAGCTAGGCAGGGAAAACTAGGCTGAATGCTGGGAGAAAGAAGGGTGGAGTCAAAGAGATGCCATGGAGCCTCTGTCAGAGATAGATATGATGAAAATTTGCTGATAGGCCACAACCTCATAATGATGCACAGATTACTAAAAATTTGTTAAATTAATAAGTAAGAGTAAGCCAATTAAAAGCTAGAGCTAATGGGCCAAGCTGTGATTTAATTAATACAATTTTGTGTGTCTAAGATAGCCAGGTGGCCTGAAACCAACGAGCACTCTCCCAATACACAAATCAGCTAAGAGAGTTAATTGTCTCCAGTCCATTGTTAAATCTTAGGTCCTCCTCTCTTCCAGCATTTTGGCAATGTTCAAATGCTGATATCTCCCTTTGTTTCCAAATACTTCATCATCATAGCAGATTGAATAGAAGAATTTTTGATTGCCAACACCCATTCTTTGTTTTAACATAAAACATAGGTCATGCAGATTCTACTAGACTGAACAAATGGCATTTGGCACAACTACTTGAGTTGAAGATTTGGAATATACATAAACATATACATATGTACTAATATATATCACATACATATATGATGAACTAAAGGCAATTCCAGTTTGTTTCATCCATCAACTCCCCAGAGTTGCTGCATCTTTTCTGTTTATATATCTTTTTTAGTAAATTTTAAGATTAAATAATAAGCCTGCTTTATTAAAAATTAGAAAAATAGTTGAACATACACCAAACAGAAAAAAAAATGAATGGCAAAAAACTGCAAAATATCCATATTGTGAGTTATTAGGAAAGAACAAGGATGAAAGCTGTAACAGAACTCCAGGAGTTTAGCTCAGTTCTTGGTTGTGGATCACTGCATTTGCTTCCATCTGTTACTGGATATAGTTTCTATAATGACAGTTAGGAGAGGCACTAATCTGACTATTGGGGCCGGCCATTTCAGCCACTCTCTCCACCATTGCTAAGAGTCTTAACTGATGTCATCTTTGTACATTCCTAGGAATTTCCCTAGCACCAGGTTCCTTCCTAACCCTATAATGGCTCCCTCTATCAAGATATAACTTTGATTGCTCTTCCTCTTTGTTCCTCCCTCTATCTGGCTGTCTTGTTCCCTCATGTTCCCATCCCCTTCCTTTTCCTTCTACAGTTTCCCAGTTTATCCGGGAGATATTAACTACTTCCCCTTCCTTTTAACCTGGTTTCTCTGGGGTTGTGGATTGTAGCCTAGTTACCCTTTGTTTTGCTTCTAATATCCACTTATGAGTGAGTACAGACCTTGTTTGTTTTTCTGTGTTGAAGGCTAGAGAAATAGGAAGGATCAAATGAACAACGGAGGTCAAGATCATGAAGGGGAAAACCACAGAGAGAGTTGACTCAAGCTAGTGGGAGTTCACAGACTCTGGATTGACAGCCAGAAAACCTACTCGGGACCAAATTAGGGTAAGTAAGGGTCCCATGCTTAATGAAGAGAAAGACTTACTTAGAAATTAATCTTGTTGATTACCTTATTTAACAACTCAATAACTGCAACTATGATCTTGAAAACAGTTTGGCCCATTCTATATTCCTTTCTTGTCCTGTAAAATCTTTGGGAGTTCTGTATTAATGATGTTAGAAGTCAGGATATAGGAAACACTAATGAGTAAGGGATGGTCAACATTTTGAGAACAGTGCAATCGTGTTTCCTCAGTGTGCTTAATTTTGGTTGCTAGGGAGTGGTGTAGAAAAATGGAAAATGCAGATACATGAGACTATAGAAAATTAACCCTCTTGATATATAATTTTGAGCATCAAATACAAGTATAGTTCTTAAAGGCAACTGGACTTGGCAAGTGAGTTTTGAGTCTAAGTCAAGTTGGATATAATTTTTCCCTAAGAGTATGAATTCTTTGATGCCTTAGCAGTAGCATTGACATGAAAAAAGACCACTTTACTGATTTTTAACCAATTTGTAAATTTCTACATTTTGAAATTACAAGAAATCAACTCAGTAATGTCTGGAACAGGTTGACAGAAAGAAACAGATATAGTGTGACAAGATGTCATATATTAAAAAATTAAAGAAAATTACTTACTTCATTTTTCAATTTTACTTTAGTTTAGTTTGAGAAATGTGAGTTTGTACAAACCTGGCAGTACTGTCTGTGTAAGTCCTTCTTCTAAAGAAAATCACTCTTTCCTTCCACATCGTCCTTCTAAGAAAACAAAAAGACTGAGCAGGTTTGGGGCAGCTTCTTAGATTAGTCAGGTTTCTCTGAACATTTATTTTCACCAATATTCAAACATGTAACTAGTAGAAGTTAATGTTTTAGGAAACAGTTTGCCTTTATTCTTTTATAGAACATACATTTTTATAGCAATCTGTTTCAAAAACAAGCATATTTTATCCAGAAATGGTATGTTTTAAAGAATAAGGTATTGGTCAATCATAGTGCGTTATGTTCCATCAGGCAAATATTATATAGCTAAAAATTCCTTTAAAACCTTGTGCACTACATTAAACAAAGTTCTATGTATTTTTTATTAAGTTAAAAAAAGGAAATTTTACTGAATTTTAAAAAATCAGATGTATTATATCTTTGCATTTTAATTCAAATTTACAGGTATGGTCTGTAACTGTTGTCATTTCTGTAATAACTGAATATTTAACTTACATTGCTGGATGCATATATGGATTTACTTAATGCTATTCTTTTTCTGAGATTCCTATTTGTTTATCAAAACCACAAGCAATTTAGATGAAAATCATATGTTTTTATTATTAAGTTTTCTGACTGAAATAGTTCATCAAAGACATATTAAATATTCAACAAAAACTTTGTAAAGTTAGTCATAGAGATGTAGCAAAATTGCAAGCACTTTCTACTTAACATTCAAATAGGATCCGTGTTCGCATTATTCTAAATAAAACAAAAGAGGAAAAACTGATAGAACTCAGCTTCCCTTAGAATAGGAAGGTATTGATTTTATCATTGTCACATAGGCCTTATTAAATATAAGTAGTATTCAAAGTATTACATTTAAGATTGTAGGGAGCCAGTCAAAGAACCCCTCCCTAGCCCTGAAACCAGAACAAAAAGAAATATACTCCAGCCCTGAAACCAGAGCCAGACAAAGAAACACATGGTGGGTCTGTAACCAGAGCCAAAGAAACACACTTTAACCCTATAACCAGAGTCAGTGACAGAAATACACTATGCTCCCATGATTAAAACCAAAAAGCTAAAGAAGGTCAGTGAAAGAAAAACAGTTTGGCCCTAAAACCAGAGCCAGCTCTGCCCCTGACCAATGAACATGAAACCAACCAATCCCTGGCATGAAATCTAGCACCCTAACCCTAAACCCAGAGCCAGTGAAAGAAACACATTCTAGATATAGAACCTGAGCCAGTGGAAGAAACATTTTTAGCTCAGAAACCAGAACGAAAGAAACGGATCCTGACTCAAACCAGAGCCAAAGAAACCCATTTTTGCTCTAGAACCATAGCCATAAAACAAAACACAGTTTATCCCTGAAACCAAAGCCATCTCTGCCCCTTACCAACTAAACCAACCAATCCCTGAGCAGGAAAACTAACAAACCTCTGAGTAAAACACTCTCTGAGAAGACTCTATCACGAAGAAGCCCTTTCTAACTGCTCCTCTACCTGCTCAGTTACTGGCTGGCCTTTACCACCCTGGCAGAAGCAGCCACTCTCCTGGACGAGGTAATAAATCTGTCTTTTTCTGTTTTGTGTTTTCTTGTTGATGTAATTTTGTTTTGCTTCTTTTTGTTTGTTTGTTTGTTTCGTTTGGTTTGGTGTGGTTTTTGAGACAGGATTTCTCTGTGTAGCCCTGGCTCTCCTGGAACTAGCTTGGTAGACTGGGAAGGCCTTGAAATCAGAGATCTGCCTACTTCTGCCTCTGGAGTGCTGGTATTAAAGGCATGTGCCATCACAGTAAATTTTTGGTGAAGATCTTCTTTTGCCAGTGCAGAGCAGAAGAACCTTTGCAGACACGTTTTCTTAGACAGAAAAGACAAAAACAGAAGAAGTTGCATCTACTGAGAAAACCCTTTAGGAGGGGGGCAGAAAAACTTTACAGCAGATCCAAAGGAGATTGAAACATTTCTGCAGGGGCTTGCCCTTTGGCGGAGTAAAGCAGAAGTAACATCTTGGGCTGGACCTGAGCAAAACAGAAGAAAAAATTTGGATAAATCTGCTAGCACATTCCCATAGGGAAACAGAAGAGAGCTCAGCTGTACTGGCTCTCTTGCCGAGAGGAGAAGGATCGCTACATCCTGTGGGGAGATCTTCTTCCACTCCACCTGACTTCCTAAACAGTAAGGATACCTTACCTAGTTTCCAGACCTGTCCTGTTGCAGCTCCTGGTATAGCCTGACTCCCTACAGGTCAGGATACCTTTCCTTCCAGAGCTGTCTCTTGGTAGCTTCAGGTATCACCTGAATTCAGAATGAATCAAAATACCTTCCCTGTGAAGCCGTAACGCTTACTTGCGAAGTTGCTGTGAATTATATTTATAGGTTGATTTTGAAAGCATGATAACCACAGAGGCCTTCACTTTCCCAACAGTTTATACACCTAGGTTTTTACACCTTTAAGGGAACTGTGATGGAAATGAACATATATCTTAAATGTCTTTTCATCCTGAGCCCTATTAGTTCAGTACTACTGTAATATTTTCAAGTTTGATTTTCCCCTTTCATCTATTGTTATCACAGACAGTGGAATACTTTCTTAAGACTCATGGTCTTTCAAAGAATTCTGTAGTTTGCTTCGTCAAACTTTCACCTGCTTCCATACTTTCCCTACACAAAAGCCTTTCCGATGCAGTTAGTCCACACAAACTCTACGACTTTTCTTATTCATTCGCAGATCTCCACTTAGTAACTATTTTATATTTGCCCTGTGTTTCTCAGGGAGGACATTTTCTCCTTGTTTTGTAAGCACACATTCTTTACTTTCTGGATTATTATGAGAATGGACGTAGGAAAGTTTAGTGATATTGCATTAAAAAACTTTATAATAGTCTAAAAAGGCAATATACTGTAATACTCAGTCATTTTTAAACAGAAAGGTGTTTTGCTTTGGCTTCAAATCTCTCCAAAGAAAGGGACATTCTCTACTTCCCAGAGAAATATAGTCAGCCATCCATCAGTGATGTTGCTTTGTTTCTACAGCTAATATCAAATAACTGTAGAAACTACTACATAAGAAATCTATATGCAGATCTCATAAAATTCAAGGATAACCGTAAGCTCTAACTTAATACTGACTAGAAGCAGGATTGCGTACAGGGTCTGTACTTTCCTCTTATCAAATAATTTTTAGTATTAGAGTAACTTAGAAGCAGGGATAATGTATTCTTAGGGAGAAGTCTGCAAGCATGTCACATGTAAGACTTTACAATGCTTAAAATGAGATACTTGAATCTTGTACTCCATTCCCATTGCCCATTGATAACGTAGCAGAAAGATAAGATTATCTAGAAAATGAGTCACACTGAGTCTTTACAAACCTTTCACTATTTTCCATAGCATTATTATAAGACATATATATTATATATACATATATTAGATCAATATTTTAAAATGGAATTTTACATGTTAATCATTTACAAAGGTAATATTGATGAAATTTTGACCATTCTATCCAATTTGTAATAACATTACTAAAATAATAAAAACAACCATGATGTATAACTGCTTAGTATGCAGACCTAAAGAATATATGAGGTTCAAAGAAATTAGATATCAAAGAAAACATACTTCATAATTTATGACTGCAGACAGCAAGTGGTGTATAGGTTTAAGACCCTGGGTACTGGAGTCTACATGCAAAATTTTTAATTTATAGCTCTACTGATGATATCTAGCTTTCCAGTAGAGAGAGAGACTTATTGCTGCCTTGAATCACAGTTTCTTCTCCTGTCAGATGAAACATGAGCAGTTCTTTATTTCCAAAAAAAAAAAAAAAGAAGAAGATCAAGATTTAAAAGATGCTACATTGGTTTTGGCAATATGAATGTACTAGTTCATAACCTGATGACATCTCTGAAAGAAAATATTGTTAATAAATACATACATGTAATAAGAATGCAAAATGATGCAAGTCCTTGACTGGCTCATATACTATTTTAATAACAAATATGAGTCTTCAAGAGTTTTTTTGATTTCTCTAGCTGAATTTCAAGTTAGTTAATGACTGCTATGTTTCTAAAAAGTGCGGACCACATTCCCACATGCAATATGTGATCAAACAAGGTATGGATTCTGGAACAAAATGATTTGTAACTCTTGAAGAAGATAAAATAGGAACTGTTGATTCTCTATACTAATGTGAAGCAGACTTTACTCTTGGTTTTCCTTCCAAGGTGATAAGAATATAATAGAGAAATGAAAGACAGTCTCTTGAAATAAAATACTTTGATTTGAATTCTTGCTCAGGGACTTATTGCCGATGAGCTTTTGATGTCAGTTTGCACGTGTGTTGAGTAAGGATAAAATATAACTTCTGGGTTATAAATACATTACAGGGATTAAAGAGAAAATGTTTTTGACCACATGATGTAATGTCTGCTATATGACTGATACCAAAGTATTAACTGACATGTTACCTAAGACTTCTGATTTTATGTCTGAGCTGAGCTTCATGAGCAATTGAAAGTGTGTTTCTAATGTCTACTAGGCTGGATTAAATATAGATCCAGATTGTGTCAATAGCCAGACCAGATAAGAGTATCAATAAGCATTTGAAAGATGCTTTTATTTGGATATATGTGAGCAGAAAGCCTCAAATGTAGGAGTATAACTGAGCATCCTCTGGGACATTAAGAGTATTTTCTACACACTCAAAAACACTAGGAAATGGATTTTTTATGCCTGTTGGTAGTAGTATCTTCTATTTGCACTACTGAGCCACCTTGTGAGTGTGCCAGGCAACTAAAACCATTTTTGGAAATGCACAAGGCTCTTGGTATGGGATTGATGCTCTGAGTATTCTTTTAAATTCATATATTCCATAAAAACCAAATGAACAAAGAGTTGTTCATCACCCAATACCATATTCAAAACACAGGGTAAAGATTAAAGATAGCATAAATTATTCTTTAGAGGATTGTCTGATTTATTAAAAGAGCAATGGTCTTCAAGACCAAGGATCAATGACTGGGGATGATCTTGCCTTTGCTTGCCAATCCTGTTGAGCAGTGGTTCTTAGACTGTGTATTGCAACTCCTTGGGGGTCAAATGACCATTTCACAGGGGTCATATATCAGATATTCTCCACATCAGATATTTACATTACAATCAATAACAGGAGAATAATTTTATATTTGGGGGGTCACCACAACATGAGAAAGTATATTAAGGGGTCACAGCATTCAGAAGGCTGAGAATCACTGGTCTGGAAAATACTAAATGTAAATATAATTTTAAGAATTTTCAGTGATTCTTTTTAAATCTGTCTGCTCTTAAGATAGCATATCTCTGTCCTCATTAAATTTGTTTTCTCCACTGTACAAAACATTGTATTAGAAAAAAAATATTCAAATGAATAATTTCATAATTTGGTAAAGAGTTCTAAGCTTTTTTTCAAAACAAATTATGATCAATATTACATACCTTAAGAATTCAAATGTAAAGAATCCACTGTCATATCCATAGTTATATGTCCCTTAGTATGATGAGCTTTCAATGCTTTCCAGTTTCACTTTGAAAATGCACATATAGAAATAAATAATGTGCATATTTAATAGACTGTGTGTTTTTTTCTAAATCACAAGATTTTATGAAGCATTAAAGTGGGTTTGGTATCAACACATTAAAGGATCTCACACTAAATGGTACCAAGCTATCAACTGTCATGACTCTGTCACTGAATTCACCTCTAAAAATATCTTACACAGAAGTGAAGGAGACATTTGCAGACAGTTTTGTCATTGAGACATCATCTCATGATACATAATAGATCCTAGGTGCTGTGCTCATTATAAAATGATCTTTTGGATGTAGCAAAGCTAGAATTCCCCATCTAAACACAAGACATCTGTGGCTTCATTGCTTTCAGTGTACTTTGACCTCTTGTGTGTAGCTTCGGGGTCTGGCTGTTTTGCTTTTATGTTTCTGCTTTTAAATGTTTGCTTAGCCCTTTAGCTTTCCATTGCTTACCAGCAACAAAAACAGCTTAGTGCAAAATGTGTAAGACATAACTCACTACACCGTAGCTGTATAAACATAATCAATGCAGCCGTAAGTTCACCCTTGACTTATGCTCAACAAAAAGCAAAGCACATAATGATGCTATATGTAGCAATTGCTTCCTCTTGGCAACAGGTGAGAATGTGCTGGATGAATATGAAGTGATAAGTGTCCTTCGCTCTTTCTAATTTTTCTTAGGTCTTTCTCCTGTCATTTCAAGAGGTTAGAAAGCAAAGGGAGCCACCACCTTTTGCTATTATCTTCACATTCTATCTTTGCTGTCTTCTCTCTTCCTTTTCCAGTCCCACAGCCTATCCTTTTGAGTTCACAGTTCTTTGCATTTCTAAATACAACAGTATACTAAATAAGCCACTACTGCCTACTGATTTTGAGTTCCTTTTCCTAAAAAAAGTGAGATTAATAAAAAGAAATTTACCATTTTTTTGTAGATCTTGTTTGTCATGGGAGAAGTGAGAATCAGTTACAGTTTGTGTCAATAATAAATATTTGAAATAATGTTTGAAAAATGAATTTTAAGATCAATATTTTATACAAAAACATATTCACACAGTTAGCAGTGGTGGCACACACCTTTGATCCTAGTACTTCAGAGGCAGAGGCAGGCAGATCTCTGAGTTCTTGGCCAGTCTGATCTACAGAGCAAATTCCAGGACAACCAAGGCTACACAGAGAAATCTTATCTCAAAAATCCAATATAGACACACACACACACACACACACACACACACACACACACAGAGAGAGAGAGAGAGAGAGAGAGAGAGAGAGAGAGAGAGAGAGAGAGAGAGAGGGAGAGAGAGAAATTTAGTAATTTAACACTCTTTCTTAAGAACACGTCAAAGCATTTTATAAAAATATAGGCTACCAGTGAATTTCAGAGGTATTAGGTACGTGAAGCACTCAGGTTACTGTACCACAGTCACAAAGCAATCTGAGAAAGACTAAGGGATTTGAACCCAAAGTAGTCACTGTGCCCTGGACTTACACACAGATCTGTATCACTCATTAAATTGGCTTTACTGTATTGCCTTAGTTAAGATTTCTATTGCTGAGATTAAAGGCATATCCACCACACCTGGCTATAAGTTTTTATTTAATTCCTTCTCATAAATTGAAAATTTGATATCTTGGGTGGTATCTTGTCCTGAGGTCACCACTCCCTTTGTTCCACTTCTTAGTCTACTCATCTCCTCGAACTGAGGACTTAGCTCTATTCCACTTCCTGTTGCCCCTTTACTAAATCTTTATTTTTTGTATTTTTATTTGCTCACTTTTCTATTTTTCATTATAAATCTTCATCAGAATCAACACTAATAACCACATGACAGTGTCTATATTAGACTGTTTTGAGATTTTCTCTGCCAATG
Organism: Microtus pennsylvanicus; assembly: GCF_037038515.1. Classification (NCBI taxonomy): domain Eukaryota; kingdom Metazoa; phylum Chordata; class Mammalia; order Rodentia; family Cricetidae; genus Microtus; species Microtus pennsylvanicus. The sequence goes on from NC_134593.1 coordinate 39,735,419, forward strand.
GCATTAATCCAAAACTCTTCACTTTAGCCTCAGGAAGACTCTTCAGATAAGGGCAAGAGGCAGCTACATTCTTCACAAAAATATCACAAGAACAATCTCTAGGCACATACTAACATTCTTCTCATCTGAAACCCCGGGAGGAAGGGCTCCACAATTCATCAAATCTCATTTATTCCCCACTGTCGTCTATACTCTTCCTAGTATGGTCCATTATACAGCACTTAAATGTTCATCTGTTTTTCTAAACCATGGCTCCAAGGTCAATATTCCTCCAAACAAAAGCATGGTCAGGCCTACCACAGCAATACCCATTCTCTGCCTTAGTTAAGATTTATATTGCTGTGAAGAGACACAATGACACCTGCAACTCTTATAAAAGAAAAACATTTAATTGGGGTAGCTCACTGTACTGGCTGGTTTTGTCCTAACTTGATGCTAGTAAGAGTCATCAGAGCAAGGAGCTTTGGTTGAGAAAATGTCTGAATGAGATTCAGCTGTAAGACATTTTCTCAATTAGTGATCAGTGGAGGAGAGCCCAGCCCATTATGGGTGATACGATCCCTGGACTGTTGTTCCTAGGTTCTTTATTTTAATTAATTAATTTATTTATTTTTTGTTTATTTTTTTTAGTTGTTGAAAAAAAAATTTCAGCCTCCTCCCCATTTCCCATTTCTCTCCCCCTCCTCCCACACATTGCCCCCTCCTCCACTCCCTCTCTCCCCTCCCCACTCCATTCCCCCTCCCTCTCGAGAATGAAGAGCAGTCCAGATTCCCTGCTCTGACGGAAGTCCTGTTCCTAGGTTCTATAAGAAGGTAGGCTGAGCAAACCATGGGAAGCAAGCTAGTAAGCATCTCTCCTCCATGGCCTTTACATCATCTCTTGCCTCTGAGATTCTGTCTGGTTGAGTTCTTGTCCCAACTTTCTTCAGTGATGAACAGCAATTCCAACGTATAAGTCTAATAATAGTGAAAATCCTGACCATGTTTTTGGGAGGATTGTGGAAGGACTTTAGAACTTTGGTCTAGAAAAGCCATTGGGTATTGAGAACTCAATGGAATGTTCTGTGGGAACATGGAAGATAAGAATATTAAGAGCAGTGCGGAAGATGGATGCTTAGCTTACAAAATTTCAGATCAGGGCCATTTGGATTTTTTGAATTAAGATCTTGTGAACCTGATTATCTGATGCTTAAAAATCAGCTACCCTTAACAAGAGATACCAGAACTCCTGAAGTGAAACCTTGCTTTATTGGGACAATTGATGCTCATCATCTGGAGCTACAAAACTAGTGGATTAAGAAGAAACCGACATCACTGGTGAAATATTCTGGGAAGTGTTTCTTGAGAGCACAGAGAAACTATGTTCCAGAGATTACTAAGTTTGTACCTCATGCTGGCAGCCAGATTTGGTGCTGTATGAGAGACCCCCAGGTGATACTTTTTTGATATGGAATGTCCTTCTGTATATGTGTTGCTTTTATTGGTTAATGAAAAAGCTGTTTTGGTTTCCAACTCAGTCATATTTCTAGCTAGCTCTTCCATCTTGAATTAACCCATTTCTATTAATCTATATATTGCCATGAGGCTATGCCCTACCAGTGAAGGTTCTAGGTATCTTTTTCCTTCGGCAGCTACATGGAGTCTCTCTTAAATTAATCCATTTCTATTAACCTGTGTATTGCTGCTAGGCTGTAGCTTACCAGTGCCAGAATGTTATTCCTTTGGTAATACATGTTGTCTTCTTGACTCTGTCTATTCTCTCTATATATCTCTGTTCAGCTTTTCCGCATAGCTTTGCTCTGCTAAACCATTGGTTGAAACAGCTTTATTCATTTTTACCAATGGTTCATACAGAGGGGAATCTCACATCAGGAGGCATGAAGGAGTCCTGGGAAGCAATGGCACTATGAGAGATCAGGAAAGGCCATTGGTGATAGTATAGCCTCAGTAGCAGTTGCAAGTCAACAATTGAAGGGGTAATGCAAAGAAGTTGAGACTTGGCACCACGAAGAGAGCCCAGTTCCAGAAGAATATCTCAGTGTTTTGGAGATGCCAGCACCATGGGATGATCAACAAGAACAGCAGCAGCAGTGAAGTAGTGCCAACCAGAGCCTAGAAGATGAGTTATGTGTGCTGCAGAGGGCAAAGCCAGAGAAGTGACCCAGACCCTTTGGAGGAGTCTAGAAGATCAGGAGGGGATCCCAGATATTTGATGGTTGCAATTTTGTTTTATTTGATTTGATTGTGATTATGCCATGATTCTCCCCTCTTGAAGTAAGAACATATTTTACTGGAGCCCAGAGTAAGAGACTTTGAATTTTAAAAGATTTTTCATTTTTAAATTTTAATGTGTTTGAATTTGTAAATACTGTGGGGCTTTTAACATTATTTAAGATCTTAGGAATGAAAGAAAGAAAGGAAGGGTTGTAGCTTAATAGTGATGTGTTTGTGTGTGTAGTTGTCAAGGTGTCAGTTGTACTGGCTGTTTGTGTGTGTGTGTGTGTGTGTGTGTGTGTGTCTGTGTGTGTGTGTGTCAACTTGGTGAGTGGTACTATCCCTGGACTGTTGGTCCTGGGTTTTATAAGAAGGTAGGCTGAGCAAGCCATGGGGAGCAAGGTAGTAAGCAGCTTCCCTCCAATGTCTGTATCTGCTCTTGCCTCTGGGATCCTGCCCTGTTTAAGTTCCTGTCATGACTTCCTTCAGCGAAACAGCAATGCTGAGAATAAACCCTTTCCTCCCCAATTTGCTTTTGGGTCTTAGTGTTTTGTCACAGTAATAATAACTTCAACTATGACACTCACAGTTCAGAGGTTAAGTCATTTTTCCTCATGGTGAGACGTGGTGGCATCCAAGCAGACATGGTGCTGGGAAAGGAGCTGAGAGTCCTACATCTTGCAGGCAACAGGAAGTGGACTGAGTCACTGCAAAGCTTCTTGAGCATATGAGACCTCAAAGTTCATGTCTACAATGACCCAATACCACCAACAAAGCCACACTTAATGTCAACAAGGCTACACTGCCTAATAGTGCCACTCTCAATGATCTTATGGTGGTCAGTTACATTCAAACTACCGCGTATATCTATCTTATTATAATCAGAATTTTGAATTCTTATTATGTGCTTAAACAGTTCTCTATTGATTTATTTAGTTTTATTTTGACTTATACTAGCTAGGCTGGGACTTGCTCAGGATTCAAGATTATTCCTCTCCCATACAATAGATAGTTTGAGCAGATTTTGTTTTGAGAGGAAGAAATGTTATTATATACTTATTAATCTTTTAAATGTGAATTCACTGATAAAGAGGTTATCAGTAGTTTTTAATGTATTTCTTAAAATTAAAGAGCAGATTTTTTTCCATGTAGACAATTACAATAAATAAAAGATTTAGTATATTAAGTATGAAAACATCATTTACAGATTGATTTACTGAGGAACATTTATTTTCTATAGGAAATACATAGAATCTTCCTTCCTATATAATATGTTTAAAATATTTATTGTTTGTAGACATAGTAGTGTCCTAAGGGTTATAAGTTCAAGTATTATGAACTTAAATTATAAATTTTAACTAATGAAAATAAAAATTCAATTACTAAAACAGTTAATTAAAGGTGAATCTTTAATAGGTATATGTGTTGTGACAAATTGCTTTGCTGTATAGTAATGTAAAGCTGGTGAACTAAATGTGAGCAAGCATTTGGGAGTTTGTCTAGACTTTGTTCTTATTGAGACATTTTAAATGTAAACAGAGGTGATTTTTTCCTTAAGCGATTATTAGAATTAGGACTTTTCAAAACCATCTCATTTTGAAAGCATCTTCATACATTGTAAGAAACACTAGCAAAAGCCTTCTTTGTGTTTCAGTGCAAAGACATTTGCAAATGTAACTCAGTAACTCAGATGTACTGCAAAGGTAAAGTGCTTCTTGGGAATTCAATCACCATTTGATTTAATGTTGACTATTTAATCATATTATAAACTTCACCAACAGGCCTGCATAATTGCCTCCCTTGCAGAAAAGAGTAAACAGCTTAGTTTGCAAGTCAGGTGCCTTAAGAAGCCTATTACATTCTGAGGATATCAAAGACTTGTCAGCATTTTTATTATCAACCTCCATATTCTGAAGTTGATAGCACACCTCAAAATTTTGCTCAGGGTTTAAAATTGACATTTAACATTTTTTCCAAGGAATAAGCCCAGTCATGTTTTAGAAGGGAACATAGGTTTCTTTGAATATATGATTCAAATTAGTAAAAGTGCTATTTCTAGAATAGAGCAACCTACTCCAGTAAATACCAGCATACATTTGGCACATAATTTTGTAAATTATAAAATATGTATCACACTTCTTGGACACTTAACCAAAGAAGCTGGCATGGTACTCTGTTTACAGGTGAGGAAAGTAATAATCAAGAGAATGAAGACATTTTCCAAACTCATGTAGTCATCTTGAAATTAAACTCAAATACAAGTTCATAATAACATGGACTTCACAGTGAAGATTTTTGATGAACTTTTGCCAGATGGGCAGGGCGAGAGAGAGAGAGAGAGAGAGAGAGAGAGAGAGAGAGAGAGAGAGAGGTTGAAAAGTTGGAGAGCTAGCAATGAAGAACAGGATCTTCACCATTTAACTGCCAACTGACTTACCCTCATTTGCCAGAGGCAACATCTCATTCCATAGCCAATTATAGCGTCCATGGTTATATATATTTTTTTGCTGTGAATCTTGAAGGGAAAAATTACACTAATAAATCAGGATTAGAAAAAAGACATTTCACTCATTTGACAGCCTGCCTTGTTTCTGTAATAAACAATGATTTGACTAGAGCAAATGAAATTTTGAAATAATAACTCCAATAAAAATCACGAACTAATTGGTGTAGGTGTTTTTATTAAAACAAAGTTCACAATAGTTACAATTCACCAACATAAATAACAATCATCTCCCACATATTTTCTGTATGACTTTTTGAGCAAAGACTCTGTAGATACTGCTCGCAGAGAAACTTTCGGCACCTGACATCTAGACTAATATGACAGATAACATCGCTCAGCATGTTGGAAATTCATTTCAACTTCAGATCTATCTTTGCTAGTTCTGTAAGTGCTGAATGGTGTTGATGGCTGTGCTAATTCTGTGGCATCTTGACTTCGGGCATGAAAGCAAATTTTAGAGCAAAGAAAAAATATCTATCTTTTTTTTTAAAACGTAATGTCACCTTATTTCTTTTTATTAGTTCATGAATAATTAGACATCTTTGAGGCATTTTTCAAATAAAACTTTCTGTAGTTTTTCTGGGCTTCTTCTTCTGCATTGCATCTCATTCTCTTTCCTGCCCACTCTCAGTTGCCTACCTTACACTTCCATGTCACATGCTACTTTTTGATTCTATTCACCTTTCTCAATAACTCTTGTGTCTTTTCAATGTCCTCTTGTACCATAGTATTCAGCGGAGTTTTCCATGAAGCAGAAAATTTCAGAGACAATTCAGCCTATTTTGGCAATTTGTCAGTCATTTTCTTCTGTGTCCTGCAGAATGTCTAGCAGACATTTTCATAAAGCAGGAACCCTGAAGGATCTTTTCAGCTCCAGGCAAGTACAGTGGTCATTTCTCTGTGGGTTATGTACGTCAGTTCATCAAGCAGTCCAGGCAAGAACAGTTTCTAGCCCAAATGGCTAACAAACCCCATAAGGAGCATCTCTGATGTCCATCTTCCTCTTGAAGTAGATTAGAGCTAACAGGAGCAGATGTGTCTCACTGTCATGCAAAGTCTTAAGTTCTTAAAACATTTTAAATGCCATATTCTGAAGGTCTCTGAAAGATTTGAAGAATACCTATCTAACTTAAATATATCTCTATCTAGAAAAACTAACTAACGTGACTACAAGTTTGACTATTTTAGCTATAGATGACTCCCTATTTACCTATATTTCTTAATTATACATTACATTTTTAAAAGAACTACACAAACACAATACTTTAATCAAGAGCAGAAATATACATATAACAAAACTGACCATAAGTTTGTTTTAATAGAGCAAGATATATAACAATGCAAATCTCTGTAGCATATGCCCCTTTAAATGTAAAGAAACATTTATAAACATTATTTGCGAATATGGGCATAGTTGTTCTCCAAACTGCTTCCTACTGTTTATTGGGCAGAGTAATTTTTGGGGGGTTGTTCAAGACAACCTTTCAGGAGGTCTTACTCCATCAAACCACATTTGTCTGTAATTAATCTAGAAGTTCACATCCCCTGTGGAAACAAAAGAAGAACCTCTTTTTGAAAGGAACATATTCTTAGACCCAAATTCTGAAGTGAAGATACCTGTATAGTATACGTGCTTACAACAAATTAGTGCCCATGTGGCCAACTAAAATCCACTTAAAACCTCAGAGAGATTGGGAAGGAATCTTAGACACAAAAGAACAGAGTTAAGCAGGGTTTGGTAGCAGCATTTTCTTAGCTGGGCTCTGTCTGTTAAAAGCAAACAGAGGAATGGCGCCTTTAGAGAGATTTTCTGATTCAGCGGTAGCAGAAAAAAGCCATGCTGTTTTGAAATGCTGGCTTTCTGGGCCGTGCTGCAAGTGCAATCTCTGGCTCTTTCAGTGTTGGGAGCAGTGAGACCCCAGATCCTGAATTTCTTGTAATCCCTTGATCTGAGTGCATACAGCTGCTCCAAGCATGAGACCTTCAGGAGTTCCTGATGGCAGGAGAGTGGTTTCTGGTGGGTTTGTCTGGGGCGTGGCTATCTCTATATAATCTGCCCCTGAACACAATAAAGGGGGCATTTTGGGGGCTTTGATATCAGTGTAAGAAGGTCTGTGTGTGTCGGTCTGACTCTGCGTCTGTGTTCTCAACCTCCAGCCCCTTGCCCAAAGCTTGCGAACTGGGTTTTAGCACACAGAGTGCAGACACAGGGGCGCGGTGCGAGGCATTTCAGGAGGCTGAGCATTGAAGTGGGGTTTGTAAACAGAGTGCTACAACTTGCTTAATGGCAACATAGACTAGCTGTGTACCTAAAAATGGTGAACATGGCTCTCAGAGGCAGCAAAGAGCTCCACCATGCTGGACTGGGCGGGGCAAGCAGGCAGTGCTATATTTCCCCTAGAAATGGTGCTGCCTAAGTTCATAAGAAGGGTTTAGTATTTTAAGATGCATTTCTAGCCAGAAAAGATTACAGATAGGCGATAAAGACAAATTCAGATGGAAAAGACCTTTAAATGTGACACAGCGTGTTAAAAAATGTATATAGGCTTGGGAGAGAGAAGAAAAAAGTATATATAGATTATTAAAAGAAGTTAATAGAACCACACCAGGGCACTAAATATTCAAATTTATGAATCTGGGGATTTTGTACATTTAATACATAACAAGTCCTGAATCTACTATTTAACACCCTGTCAAACAACATAAAGGCACATGTTTCTAAAAGAAAAAGTTATTTCTAAAAAGATTTTATTTTCTCACAGCAAAGTTCATTTGGTAAAATAATACTGTATTTAGAACTTATTGGTTATTTGCTGCTTTTTGTTTGTTTTCCTAAGACAGGCTCTTAGAATGGTACCATGAATGACAGTGAATTTATCAGGCAGAGTATACTCTCATTGAATTTGTAGTAATCCTCCTGCCTCTGCCTCCTAGTTTTGAGTGTCATGCCAGGATTCTAGATATGAGCTGACACACTCAGCTGTTCTCTTGCTGTTTTTCATCTAATAAATTTACACATTCTGTTCACATAATGTATCATTCATACTTAAAAAATAAAAAAGGAGAAAGACAGTGAAGACAAAATTCAGAGAACTTACTGCTATAGCCAGTGCTTCCCTCTCCATTACTCTCATATCAGCTTATCAAGTCTAGGTTTCCAAATCCCAAAGACTAATTACTTGAGAAACCTACTCACTTCTCTCCACTCTAACTCCCTTCCTCGGAGCCATTATCCTTCTCCAAAAGTAATTGTCCTTTAACTGATATCCCTGTCTTTCTCTCCTTTCCAAATAATTGTTTACTCTGACACCAGATCTTTATAAAATGCATTTTCTTCTCTCAACTCCCTGATTACATTTTCAATGTTTTAGGATTACTTTGTCGAGAATAACCTTCCTTAACATTGTTTACAAGATCCTGTGTAGTCAGCTAATTGTTTATCTTACCAGTCTTACCTTGCAGGCAAAACACCTAACATTCAGGATCTTTAATAATCTCCACCCCAACACTTAGATCAACATCTCTTTCTGATTGTCCTTTGCTTAAACTTCTTTTCCATTCCTTGCACATCAACCATGAAGTCTCAAGCAGTTGTGGGAAGTCTCCAGCTTTAACTGTTTTTCTTTAAAGTCCCTCAACATCTGTATCTACTTATAGTATCAGTGCTATGCTACCCTTGTCTCTTTCCTTATAATAAATACAACTGAGTTCTCTAACACTGTAAATACAGTGTGACTCTCTGGTGGTCTATTTCTGTAACAGCATGGGAACAGAATCACAGAAAATGATAAAGCAGATGCATACAAGTAACATTATACAGACTGAGCACAATCTATTTATATACTTAGGGGTGTGTGTGTGTGTGTGTGTGTGTGAGAGAGAGAGAGAGAGAGAGAGAGAGAGAGAGAGAGAGAGAGAGAGAAGAAGAGAGAGAGAGAGAAAACAATTGCTAAAAAATGAGGTGATGGATTTGAAAACGAGCAAGAAAGAGTATAGGGTAAGTCTTAGAGGAAACAGAAGGGATGAATGGTGTAATTACGTTATAATCTAAAATAACTAAAAAGAATTAAAATAACATTTGCTTTAGAAATTTTCTGCCTATAAGACATAAGAAAGATTGTTAGGAACCATAAGTATTAGTTGTAAAAATATGTTCATTAAGAAAGAATTTTAAACTCTTTACCCAGAGAATGAAGCCTGGGAGTGAAAGTATATATGAAAGAACACTTTCTGGGTGCACAAAAAATTACTGAATATTGAATGATCATAAAGATCAACCATAAAATATTAAAGAAGATGTGTAATTATGACTGAGATCAAGCAAATTAACAATAGAAAGTCTTGCTTAGCATGTGTAAAGCACTAGACACCATCTGTAGCATTACCAACAAAAAACAAACAAACAAAAACAAGATAAGAAGCAGATAATTTAATTAATTATAAACTTAAAACTTCTCAGCTAACAACTCAAATGGATGTAACTCAGGCCCACCATAGGAAGTCTTGCCTGGCTACCACAATGTCCAGTTGATACTCTACACCCTCCATTACTACAAGTCCTCACTATGGTCACCCTCATAGATTCCTGGAATTTTCCACTGCAATAGGTTTTCATATAGCTCCCCAAATGCATGCCAATTCCATCTGTCTTTCCTTGAACTCTTTCCTTCCATCTGCCCTAGTCCCATTCCAACCTGTCCATAGTCCACCCACAGACCCTATTCTCTTTTCCCTTCCCAGGGAGACCTATGCTTTCTTAATATATACCTCCTCTTTATCTAACAATTCTGGGTCTGTGGACTGTTGCTTGATTATTATCTACTTAACAGATAATATTGGCTTATAAGTGAATGAATATAATATTTGTCTTTCTGAGTCTCATTACCTCACTAAGTGCAAACAAAGGTGGAGTTTTTCATTGGTCCTGACCACCAGGTCCCAAATAATCACACAGATGCTAATATTAATTGCAAAATGCTTAGCCTATAGCTTAGAATTATTACACTCATACCTTATGTTAACCAATTTCTATTAATCTACATTTTCTCACAAGGCTTGTGACTTTACCTGCCCTCTAGCATCTTGCTTCCCCGGAGGCTGGCTCATATCTCTCTTGACTCTGCCCTTCTTCCCCCCTGTATTTTCAGTTTGACTTTCTCACCTAGACTAATTATGCCCTGTATAGGCCAAATCAGCTTTGTTAGAAACCAATGATATTGGCAATAAGTGAGGCTGTTATTTTTTCTACCAGCTGTGATATTATTTATTATTTTTGCTGGATCTTCATAATCCCATATAAAATGTAATACATGTAATAACATGTAATACATGTTCACAGCACACAGAAGAATTATCTGACACTATCAAAATGATAGATTAGGGATACAACAAACCTAACAAGTTAGAATAAAAACAGTATACAGCAAGGCTATATGCAACATTGGACTTTTTTTGTTATAGCCAAATGAAGTCAAATGCAATTCTAGTGGATTTTAATTCTAAAAAGAATTCTAAAAAGTGTCCAAGCTATATGATTTAAAATGTAGCAGCCAAAGTAGGACCTTTTCTGTGTACTACAGACCCAATTAGTATTTCAAAGAAATTTCCCTTACACCAGTATACATTCAGCCAAATAAAATTTCACTTAACATGCATCACCCTTCTTGTAGGAAGTTAGTAGCAAAGGACTAGACATAACATTAAAATACAAAAAGTTATTAAATGAACAATTAGTAATGAATTATCCAAGCATATGGAATTTAAGTGACCTTTTGGCAAACTAAGCTTATATTCAATATATTTATGAAGAAAAAAATAAGAAATGACATAACCTGATTCTGTAGGCTGTTAACAGCCAGCAGAGTGTTTATCAGCTTTAGCTAAGTGATTTATTTTTCATTTCATTGTTATGACAAAGTAGAAGCCATGTGAAAATATTTGAGTGATGATAGGAAAACATATAATTATCTACTTTAAGCTCAGAAAAATACATTAGAACAATTATTCTTCCATCAATGATAAAGTGGTCTATGTTCCTGCCGCAAATTTCAAGATGTCCCTTCCATGTCACAGAAAAAGAAAACATATTTAATGTCAGAAATATTTCAACAAATATGCTTGTCTGTTTCCAAAAAAAAAAAAGGATAGAACTTCAAAAAAATAAATTGGTAATTATTTTAAGATATGTATCTAAGATAAACCTGTATTTGAATTACAAATGTTGCTTTTTTGAATTTTATATGGGATTATGAAGATCCAGCAAAAATAATAAATAATATCACAGCTGGTAGAAAAAAATAATAGCCTCACTTATTTCACTGTTCCCTCTTCTTTCTCTCCCTTTCATTTTCCCACTTTGTCCACTTTATCTGCTCAGAAAACTAAGCTGAGAGCTTACATGTACAAAGAAAAGATAAAATGTCACCTCGAGAGCTTTTGTCAAAGCCAGACTCAAGCTAAATATTCCAACAAAAGACGTGTGAACAAAAAGCTAAAATGTGGTAACAAATCTGTAATGAGCTACGAGAGAAGTAAATCAATAATTGCTATCCAGATCTCTGGATATTATCCTGTCCCTGATCCAACAAGGGCATGATTTTGCTGGAGTATTTTGTGTGTTTTGTGAACAGAGCTCTCCTGTGGGAACAGACTGCAGAGGACATTTTAGGGGGAGGAAGAGAGCAACAGGAAGAGGAGTTTGATTCATGTTCAGCATCTCAAGTGGAGGGTAGAGTGCAAGCATTGAATAATGAAACAAAGAAGAGATATTCAGCATGCCAGGAAGGTTACGGCTAGAGAGCTGTTAGAATTATTTAAAAAGGTTAGGCTATGAATAAACATGCTTCATCAAGGTCTCTTACACATGCAAAGAGAGATGTTAATGAATAATAAAAGAGTAATGGGGACTGGTGAAGAAATTAATGTTAATCTTATCCAAAGCAGATACAAATTAATATTGGAGCAACATTTTTGTAATCACTTCTCAAGGCAAAAATTCAATTAATGTGACTATATCAATATTTCAAATCTCAGTCCCTTGAAAGTGTACTTGTCTCTCTTCCTATAAGCTTGCATCCCTCTGTGGATGTCTTTGGCTCCTTCTTGCAGAGATTCCTAAATTGTGTGGATGGGAGAAATTGGGAGCCTTTCTATAAACCACAGTGTTATGATATAGAATTGCCTTAGGGCATGTTTCAGTTAGGAAGTTCAGCTAAGAGAAGAATAATTACTCTAAAGAAAATAGATATATAAGCCCAGAACAGTGTGCCTTGCTTCATTATTTTATTTGCTATTTCACACACACACACACACACACACACACACACACACACACACACACACACACGAGAAAGGTACAAAGAGCATATACACATTCTCTTATTCATGTTTTCAGTCAAATTATACTTATATACATATGCAGCATTAAATAGAATCACATCAAATAGAACAGCTCACAAAAACAGCCTAACAGCACCAATACCATAAGGAAGGAATTAAGTAAAATCAAAGTAGAGAGAGACTTTTGAGTTTGAGCTAAATTTGATCCTTTGTTGTGCTTTGCTTTGATGACAGGCACAGAATGTGGATGTTTTCCTGGGGATTATTAATATATCTGATTTTTCCCCACTAGAGATTTATTTTATCTTGTACTCCTGTCTTTTGTTGGTAGTCACATAGTGAGTGACTCTTCTTATTTGGCATATAATATAAATGCCTGCCATAGATTTTTTTAAGGTGTCAGAGACTTAGAAAAAGTTTATGAAACTAAATGGACTGCTTGAATAAGTGTTTTGCAGCTGTGCAGAATGTGTTGTTTATATTGTAATGCCCTGACAAGTCTGTATAATAAGAGGTTCTAACTCCACCAGACAATGATAGAATGGGCTTGCTTGATGCATGGTTCTGTAGGAAAAAAAAAAAATAGCTTGCGTGCTATTGTTTGCCCAAACCAAAAGATAATCCAAAGCAAGTCACTCTATTAAAATAACTGTCTAGACAATCTTGCTTCTGTACTTTTAATCGACAATGTATCATTTCTATAATGAAAGAAACATGAAATATTTTCCATACAGAATGAAATCCCCGAGGTTCTGGGATTTGCCTCATTATATAAAGTTTTCCTGTCACCCTTAGGATGCCTTTTCTCATCTTTGCTTCTCACCCGAGTGGCACATTTTCTGTCAACAGCTTTAGCCTGCATAACCCAGCGTATCACAGAAGAGGGATATACTAGAGATAAGATTACTTTTTTCCATTTATGTAGAAAATTATAGCCAGTATTCCTGCCGAAAAAAAGGATTATTCTGCAATGTGGGCAGCATTCTGCACACTCATTAAATAGGCAGGCTACAATTTTACTTTATTTTATTTTTAAAGAAGTTGGATATGGCAGGAGAGACTATCTGAGATCTCATACTGTTAAATTCACCAGGGGGAAAATTACCACTTGTGTATTCTCCTCAGATACCTTTGATAACTAGAGTCCAATGCTGCACTGATAGCTTCCCATGGCCAGGAATCCTATCACCTGCCTTAATAATTTTGACTGAAGGAAGGTTAATATGATGGAAAAAAGTGAACTTTGTCAAGTTCATTGAAGTTCAGTTATGAACTGACAAGCACAGGAATTTTCTGAGAAAGGATATTATCGTGGTCTGTGATTCTCCATTAATTTCTGCTACTTCTCTGTGCTCTGATTGATGTGTTATCCTTGGGATTGCTGTAATCTTATAGAAGCCTTTTCTTCTAGTCTTATAATATGCCTTTATTCAAGCATCATCACAGTAACTATTATCCTCATCATCAGTTGCTAGACACTTTGATGTATGTGAACCAATAAACTTCCTTTCCACAAGCAATTTTATATATTTTTTCTCTTTATTTTACTTGTAGGCACACACACACACACACACACACACACACACACACACACACACACTAATATGACTCAGACAGAAGCACTAATTTTTTGAATGTTTGGTCTCCAATTAGTGGAACTGTTTGGGAAAGATCAGAAGGTGTGGTCAGGTTAAAGGAGGAATGTCATTAGGGTAGGATTTGGGGTATTCAAAGACTACACCATTTCCAGGTATCTCTGTCTCTGCCACGAGGTTGTGTATCGGAAGTCAGCTCTCACCTATGCTCTGGTGCCATGTTTGCCTGCCTGTTGCCATGTTCTTATCTCAATAGTCATGACTCTAATGTAGGTGTTTTACTGTTTTTATTTTTTGAGGGGCCCATTACCCAGCTTCCAAATAGCTCACACGTGGTGGCTTATTCTTAGTTATGAATGCCAAACGTCAGCTTGGCTTTCTTCTTGCCAGCTTTTCTTAATTTAAATTATCCTGACTATGTTTTGCCTCTGAACTTTTATCTTTCTCTATTTCTGTATACCTTTCTTTATTTCTTTTTCTATGGCTTCCTGTGTATAGCTAGGTGGCTGGCCTCTGATGTCCAACTCTCCTTGTTTTCTTCCTTTTCTTCATTTCTCCTTCTGTTTATACTCTCTGCCTAAAACCCAACCTATTTTTGTTCTTGCTTTGATGTTGGCCATTAAACTCTTTATTAGGACAATCAGACGTTTTAAACAGGCACAGTAATACAGTTTCACAGATTTAAACAAATGCAACATAAACAAAAATCACACACCTGAAAATAATATTTCCCAAGACTTTAACACTGTGGATCCATGAGCCCCCAAATTCAATGTTGCCTTTAATAGGTTTTGTTTGTTCATGGTATTTTATCATGGAAATAGGCAGGTAACTAAGCCACCATATTTGTGTGGAAAATCCAGGCTCATGATCACAGTGTAATGCCCCCATCCAAATGCTGTTTTATAATATTGTACTTCAGGTATTCTTCCACAAATATATTCATTGATTTTTTTTCTGGCTATACTTCATGGATTTTATGGAACTTCCTTGAGAAGTACTATTTAATAAAGCACCATTAGGATATCAAAGTTAAGACATAATGGGCTTTAAATGCTTTGCAGTACAAGGAAAAGCTTAGGATTGGTGGGGTTTTGTAGGTTTGTGTGTTTTGTTGTGGTGGTTTGTTTCTGACAAGTTTGATGGTTTAAATTCAAAGCTTAAAGAGCTATCCTAGTGGGAGCAGCAGTGATGAGAGTAGGGTGGACTGTAGAGTCCTGCTCATGAGGTTTCAGCAGGGAACAAGGACTCTTCTGGGTTAGCGGGTATTTGTGTAAGGTTGATTGACTTCTCTGAGGAAATTTTAAGCCATTACCTTGGTTTGTGGCATGGTTGACACTGATAGCACTTCGGCAAGTCTACAGTTGAAAACAGCAAATGAGACAAAGGTATTCACACATGCTGGGGAAAATGTACTAGGACTTTTTTTTGCAACAATCAGGGGGTGAATTGGAATAGGGGATGAAATCACTGAAGAGATTAGCATCATTTATGAAAGGCTTCCTGTTTTACATTGAAACATAGGAAGGGTGACCTAAGGGAACCATCTGACTGAGATAAGCTTCCAACACATAAAGGGAGAAGGCCTGAGTGTCTTCTGTTTCTAGACAAGATGAATACACAGAAGCTACTGCCCATGTGGTCCATGGGAGGTAAGGACACATCTCACGTTAGCAACCAAACTTGCCAGAGCTGTCTACGTGGTACTAAATTTAGAGGCATGAAGGATTGAAGAGTCATTGGGAATGGGTTCTTCTATTGCTGTTTCAAGGAATCTCCGAGAATAGGCAATACAGGGGCAGGGGAGACCCTGAGGAAGGGCTTTGAGAGCTTATAGTTTGAAACAGGGAAAGAGAAGCCTGCATTGTCAAGGATCCCCTAAGATGGTGGAGATAGCAGAAACATGAGACATTTGTAAAGGAGAGCTACATGAAGTGGAAGGAAATGATCTGAGATTGAGTTATTTGTTGGAAGTGTCAAAGCTGGAGGGAATGAGTCATTTAAGCCATTTGAAACTGTAGTTCCAAACATTGTGCAGGACTTGGTATTTGCCTTACTTGGTTTCAGTCTTGCTTTGGTTCAGAATTTCTTCATTATATACCCATTCTTCCATTTATAAAATAGAATGTAAAATTCTATGCTATTGTATATTAGATGTAAGTACTTTACTTTTTTATTTTATAGTAGTTAACAGTTAAAACATTACCTTGCATCTTTGGAAGAGATTTTGGACTTTGGATCTTTCAACAGTTTTCAGTTTAAATTGTTAAAGTTTGTGGGAACTTTTAAAGTTGGAATGAACACAGTTTATACTACGAGATGGCCATGATCCTATATGAGCTAGGGATTTGAAGATGTTTGTTTGAATGATAAATGACTCCCATAGACTCCAGAATCTCCATACCCGTTGGCCAGTTGACACTGTTTTGGAAGGTTATAGACTTTAGGAGGTGGAGCCTTGTTAGAGTCAGAATGTCACAGAAAGAGGGTGTTTTAAAAGTCTATAGACTCAACCCATTTCAGTTTGATCCCTCAGGCTCCTGTATAACAATTTGCCACCTCTTACCTTTCTGTTTGCATTATGCTGTTCTCACTGTAATTAACTCCACTCTAACCATAAAACAAAGTAAACTTCCATAAGTCATTGCTAGTCATGGTGTGTCATCATAGCTACAAAATATAACTAACAGTAGTAACCAAGTAGCTTATCTATATTTAATATTCTTTCTCACATGTTTATTCCAGATATGTCTTTAAACACAGATAGCAGTGAAATATGCCTGCTTCTTTGTCATTATAAATTCAAATGTATTACTTTTAACATATTAACGTTTTTTTAGTATTTGATAAATATGAAAATTCAAATGATGACAGAAAAGTTTTAAATATTGATAATCATATTGGTTTAAATACAGTAATTGTAGTACACTGACAGATGTGAGAGAAATGAAATCAAAGTCTCTTAATAACATAATTGTCTAGTAGAATTCCTTATTGAGTAACCACCAGCAGCCAATCAAATACCAACACTCATAGGTGAAAAGCAGTAGGTATTGGCATGATGTGGAGATGTGTACCATCAAGGAAGAGAGATGCCTTTTCAATGCACTATGAATCTATTCATGGTGCTTTCTATAGAATATGATTTTCTGGATCAAGCCTAAAGCAATGTAATATGTTTCACTGAATCAGTATTGTAATTAAAATTACAATTAACTGTATTAAATTTATACTGTTTTCCACTTTCAAGCAGCAGATATTTTCACGTCATTTTATGAATATTTTCACATTTGTGTTTTACCAGTATCCACCCTCTTTTAGGGACTGATATATTCTTCATGTCATGCAGGGATAATTTCAGGATAATTTAAGGTATTTATAAGTGCTCACCATGAAATGGGTGAGCTTGTTCTTTTCATAACTTCTTTCTCTCAAAACCATAGTAATACAAAGGAATATGTAATTAAGTGCTAGAGACTTATTTTTTCATATATAGTATAAAATAATTATTTCATTTTAATCTGACTATGGAAACCAGATAAATGAAAAGATTGTACTTTAATGCATTTCCATAATTTCTACAACCTGCAAGGTGTTTGTATTTGTAACAAAACCTTACATCCTTAAAATTAATTTACTCTTTTCTTCAGTATGGACATGTATGTTGTTTCCATCTAAATAGAGTGAGTGGCTAAATTTCCAAAATCCAAAGAACAAGTAGACATGTTTTATTAATAACTTATTAAATGTATTTTCACACTCAAACCATAACATGTATTTAAGGTAAAAAGTGATCAATTTGATCTCATTTATTGAAGATAGCTTATCTTTCCATTTAATCCTCAGATCTCCATGCCTACTACTTTATTCTTTCTTGTTAATCTTCCCTTAATCTCATTTAATACCTAAGGAAAAATCATAAAATACAAATTCAATAATTTTCTCTCAATCTGCTTTGATAATGGTCAGAAATCTTCAAATGAAATCCAAGCTTATGTGTTTGGCAAGGCCTCTTACAGCTTAGTTCATAACTTATTGTTATGTTGTTGTTGTTTTGTTTTTTTGAGACAGGTTTCTCTGTGTAACAGTCTTAGCTGTCCTGGAACTAGCTCTTGTAGACCTGGCCGGCCTCAAACTCACAGAGATCTGCCTGCCTCTACCTCCTGAGTGCTCAGAGCTTATTCTTCAACTCATGTGATGATACTTTTATAACTCAGTTCAGCAATGAAATGTCGACTATTCAGAAAAATTCTCAACTCTCTCTGTGTAAAAATTTCTTTTGTTTGTTTTGTTTTATTTTGTTGGTCAACTTTATTGTGCATACTGACCACAGGTTCCCCTCCCTTCTTTCCTTTAGTTCCCTCCCCATCTGACTGCCATCTATCCCCATTCTCATCCACTTCTCCTCCAGCTCCATTTAAAAAGGGGTAAGCCTACTCTTGGCTTGACCAAAGCATGGCACATCAGGTGGAGGTAGGACCAAACTCCTCATCCTGCATAAAGCCTGCATAAAGGCTGGGTTAGGTCATTCAACATGGGAAACAGCTTTCCAAAAGCCAGCTAAGCCCCAGGGACAGGTCTTAATCTCCTGATAGGAGCCTTACATCCAACCAAGCTACACAACTCTCATACATACGCAGAGTACCTAGGATGGTCTCATGCAGGTTCCCTGACTGTTGGTCCGGAGTCAACTCTGCTCCCCTGAGCTCAGGTCAGCTATCTCTGTGGGTTCCTTCACCATGATCATGTTGCTTTTGGCTCATACAATCTCTCCTTCCTTTCTTCAGGACTCTAGAAGCTTGACCCAGTACTTGGCTGTAGCTCTCTGAATCTACTTCTATCATTTACTGGATAAAGGCTTTCTGAAGACAATTAGTATAGTCACTAACTATGGGCAGAGTGGAAAGGATGGGGATGGGAACTTGAGGGAGCAGGTTGGAGGGATTGGGCACAGGAGGTGGGTTGGGGGCAGGACTGAGGGGGAGAGAAAGGAAAGAGACATCTTGATGGGAGACCATTTTGGTGTTAAGGAGAAGCCTACTGCCAAGAAAGACCTTGGTTAAGACTTCCATCAATAGTAGAGAGGGTTCCTGAACTGGCCATCTACTATAATCAGATTTGTGAATACTCTGTATATGACGTATTATGAAAAGTGTTTCCCACTCTATTTCACCTATTTATTCTCCTTGGCTTACCTCTTAAATATATGACAGGTTTGATTTTTCATGGTTTATTATTTGCCTTTCACTTGAATATAAGAACCATAGTAACAATTACTTACAATTTAGAATGTATTCTTCTTGTAGGTAGTACATTTTTAGTGCATAGGATCTACTTTATATGTGTGTGTGTGTGTGTGTGTGTGTGTGTGTGTGTGTGTGTGTATGTCTGTGTATAAATGAAGGTATATCTTCCATGTGGATCAAGATAGAATTACTTTCCTCATGATAACCATTTATTGTCCCATACCTTGAAAGTTTTTATTAATTTATTTCCTCTATTGTATAAAAACACATGGGTCAGTCCTTAAACATTTTATAGTGACCTTTCTGTAAGCTTGTTTTTTACAAAATAACAAACAAATGGTGTTTGGAAGTGTTAAGTTTCATTTATTTTGCATAGTGGACACAAAATTAATAGGAATACAATACAACCGTGAACTCTATTAAAAATTGCTGTAAAACAGGTTTATAAAGTACTTAAAATGTGCCAGATGGTGGTGGCACATGCCTTTAGTCCCAGCACATGGGAGGCAGAGGCAAGCAGATCTATGTGAGTTCTAGTCAAATGCTGGTCTACAGAATTAGTTTCAGAACAGCTAGGACTTTCACACAGAGAAAGCCTGTCTCGAAAAAAAAAATAATAAAACGAAAAGCAAAAACAAAACAGAAAACCAGAAAACAACAACAAAAAGCTACTTAAAACATAAAGGTAAACCTAACAAATCTTTCTTTATCTGTCACCTTGAGGTTATAAATATAAGATTCCTGACTGCTATATTTAAACAACTCTGTGCTGAATACTAGCCCAACTCCCAGGTTACTTCACAAAAATATATAGGCCAAGAATGTTCTTGGAATGGTTATCAGATAAGAAGAGGGAGTTTTGAGAGGAACATTTCAAACTTCCTAATTCAAGACAATTAAGACACTGATTAAGCAGACATTACAGAACAAATCTCCTTGGAAGAGATTAACATGAATTTCATATTAAAATAGTCTCAGAAATATTTCACATCACTCTTTCTCTTTCTGGCTCTTTCTCTCACAGTCATATTTATATACCCAAATTATAAATGGACAGAAGCTAATAGAGAGTGTGTGAAATTCTGAGCTAGTTAGAATTCTCTAAGAACACCAGTTAAACATTTTTCTAAAAGTCTTTACAAGTCAATGTTCTGGTTTTAATATGCAGTATAAATTTTATAATAAAGTTGTAATTAAGTGTCTGATATCATGTGTTGAACCCTTCAACAAATCCAATTTGGATAAAAACATTTACCTAGTTAAAGTTCGCAAGTTTTGTTTTTGTTATTAAAGAGGTGCATATTTTATTTCTAAGACATAAGCATGCGATAAGGTCTTTTACTAAAATGAAAACACTGACCACCTCTGAGCTTGCTCTCTTGTTAGTTTTCTGATCATAGCCTTTGATGCAAAGCAGCATTCCTTCCCATCTACAAATACTGCTTCTTCACATGGGTAACAAAGGTGTCCTAAATTCAATGCAACCACTGTTATTAGATATCTTCCACCTAAATATCAGAGAGTGTAATTTCTCAAAGATAAAGATACTCTTCTCTAGTAAGCCGCAATTTGCCGGTCTTAGTTAGACCTGCACAGGTTTGGTTCCCAAAGAATAATAAGGGTCGCTCTGGGAAATCATCTGGACTAAAGATTCCATTTTAGTAGAAATGGTGTGCACTCAAGATCCAGTGTTTCCCACAAGTCCTTAAGTAATGCTCAATGGTGAAGCTTGTGGGTATTTTAAAATAATATTTTCATGAATTCAACAGGGACATTATAGATGATAATGGAATTAGTCTGGAACTCAACTGAGCAGTGGGACTTCTTTTTTTGGTTACATTTGAGAGCTTATTATTATGGTTTAAACTAGGATGCGGAATAGAAATATTTGATATTTTGTTTATGTTATTTTGTAATACATGAAAGGAATCAGTGTTTTGAAGAGATTCCTATGACAAGCATTTTTGGAGTGAGGGATGCTGGTCTCTTGATATGTACTATTGAATAGTAAATATGCATATAAGGACATGACAAATAAATAAAGAAATAGATGAATAAACAGATTTATAGTAACAATTATGAAATGACTTATGTAATTAAATATATAATGTTACTGATTTGCCTAGCACAATAATCTTATTTCAAGAATTTGTCTTCTCATGTGTACATTATTAATTATATTAACCTCATGCAAGATATGATCACAGATTCAAGTATTAGCTTAAGCAGATGAAGATACTAAAACTCAAGGAGACTAGTTTTCACAAGTTTACATAACCAGTAAAAAGAAAAACAAAAATGTCTCCCTGCCTTTACTTGACATGTTATAACTGTTTAATCCACACAATAATTGTATGACATAAGCATCTTTAAGTTGAGGTGGTTGGAGGGCACCTACAGCCCACCTGGTGCCTCTAGGTGCCATTTCAATGAGCAAATATATTGTGGAGAAATGGGATAGAAAGAGAAGCAGTGCTCTTTCCCTTTCTCCCCTTCTTCCCTTTCCCCTTCCCTTCCATAATCTGCTAAATAAATATCCACCCTCACTCTGCATAGCAAGCCTATCTATCTTAGTCTCTCACCCTCAAAGTGGCTCCCTGCCTGGGACTGGCTACCTTCGTTACCCACTGTGGTCTCGTGCCCGCTGCCCAGTGCTGCTACTTGGGAAATAGCATCATTTTATTTTTACCATAACATCCTTGATTCCAAACTTTATTCTCTTTATTTTCTGTTCTCCTGATATTCTTTCTCAGGACACTGTCAATAAGAATGATCTGCTGGCCCAGATCACAAATGTCACATAGTAAGTATGTGTTTTAAATAGGATTCTCATCTGGAAATAACACCTCTAAATTCATATTTTAATCACTACCATTTTGCCATTACATATATGTTTTATTACTATCATCATAAAGCAATGGATTAGTTTAACAAGTCAACACTAAAATGCAATAAAATGAGAGGAACTGGATTTCAGCAAATGTGTGTAGGGTGATATTAATCATAGTTACAGATACTGACCTACAATGCCCCTCATACAAACAAAGCTCATGGAAGTATAAGAAGTAGATATAGCATGATAGCAGAGGGTGAACAGGTGGATAGACTCTTGAAGATGAATGTTAATTCTCAAAGATAAACAGAGAATCTTAAAGGGTTTTTATGAGACGACGTTGCTGGGAGCAAGGACACATGTGTCATGGTCACAGCCAAATGAACACTCTTCCGATGGAGGTGAGAACCATTTAACGTTGTCCTGTCTTTCTCCAGACAATTCTTCAGTTAAAAAGAAGACAAAGAAAACAGCATGAGAGATTAAAGTCCAGTTTTAAAATCATTCAAGACCCCCCACAAAAAAACAAGCAAGATGAAGTCAAAGCTCATTAAGTTGTGTAGGTTAAAAGATTTTAGCCTCTAGACTACTACAGCAATGAAAACTCCTGCATGGTTTCACTTGCATAAGACATGATACAGAGTTTAACTGAAGTTGAAGATGTACTTTCAATTGTCACTTCAACACCTACCAGCATGCTCACCCATTTGGTTTAGTGGTATACTTAACTTTCACATTAACTATTTGTTATAGTTAATAAAATATACACTTTCTAATCCAGTCTTCATCAATCTACAATGATGGCTTTATAGATACCAATTAAATTTTTCTTTTTTGATTTGGCTCTCCAGTATTTTCTACCAATCGGCAGTTCTAGAGAATGAAAAATTAATTCTAGAGAATGCAGTAATTTCTAAAGTGTGGGGAAATAGCTTATTCTCCTATGTATTCTACTTGTATTTTATAGACAATGTTTCTTTACTTTGGTATTGGTAATTATTTCTATTTAATAGCACACTCAAGTGTTGTCAGCATTTGTTGAACCAGTCACATTGCAGCCTCCTCAAAGATGTCACTGTAGGGCAACCCCTTCAGCTCATAGCTCTGCAGATCTCTTTTCTGAAATGAGATATTACCGTGAGGCAGGCAGTACCCTTTACTTAGCACTTTAAACTTCAGCTTTGTAGAATTCTTCTAGGAAGTGTTCAAGTTACAATAATTCTAACCTCTTCTCTGCCCCCTGAGTAGAAGCTTCACCCTACAGCTACCACCTCTTCAAAAAACTATTTTTTTTCATTCTTCATGTTTTCAATACCTAAATGATAAGGCTTGACTGTGTGACCTCCCAGATTCAAATTTTTCTAAGGGACAATTAAAAAAATGCAGCATGGAAGAAGGAATGACTGGAATCTTCCCTCCTGAATGAGATGAAGGGACTTATTAATGAAAGAAGTTTCAAATAACATTGAACTCTCTCACCCTTCTGCTGTCGGCAATATGAGGACAGTGTTAAATTTTCATTGCTCTCACAAGATACCTGATATAAAATAAATAGATACATAGATAGATGAGAGAGAGAGAGACAGAGACACAGAGAGACAGAGAGAGAGAGACGGAGACAGAGAGACAGAGAGAGACAGAGAGGAGAGAAGTAAGGCAAGGTTTGTTTATTTCAGTTTCAGAGGTTTCAGTCTATGATCTGACATTTCTTTTGGTCCATGGGACAGCAGAAACGTCATGATGGCAGTCACTGGCAGAAGACACCACTAAGCACACAATTCCAGCTGAATACTGGAACCCAATGTCTCTTCTGAGATGGAAGGCAATCCGGTAGTAATCAGAAAATATTAAGAAAGAGTAGACGCAAGTTAAATTTTTAACATGTAAATAAGCATCCTCATTTCCATTCTGGAACATAAGAATAGCAAGGACATATGGGATCAAAGCAATCTGGAATAAATAGAACAAAAAAGTATATTCATGTCTATCCACTGTGACACATGATTGCAAAGTAAGAGCTCAAAAGAGCTTTGACAGCCATATCCCTATGACCATCCTGGCTGAAACACAGACTCAGATTGTTATAGGCTAGTTTGACTCACTGACTAGGGATTGTCTTGCCAATTGTTCCACATCCCTCCCATTCATTTTGTAGGATATCCCCCGATGTT
This sequence comes from Microtus pennsylvanicus, assembly GCF_037038515.1. Lineage (NCBI taxonomy): Eukaryota > Metazoa > Chordata > Mammalia > Rodentia > Cricetidae > Microtus > Microtus pennsylvanicus. Next base: position 39,759,322 of record NC_134593.1, read on the forward strand.
TCATATTCATTCTCTTTCATGTGCCATGCATGTTTCGTCTTCTCAAGGGTTCAACATAAGATTATAACTCTAGCACACACTTCACAACTTCTCAAGATACCTTTTGAATTCAAGCTAGAATTTTCCTGTCACCCCATAACTTTTACAGTGTGCAAGCCTTCAAAAGAAAGAACACATACAGCACTAGGCTAAGGAACAATTCAAGTGGAAATGAGAAGTCAGAGCCTGGATTCAGTTGACTACCAATGCTTGAACACTGAAGCACAGCTGAAAGAATTCTAGAGAAACAGTTTTCTTTGATCATGTATGTATGTGTTTATATGTGTGCATTTGTGGGTAGCCATAGGTGTGTCTAAGTATGTTAGCACTCATGTTCATGTCATGTGCACATCAGAGGTTAGTGTCAAGTATCGCCTTCACTAGCTCCTCAAACTTAGTTTTCAAAACAGTTTCTTTCCCTGAACCTAGTGCTCACCAGTTTAGTACACTGCCTGGGCAGCTAGGCCCAGGAATCTTCCTGTCTTGGCTTCTCCAGCATTGGGATTATAGACATGCCTAGGTATGCTTGAATTTTTATGTGGATACAAACTTAGCTATGCATGTTTGCCTAGGAAACTCATTGTGGACTGAGTCATCTCTCTAATCTGGAAAATAATCACTGGTCTTATGTGAAAAATATACCCTGATGTTGTCTTCTCCAACAAATATCTTTCAAAATAAATTAAACGTGAGCCTGCAATGGGTGGGGTGCACTTAATTTTTGATGTGCTTGCAAGTCAACTTTCCCGTTGTTCCAGTTGAAAGCTCTTTGGTTGCTTTTTTGTCCCTCGTGCTAATTTAATCTGCAATCCCAACACCCTTCTCTGTACTTTTGATGCGTTCCTTTCAGAGACAGACTTGTAGTCTTCAATTTGTCCCAATCTGCTCTTGCTCAAAATTCTCCCTGTAATTATGGCTAAAAGCAGAATATTTGCCCAGCCTAAACGTTTTGCTGCATTAAAGTTTTTCTCCATAGTTAAATGAATTGTTGGCTTTTAAACTTAGATTCACAGAAAGCTGTGGGCAAAATGCAGACATCAGTGACCTCTAGTAACATTCTGATAGAACTTCCCTTTCCATGTGAAAACCATCAACACAGTTTGATTATCCTTTGTCACTCTTCTGCTCTTCTGAGTTCTCATCATAATTATCTATGTTTGCAACATCCTGAGCCATTTCTAGAAAACTTTCCAAACCTTTATAAAGTTCTGATGCAAACCATTTCCAAATTCTCTGTCCTACATTGTCAGGTACAGTCACAGAAATTACTTCACTTCTTGATAATAATTACTCATTCAAGTTTTTTTTCTTTCTTCTTTTTTTCTGTTGCTGTGAAAAATACCATAATAAAATTATTTAAGAAAAGGAAAAAGTTCATGTTGGCTAATGATTTCAGAGATTTTAGTCCATGGTCAGCTGGCTCCAAAGCTTTTGGTATTCAGCAAGGCAGAAACATCAGGGTATAAAAGAAAAACTGAAGGATGCTGAACCCCGCAATTAGGAAGAGTAGTGAATTACAGAATCATAGGTAAAAATGTGATCTTTAAAAGCTTAAGTCCCACAGTAACTTATTCCCTCCTGACTCTCCTTTCTTGCATCCCCCAAAGGTCTTCAGGTAGGAACCACGCCTTCAGTACATGAGCATTTGGGGGATATTATACAGGTAAATTTTAAAACAGAAAATTGTGTTTCTCCTTTTGAGTATCCAACCTTCACCATATTAGAGAGAGCTGATACAGACATAAAAGAAAAAAATTATTATTTAAACATTACTCTCTTTAGTAATTCTAACATGGTACACCATACCTAAAACATTAGTTAATAACTAAAAAATAACATATACAACAAATACACATGTGCGTGCATGTTTAAAATATTTTTCTACTGTCTATTTTAGAATAAAACTTGATTCATAAGACAGATGCATGTTCAGTCCCTGATACTTCACTTAGCTGTTATAGAAAAGAAAGACTTTTTATTACACAGAATTTTCTTTCCTTTGTCAACTCTATTACTCCACATATGGCTGTCAGAAATCTTTCCATGCGCTATGTGGCCAGTGCTAAGTTGGGCATGATTTAACACCTGCACATTTCACTTGATTTTCACTAACTTATCAAAGAGTTAGTGAACGGACCCCTAATGGACCCTTAATGGACTAATCGCTAGCTAATGGACCCCTCTAAAGTCACTAAACATCCTTTCGTCACAGTAAATCACATTGAAATCAAACAGGACAAACACCCAGTGAGAGTGCCAAGGGAAGAACCTGTGATGGAGTCTGATAAAGGGACACTCACGTCTTAACCTGAAGCACTGAAACTAATGCAAGGAAAGCAATCTGGATATTGCTGCTATTATTTCTTGACAGAGACTTGAACTTGATATCTTTGGTATGTGTTTTATTTCCTCAGCGATACCAGGGTAGCTCTGTTGCATCTTTTTATTTGCCTCCCTTGACCATGGCTCTATAAAATTTTGCAGTAGCTTGTTCATTACATCAAAATGGAAATCTAGAGCAATTCAAACAAGCTCTTGTCAATCACGCTCCACAGCTTTTTCTTTCAGTCATTATTTTTAACAATCTTATGGTCTAATGAAGCAATTAGAGCAAGAAGAAATTGATGTCACTAATGAGACCAAAGGACAAACTATTAACAGAAAGATACAAAATAAATATATACATAGCTTCTGGATCTTAATATAACTTTTCTGTGATTTTTGCATTTGAACATTAGACAACTAACATTTAATTAGCTACTATTTTTGTCATTTTTAAATATCCCAATTGCAAATTTTAAACCAGCAATGATCACTGAGTAATATTCGCAGCTCTTCATCCTAACAGCAAATAAACTATGTCCATGTGAGAATTTGCTAATATTATGTTCAGTTTTATTTATGTGTACTTATATCTTCTATATCTATTACAAAAAAAGAGACCATTCCAGGTGATAGTATGTATATTAATATTAGTGAGATTATGTCTAGCGGGCAAAATTAATACTTCTAATTATCCATAGGTTGGGTATTGTGAAAAATCTGTCTAAAAAGAAAGACGTAGTTATAAAAAGAACACTAATGAGCCCCACAACAGGCCATGTTGTTTAAATCCTTGGTTCCTTTGTGGCCGCACAGTGCTGCGCAGTCAAGCTGCCACGGCATTGAAGAGGATGAACAAATGGGCATTTCTGAACCTCTCAGCGCTCAGTCTGGAAATTCACGAGCTTAGAGGACCAAAGCTACGTGCCTATCAATCAGAAAGTTACCAAGGTTAACAGGAGGGCATTTATGAAGTTCTCTGGGCTCCTAAGGGAAACATGCTGCACACACATGGGTTATTACTATTATTATACAATCGCAAATGGTCCTAGGCCTGTGGCTAGACTACTAAAAATCTCAATGTAAAAGAGCATTCAGGTTAAAAAGAAAAGAGGAGGGAAAGACTAAAGAATACCAACAAAAGGGAAAAATATGCTGGTATAAGACAAAGTGAAAGACAAAAGTAAAAAGACAGACATTTTTAGGTGACTGACGGGACACTGAACTTCCTCCTTTGAGCTCTTCTGGTTCCTGTGCAAATGGGCTGGAAATGTAATGAAGGCCATCTTTCTTGTGACACACATAAAGTATCCCACCCTGAGTCGTGGCCAAAAATACTACAAGAAAGACTGGCCCTTCTTATACTCTCCCAGCTTTCCTTTCCAGAAAGATGGCACAATACAAATATTCTTCCAATTATTTCAGGGCCTTGAAAGAGGAAGAGAGAAGACACGGCAGAAGTTCAGGACTGAAAAGGCGTGGAGGTGTCACAGGAGCTATTTTTGAACAGGTTGGTCATACGCAGAAAAGATTCTTTCATGAAAACTTTTCTGTACTATTAAAGAAGAGGTGGGAAGGTACAAGCTTGCCCTCTAATACTGTGTTCCCGTGGAAGAGCTATCTTGTGGTGCTTTGTAAAGGCACTCCGAGTCTGGGGTACTCAGAAAAAAAACAAAGTAAACTGGAGATGAAATTTGTAATACCAAACTACTCCACGGAATTTTTTTTTTCCTTTTTCAGAAGGCTTGTTTTTTGGCAGAATTTTGATTTGGGTTTGTTTCATTTCGCTTTGGATGGAACTCAATGCTTAACGTATACCAGACAAGTCCTCTACGAAGAGGCAACAACCTCCAACTTACACAAGGTTGAGTCTACACTCTGAGATGTTCTGCCTTTGCATTTAGATAATTTCTGTTCTTCATAATCTCCTCTTATTAAGTTCTAGTCTAGATAATATAGTATTATTGTCTAGGGCTAAAGGTGAGCTTTTAAAATATATCCCATAATTCAAACGTTTATTCTTATCAGTCCAGTTCTTGTTTTGGTTTAATTTGGGAAAATGTGAAGGGCTTTCATCACTGTGCAATAACAACAACAACAATAAAAAAAAAACCCTGAGAGGCATATGATAAAATTCAACTTTATTTCTCTTAAGAAAGAGTAATATGTTTATTTGTTTTAAGCTGGAATTTTTTTTGCTAAAGAGGGTTAAGGAGAATATAAATTTGGGTGGCAAGGTAGATGGTGAGGACCTGGGTGAAGGTGGGGAGGGGAAGACATGATTAAAATATATCAAATAAAATTGTTTAAACAAAGAAAGAGAAGGGGAATGTGGTAAATATTACATGGTAAGAAAACATATTTTCCACAGTTTGATAATAAATGAAAATGATAATAAAAGAAAAAATTCCTGGGAATTTCTCTAGTGCGAGGTTTCTTGTTAGTCCCACAATGACTCCATCAAAACATCTTTTTCCTTGCTCTCATCTCTGTCCTTCTTCCATCTTGACTATCTGAAAATTTTCTTAAAGTTATCTCTAAAGTTTTTCCTCCTCCTTCCTCTTCTCCCCTTGTCTTGCTCTTCCACCCTTCTTAATCCCTCCACCCACCCACGCTCCCAATTTTGTCAGGCTATCTTGTCTATTTCCCCTTTCCAGGTGGATCTATGTATGTTTTTCTTGGGGTTCACCTTGTTATTTAGTTTCCCTACGATCATAAACTACAGGCTCAATATCCTTTGCTTTACAGCTACTATACACTTATGAGTGAGTACATACCATGTCCATTTTTCTGGGTCTGGGTTATCTCATTCCGGATGATCCCAGTTAAGATCCTAAGCAATAGAGGAGATTGTGCCTGAACTGGCCCTGCCCTGCAGTCAGACTGATGAATATCTTAAATATCACCATAGAACCTTCATCCAGCAACTGACGAAAACAGAGGCAGAGACCTGCATTGGAACACTGGACTGTGCTCCCAAAGTCCAGTTGAAGAGTGGGAGGAGTGAGAATATGAGGAAAAATGTCAAGACCATGATGGGTACACCCACTGAAACAGCTTACCTGACCTAATGGGAGCTCACCAACTCCAGTCAGAGAGGGAAGGCAACAACATAGGTCCACACTAGTCCCTCTGAATGTAGGCGCTAACTGTAGGGCAGACTGTGTATGACTGGGGCAGACTGTGGGGCCACTGGCAGTGGCACCAGGATTTATCACTACTGTTTGTACTGGCTTTTTTGGAACCTATTTTCTTTGAATGGATACCTTGCTCAGTCTAGATATAGTAGGAGGGCCTTGAACATTCCCCAAAGCAATGTGCTATCTGATGAGTAGGGGTTGGAGTGGAGGGTAGGTGGAGGAAATGGGAGAAGGAGAGAAAGTGGGAACTGGGATTAGTATGTAAAATGAAAAAATGATAGTTTGTTTTCTTTTTAAAAAAAACAAAAATGAAAAATAAATGTAAAAGAAAGTAAATAAAAATGAAGCTAAAGCAGCTTACAGAGTATGATTTTAAAAATTCTTGAATTATGAAAATATGAAAATATTGATTCTTCCCATAATTGGTTTAATATTCATACAAGGCAATTCTATTGTGTTGTCTATACAGACACAGATAAAGAAGATCCTGCTGTCATTCATGTGTGTGATACAGAGAATAAGAATATATTGGACAATTTAATTTACCTGATGATCCGTCTGAACCAAATTCAGTAGTCCTGAATTTTCAAATCCATTATATACTATGTTATTATCACTGCTCAAAACACTAAATCTCATTTGTTAGAAAGCCTTTTAGACTCCTTTAGTCTAGAAAAAGAAGCTAATATGAAATTCCTTTAAACTTGGGGAGCTAAGTTCTAAGAGACACATGACTTTGAAAGGAGTATTCTATTTACCATTTTTTTTTCAAATGCACAACTATCTGTTATTAACACAGCCCTGGTTGAGTGTTTATGACCCTTCCTGTTACTTGGTATTTGTATAGCACTTCCATTTTAATGTAAGTATGCTATTGTCATTTTAATTGGTTATTCATTTTTTTTTGATAAAGGACAGGCTCTAACAGGGCTTGAAATATTTTTTTAATTATTGATATATTTGGAATTAAAGGTTGTGACTTCAAGGCTCATTGTTTTACAAAGTGATATAATAAAAAGTGTTTTAAAAAATAAATAGGGGCCTCAGAGTCACTTTCTGCGTTACACATTTAAGATTTATGTAGATCTGAAGCTCCATCCCCCAAAATGTGATAGGTAAAAAAGCTTAGGAGAAAGCTTATGAAATGTTTTTTATAAATCCAAATATTCAACTGAGAAGGCAGCGTTTATGAGAAAGTGCCTGGAAAGGACAGTACTGTTCTGGAGACTGTGACTTCTCCTGTTATTTTAAGAGCTCTCTAGATGAGGAGACAATCACCTTCTTTTCCACATTGTTCATGTGTTTTATGTCACATTTTTTTTTTCTCTTCGGAACTCAGTAAAGTTGCTAGAACTTAAGAGTCTCATTCAACTTAGCTTATCAAAAATAGTTATCTCGGCATTATCCACCAGTGAAGGCTGTCTATTCCACTACACCGTCCAACACCCACTTGTTAGTGCTGTAGCAGTTGGAAGAACAGTCAGATCATTGGCTCCTAAAACTGTCAACTTCAATTTTTCAAGTAGTCACTTTTACACAGTGCTTGATAAACATCCATTATGATGCAAGAGGGATTTTATAGACGTATGGGATCAAAAATCAAAGTGGCAAGTCTTAGGGAGAGCTCTATCAGATGACTTATACAATGATCAGTTCTCCAGATAGCCAGTTGGTTCACTTAAAAACACATAAACGTAGTTTTATAAGTTTTTGAATAATCTGATACTTAAGCAATATGAAGCTTATTACTGAAACGTAACTTTATTCCTACAAAAATGGTTTTCTCACTTTAGACTTCATGGTTATCACCATTATGACTCCATCACCTCTGTGAGGGGTAGGAAGTTGTTTTTTGTTTGTTTGTTTGTTTTCTCATGCTTCCTTTGTTATTTCTTTTATTTATTCTCCAGTGTCTCAGGCTGTAAGAGAACTAGGAACACTAGGGATTACTTGGGCGGTAGTATGGTTATAGTTATCATTTTTTCATGTGAACTAATCTCTCTCAGAAGAAGAAAGGCATTTTCACAGTCTACTAACAGACACTATTGACCTAAATTCTAATTCCACATATCTCAGGTGACCTCACCATGGCCTGCTGCCAAAGAAGGGGTACCTGGCAGCTTTTCATCTCTCCTGGGGCAGTGGTAACACTTAAAAGTAGCTTGCCAGTGACTCCTTTCTCCCAGATCCCCTCAAACACTTATAAATCTAAATTTAGCAAAGTTCAAACAAACAACATGGAAGATTTTATTCACTATAGCTGAGAGGATGGAGGAAGTCGAACCTGAACTATATTAAAGCACAAGTGGGAGGATTTTTCAGTTCCCAGAAGGCTGGTGAAACACTTTGGCTGTTAGAAGGTAGATAATAAATGGGTTATGTTGAAGACATTGACTTATTCATACATTTGCACATATTTATCTTAGTAATTATTAATAAAAAGAATCTCTATGAGTGCCATCATAAGTTAGGCTCAAACATTTGACACCAGTTAAACAAGGATTATCATGCCTTTTGAATTCTTTTTTAAAAATTGAGATGGTTCCCTCGTCCTTGAGAAAAAACATTTCCTGAGTTATGAGCAAAAGACTAGGAAAAAACTTGGCATTTAAAAGAAATGTAGAGAAACATTTTTTCCTATAATTTATGTCTTTGAATGAAGTTGGGGCTTTTTGATGTTTATCTTGTGTATAGGTTAGTAGTACACATACATATGTAAATGCATTTCCTATGTGGTTGGCACATGTGTCTGTGGATGCCTGTGTATGTGTATGCCTGTGTGCGAAAGCAGAATGCCGAAGTCAGTGGTGTTCACGGAGTGTTCCTCCACCTAACTCTTTGCCAAAAGAATCAGCCCTCTGCAGGTCAGAGAGACTGGACAGGAGATGTGGAATGGACAACTGCTAAACAGAGAGACAGACACATGGGCCCTTATCTGAGGAGCAAAGCTTAATTCTTCATTTTATTTTTCTCTTCCTGCTCCTTCTCTATTCTTTCTCCGCTCTGTTCTTCTGCACTGGTGTTTTGTTTTCGCTCTCCTCATCCCCCCCCTCTTCTCCTTCTTCTTCCTTGATTTTCTTCTTTTCCTCTTACTTTTCTCTTGTCCTTATATAACTCTAAGACAAAAGATTGTACACAAGAAAGATTACCTCACAACTACAAGTTACATATTCTCTAAAAACAAATTAAAACCTTTGCAGAGGAAGCAATCACATTATGATCACAAGTTGCATGTTCTTAGAAGCCCAGAAAGAGACATTTTACTTTGTATTATTTTTTCCACCAAAACATCTTCACTCAAAAATGATGATTCCTTTATAATTGATTAACAGAGTTTTATGTGAACTAACTCTATTTTGGCCAGTTCCTTTTGTACTGTCAGGCAGCTGCTTGTGGTTTCAGTGTAGCAGATTCCAATTTATATTTTGTTACATACAATAGGGTTATTTAATGTCTTTTCACAATTTTATTTTTTTTCACGTTGTGTAATGAAACCTTTGATTAATTCTGTAAGCTACAAGACCAAGGAACTCAGGCCTAACCTTGGGGGTTGGGACATAATTGCTGTCTTTGATCATCAACCTGTTTATCCACATTCAGAATTCACGGGTCTGTAATACATAAAACTTCCTTGTTATGATTTTCTATCCTCTGCAAAACTTAAATCTAACAAAGTGAAAGGTAACATCTAGCCTTTTTTGCCATTTTTTTATCTCTCATAGGAGCAATTGGCAGAATAAGTTAAACCATTTCCCTAATCACAAACTGTTTTAGCCATCTGTATCTTTAAAGCTGACTCAGAAAGTTCAATTAAATCATTGATTCAACTATGCATCATTGCTCTTATAAAAATGATCTTCAGTAAGCTATGCAAGTAAATTGCCCAGTCAGGAGTGGGAATTTCCCATGGAGCAAATGCTATACTAGATACAGTAGGATCCTTCCACATAATAATCATACTATATCAAATACAGCATGAATATGGCAGCAGCAGACAGGAGCAAGCAAAGTTGAAACAAGGGCCATTCTGGAAACAATACCTGCCTGGTATTGCCACCTGTCCCCCAAGAGCCCATTATAGTTTTGCTATCCAGTGGCTTGGTTAAGTAGTTACTTTGCTGGCTGAAGCTTTTCTGACACAGTCACCAACACTCTTTGAGCATGGGGTCTCCCAATTATACCCACATCTCACCAATCAGATTAGTCATTATAGCTGTAACCTGAGGATCCTTGTCTCTGCTTTCCTAAGACAAAATTGCAGGTGGTTGCCATGCTCACTAGCGTTTATATACTTCCCAGGATCTATTTATGTTTTCTATTATTATTAATTCTACCTCAATGCATTGTTGATTTAAAATTTTAAGAAAACAATGTATGGGATGAGATACACATACCGTGGTATAGTGATTTTAATGATGATTTTAATTAATGCTTTATATTTCTTACTTTGCAGTCCTGATCGCTATAGAAGCTGTGTATTAGACACTGGAGAACAGAGAAGAGAAAATTATTACAGAATAAAATTGACATCATTCCTCAAAAAGATAAAATAAAATAAAAGCCTAATGTTCCTCACGCTATCACTGGAAAAAACATTTTTTTTTCATAAAAAATGAATCCTTTCACCATAAGAACTCAGGATCAGGATACAAGTTAGCTACTTAGGTTTTCAGCTTGCCTTCAATGCCAGTGTGACTAATGCTGACTGTCGTAAGAAACAGCTAAGTAGCGTGTCATCCCAGAATGTTAGGTTGCAACCTTTGGCTGACATTAAAAATTTAATGCTCAGCACAATATGACTTGCATGAAATTATTCAGATTATGTTTGGATTTGATTAATTATTACAGAATAAGAGGATAAATACTTCAGAAGTGCTATCTATGTCTCCAAAATCTTTTCCAAAAGTACCGGCACTAACTTCAGAATGGCTATCCTAGCTGGATGAAAATTCTTGGACGTGTATAGATTTTGAATCTGGCTAGTTTTGATTTGTCATGTTTTCTATTTACAAGTTACTTATACCAAAGTTTCAATAAATTAGTTTTTAATATTACTGTATAGAGGCCGTAGAAAGGCTCAGTGGATAACAGGACTTATTGCTCTTTCAGAGGACCGAGATCTCTCACAGAGATCCGCCTGCCTCTGCCTCTGGAGTGCTTGGATTAAAGGCGTGCATCACCAATGCCTGGTGAGAACCACTGCTTTAAATGGAAGATCTTAATATTGAGCCATAACAAAATATTCAATTTCTTCTTTTTAAAAACCTTCAGCCAAAGTCATTAAAGAATACTTTAAACCTAAGTTGATATGCGACATAAAATAATATCTTATTTGCTAACACTGCCTAGCTGAACAATAGCCAGTAGAAAGGAACAATTTACAATGAAATATCACCACATTCCATATTTATATATTTAACAATTAAAGACACAGAGACTATGAATTTAAAAGGGGACCAAGTAGGTGTGTCCATAGGACGGTTGGACAGAGGGAAAGGAAGCAGAGAAATAAACTCATGTGTTTATTCAAAAAAAGTATTAAAAGTTAAAAAAAGAGACACAATTTTTATCTTGATTCACACTCCACCTATGGAAATGCTAAACTCCTATTCTGCATAATCACACAGTAAAGCTAATGTCTGCTCTGTAAAGCTCTTTCGAATTCAATGATGAGTTGACACAGCGACATAGGTCCGATAAATATCAAGTACCAAGATGGAAAGAACAATCTGAGAGTAGAAAAATCTGGAAATTATTTCTTTAAAGATGCATAAAATATGCCACAGGTAGCAAGCCAGTGTAGAAGAGGCTCCAACAAGAAGAAATATGTTCAGGAAGCTTGTCATGAACAAGAAGCCTGCAGCCAGGAGGCTCGCAAAGCAGAATTACAATAATGTAGGCTTCTGGCGATTTAGCATAGCCAGAACCACTGAAAATATATACAGGCTATTAAAATGCTGATGCCTTGTTCTCGTGTCAGAAATGACAATGATGAGGAAAAACTAAGACTCCATTGTCATTACAAAAACCACAGGATCACACAACATGGCCGAGCATTGTCATCGGAATGAAGACAGTGTGAGCTTATCTGCTTGAAATGTTTTCTTCACACTCTAGCTAAAATTAGCTGGAAATGTGATTCTGCTATATTTAAAAGAGTACATTTTCCCGGAGTTTTATTTAGAGAAAAATCATGTCTTTATAAGTAAAGATACTCCTTACAGAATCCCATACAGCTCCATGAAGCTGTGATCGCAGCAATCCCAGCAATTAGATCCATGGTCAACTCTACAGTTCACAGAGATTTGTTCCATTACCTCTATTGATCTGGCTTGCACACAGTTGTGGCTGTGTTTACTTGCTCATATCCCACATATGGTTCAGGATTCAGACAGGTCCTAATTACAAGGCCTTTTGCAGCAAGGCTTCCATTTGATTCTAAGAAAAATTCATACACAGGGAAAACAAACCATAAAGGTCTAAATGCTATTGTTAAGTCAGTCTGTACATGATTACAAAGCAGAATATAAAGTTGTCCTTGGTAGGATTTACATACTTCAGATTGATGTGTGGTGCTACTATTTCTGTTATTTATGTTGCTGGTATATAGAAATTTATAATTATTACATTTTTTCTCATGAACTAATGTCATCATAAAATTATTTATTAGGGGATATCTCTCCAAATAGACTCTGAAATTGTAATAACATTTAAAACTGTTGAAGTTTAACATGGAGGCTGTTTTCAACTTTTCACATACATGAAATACAGACATTTTCTACGGTAAATTTTTGAATCTATGTCAACACATTTAAATAGAGGGTTCTGACAATTATGGTTCTATGATTAAATGATAAGCCATAGAGTCAAAAGAGCAAAGAAGTTGTTTACGTGCATACAGGGAATTGAGATATGTTATTTGTTATTTGATAGGATAGCAGGCAGTATGCACATCAACTTATCGAAAAGGAAGATGCATACATGGGTCTGAGGGGTGCATCAGAAGATGAAATTCTTTTTCTTGTTTTCAGAGCAACTTAATGGACTTGGAAACAGATGAAAGGGAAATTTTAAGTGTATTGTCATGTGATGGTAATATTAAGCAAGAAAGGTTAGTAGAACATTTCTGAATTGTTCCAACTCCGGATTTCAGTCTTTTGACCAACTAACTCTATTTTTAGGGAAGATCTAGCTCCAATAATAGTTTGCAAAAGGAGAATAATTCTGTATAAATGAGGCTTTGATCCATTCATATGCTCAATCCTTGATTTGTGGTATCTGTTTTCATCAGGGCTGCAGAGGAGGGTGGAGTATTGGGGATGTAAAAGACAAAGATGACAGAGTGGGTTTGAGAGTGGTGGGTAGGGAGATGAAGAGAATAAAGTGTTGTAGAATATTATTTTGTGGTGTTTTAGTTTCATTAATGCTCTGTAATATTTGTTTAATGATACAAAGATGTGTTTGATTAAATACAATTCACCTGAGGTCAGGAGTCTGAGTCAGCAAAAAGCTGACAGGAAGTGGTAGGGAGGAACCAGATTGAGAAATATTTTTAAGGAAGAGCAAGGAGAAGCATGAGGTTTTTTTGGAGGGCTGCAAGAAGGAGAGGAGGTGAGCTACTTGCTATTCAGCCTCTCTGAAGGAGGGAGGTGTTTACAGTTGCTGATTTAGACAGCCGTGGATTTAAAGGCTGCAAAAATTTAAGAAAGAGGACAACAATATAGTCTAATAATCTAATCACTGCATGCCTTCAAGACCAACAAAGCACCAAGAGAAAGTAGTGCTTGAACTTCTGTACTTGGCAATGTTTTACCCATAAGCATGTTTGCTGGAAGAACGCAGTCTCAGCATACCTCTATGTTCCTCAGTTAAAAGTGGGGACCACTGGTAGTTTTTACTTGACTTCTTGCTCATTTTTCCCCCAATCTGTCTTTGCTTTTTCCATATTATGCCTTAATCACAAATCTACTACAAGTTCCTGAGTTATGCCAATGTGGCAACTGTTATACTTAACTATGTTAGTAATGAAGCCTCATATTCTTGAATATTTTCTCCCAACAAAATTTTGAAAATTAAATTGTTCTATTGTCATTAAATCTATCAGTTTCAGAGGAAAATGGTTACTGAACAACTATATGAATCAAATTTTATGAAAGATGTAAGATATTCTAGGAGAAAAGAATAAAGAATTGAAAGTAATACTGTGAAATTATATCATCCAAATGCAGGTTATTAATGTAATTAGTTTTCTGTGTGGCATAGGCACTGGTGCTGAAAAATGAGAAAGGATACTAGTTATTTTATGTACATAGTCCTTCTACTGAATATCAGTTGTCTGCTATTAGTGCTATGTGTTACCACCTTTTCTTTAAACACTGAAACACGACCATCTGTTTTGATTTCACACGAAACAAAATGAGGGCTCAGAGTGACCAATCTAAACTCATGCATCTAACAACGTTGAAAACATGGATCATGGCCCAGAATATTCTTCTGACACACATATATAAACACATAAACATACAGACCAACATGAATATGTATAGATTCATATATTGTTGCTATGATATAGAAACAATATCACCATTTAGCAGTATGTGAGTAGATTACTATTTGAAACTACAAGTTTACCGATTATGAAATTTTGAGGCTTGGAGACAGCAGACATCGGATAAGTCAGAATTGAAATTTGAAAGAATTTGATTGATTTTGATGGTATGAATTCATTTCATTGTCTTACAAAACCCACAAATCTAGAATAACTGAACAAATAAGATTTTATGGTACAGACACTTATAGGATGCAAAAATAAAATGCTATCAAAAATGCATATGCAGATTAGATTTCCAATGATGATGTGTGATATTAATTTTGAATTATACAGTAATTAAAAAGGAAGGACTATTGCTACAGTTGTGGACTTTCTGTTTTTTTTAAAAAGGAACACTGTCTAATACCTTATAAAATTAAACATATTCTGTATTTAAAGAAAGCAAAAGAGTCATAGAATAACACAGTATGAGGCTCTCAAGCACTTGTCAAACAAATTTGCATTCCTGTCCCTAAAGTATCTTCTTGTTCTTTATCTGTGTGGCTCTGTTTGTCATAAGGAATCAGAAAAACAGTGGAAAGTTGTCAAATTGAACTCAAAGAAAAGTCTATACACGGCACCATCATAGTTATTAACTTAGGTATTAATTTTCAAGCAATTTCTTCAAAACTCTTAGATGGAGACTAAATGGAGCTGTGCTCAGTGACCCCATCATTGCATTGTTATTGAAAAGTCCAATAGAAACTTAGATTACTAACTAAATTAAACACATTAAAAGCTTATCTGAAACTCCAAATTATAGCCTTTGAAGCCTTAAAAAGTCAGAAACACAAAGACAGCTATATTTAACTGATTTAAAAGAAAAAACAACACAGCTGGAGACTTATCATAAGACCCGGTGTTCATAATGGAAAGCTGTATGTAACTTCCATCAACATCTAGCCGAGCATTCTAAGAAACTTCCATTTAAAGATAACGAGCATTTTGGTTAGGATATCACACTTCTGAACACAGGAGGACATTTGTTTTTACTTAAGAAGAATAAAGGAGTTTTAAAAATCTTCCTATACATTATGAACAATAAGCAAATCTGATCCCTAAGTCTGTGTTAGAAGGAATGGTTCTGATGAGAAGCTTAATGAAGCATACAATTAAGATTGTCAGACAGGAAGACAATCGGGAACATAACTCTCTTAGCCAGAGCTCAAGTTTGTCTGGAAAGTAATCCATGAATTCAGGATCACAGACTAAGAAAACAAGTTGTACAGTTTGCATAGCAGATTGGGAATACGATGGTATGCACACTGAAAGAGGACCATTAGCTGCTTGTCTTAGAAACCGAGGATGATCATCACATGTAATCTGTCGTAATTTTTTAAATTTTTATTGTTTTGTTTTTATTGAGCTGTATATTTTTCTCTGCTCTCCTTCCTTCCTTCCTTGCCCTCCCCTTCTACCCTCTTCCATGACCTCCATGCTCTCAATTTACTCAGAAAATCTTGTCTTTTTCTGTTTCCTATGTAGATCCATGTATGTCTCTCCTAGGGTTCTCTTTGTTATCTAGGTTCTCTGGGGTTATATATTGTAGGCTGTTTTTTCTTTGTTTTATGTCTAAAAGCCACTTATGAGTGAGTACATACTGTATTTGTTTTTCTGGGTATGAGTTACCTGACTCAATATGATGTTTTCTAGCTCCATACATTGTCCTGCAAATTTCACATGTCATTATTCTTTTCCACTGTGTAGTACTCCATTGTGTAAATGTACAAAATCTTCTTTATCCATTCTTTGATTGAGGGGCATTTAGGTTCTGGCTATGACAAACAATCCTGCTATGAACATAGTTGAGCACATATTTTTGTGGTATGATTTAGTATCCTTTGGGAATATACTCAAAAGAGGTATTGCTAGATCTTCCGGTAGGCTGTTTCTTAATTTTCTGAGAAATTGCCATACTGATTTCTAAAGAACTTGTACTTTACCAGTTTTCACTCCCACCAGCAATGGAGGAGTGTTCCCTTTACTCAGCATCCTCTCCAACATAAGATGTCTTCAGTGTTTTTGATCTTGGCCATTTTTTTTTTAATTTTCGAGACAGGGTTTCTCCATAGCTTTTTTTGGTTCTGGTCCTGGAACTAGCTCTTGTAGACCAGGTTGGCCTTGAACTCACAGAGATTCGCCTGCCTCTGCCTCCTGAGTGCTGGGATTAAAGGCGTGCGCCACCACCGCCAGGCTGATCTTGGCCCTTTTTGCAGGCATAAGATGGTATCTTAGAGTTGTTTTGATTTGTATTTCTTTAATGGCTAAGGATATTGACCATTTCCTTAAGTGTCTTTTAGCCATTTTAGATTCATCTCTTGAGTGTTTTCTGTTTAGGTCTATACCCCAATTTTTACTGGATTATTTGTTCTTTTGATGATCGATTTGTTGAGTTTTGTTTTTTTTTTTTGAGTGGGATATTTCTTTTTTTTTCTTTATTAAAAATTTCTACCTCTTCCCATGCTTCCATTTCCCTCCCCCTTTCCCCACTCCCTATCCCTCTCGTTCTCCAGTCCTAAGAGAAGTCAGGGTGCCCTGCTCTGTGGGAAGTCCAAGCCCTCCCCCTCCATCCAGGTCTAGGAAGGTGTCCATCCAAACAGACTAGGCTCCCAAAAAGCCAGTACATGCAGTAGAATCAAAATCCGGTGTCATTATCATTGGCTTCTCATTTGCCCTCATTGTCAGCCACATTCAAAGAGTCAGGTTTGATCACATGCTCGTTCAGTTCCAGTCCAGCTGGCCTTGGTGAGCTCCCATTAGATCAGTCCCACCATCTCAGTGGGTGGATGCACCCCTCGCGGTCCTGACTTCCTTACTCATGTTCTCCCCTTCATCTGGGCCTTGGGAGCTCAGTCCAGTGCTCCAGTGTGGGTCTCTGTCTCTATCTCCATCCATCACCTGATGAGAGATCAGCCCTCTCTCCATTGTGAGGTTGGTGAAGACCTTTTTCCATTCTGTAGCCTGTTGTTTTGTCTTGTTGACCATATCTTTTGCTTTCATAAGAGATTTTCTAGACAAACTATTCTCGGAGCTTACAATTTCTCAATTTTGAAATTATGCAATCCTAGAAATCAAATAAAACTTGATTATTGCTATTCAAGATAAGAGAGTACATTATTCACTAGGTGTGTGAAACTTATTGTAGTATTTGTAAAAGTTTATCAAGGAAATAAGAAAAATTAAATTTGAAGAACTTTAAAAAATATCTTTGTAATATCAGAAGCTACATTCACAAAGTCTAACCAACATGACTTCCCAAACATGAGGTGAACAAGGACAATACTAATGAATATCCCAAAGTAGGTGGAGGAATGCCCATGAGGCGTTGACTCTGCACAAATACTGTAAGCAACTGAAAAGGCTGAGAGGGGCTGGCTCTAGGGAAGAGCATACCTATTTGCTGTTCAGTGCCAAATGGTCAGTCCTGAGAGCATACAATAGAGTAACAGCATATAAGGACTAATCATGCTGTTTAGGAATATAAATGTGTGTCTATATACACATATGCATGCAAAAATAATTACTGAAATAAGAGACTATAAATTTGAAAAAGAGTGGGAGGGGTATATTAGAGGGCTTGGAGGGAAGAAAAGGAAGGGAAATTTTTCATATTATAATTGCAAAAGTAAAGTGTCAAAAACAAAAATAGTTGTATAGGTTATACAAAAATTCTAAAATTATTACTTGTTTTAACAACTTGCATCTGTTTCCAAGCTTCCAAGTTTAAATGGTCGATGGAATAACTTGAAATAATTTAAATGTACATTTTTTTAGTCACCTCGAAATAAAATGTATGTGATGGTATTAAAAAACACTTCTGAAACAAACAAAAGTAAAACAAATTCACATTCACCTAAGAGCATACACTAAAGGCTACACTATACTAATACTGACAGTCCCATGTGTAGTTTTGACAAATAATTTCTAGTTGATTAATCTTATTGCTTGCTTCCTTTAATTAGTTTCTGTTTGGTTGGTTGGTTTTGTTTTCTTATTTTGTTTTTGTTTGTTTGTTTGTTTTTGAGAGAAGGGTTTGAATGTGTAGTCGTGACTGGCTTAGAAGTAACTAAGTAACTAAGCACTCTGGGTACGTTTCAGTCACATGATAATTCTCCTTCTTGAAGCACCCAATCAATTAAATGGTTAAGTTTAGATTATATGTATAGTGTGTGTGTGCGTGTGTGTGTGTGTGTGTGTGTGTGTGTGTGTGTGTGTGTGGTGTGTTTGTGTCTCTTTCTGTGTGTGGAACATGTGTGTGTGGTTTGTGTGTCTCTTTGTGTGTGGTATGTGGTGAGTCTGCTTTGTATTTGGTGAGTGTGTGTGTGTGTGTGCACATGTCTTCTTTTTTGTCACTTTCCATCTAATTTTTTGAAGCTGACCTCACCAATTCTGCTAGAATGCCTTGTCCTGAAATTCCTCCTACCTCTGTCTTCCCAGTTCCGGTTTTACAGATGTGCCCCTCTGTACATGGCTCTTAATTTGGACTCTGAGAAGCTGAACTAAGATGACAATCACATTGCTGAATAAGGAAACACTGCACCACTTTATTTATAACTTAATAAGAAATGGTATTTTATTGTACTGAAGCACAGAACATTAATCGTTGTATATACAGAACCTTATCTAAAGGAATGTTATTCTCCCAGTTTTGCATAATAGTTTTCAAAGCATAAAGACATAACTAGAAAGTTTGCAATTGGTAGGCTTATTCTATAATATTGGTGGGGTCTACCAATTGGTATTTAGTATTCTGTATTACAGAATGCAGACTTAAAAGTGTTATGTATTTATTTTTATTATATATATATATGCTTGTAATATATATGCTTGAGTAAGGATAAATCTGTGCTATAGCATGTATGTGAAGGGCACAGGGCAACTTTCAACAGTCAATGCTATCTTACCATTCTGAAATCTAGGTATCAAAAGGCAATCACATTTTCATGCCAAGCACTTTTACCCACTAACTTGTCTTTCCTGCCCAAATGTTTGTGTTTTAAAAGTCATATAAAAGAGAAAATGACACATAAAATAGCTGAGTCAGATATCTAAATAGCTGAGCTAATATTTTAATCTCAAGTGCTTGTCCTTGTACTTAACAAGAACAGATATTTAAACTATGAATCTATTCCCTTTTCCCTCTGAGAAAGCACACATGAACATAATTTAAAAATCCCTTTACAGTCACAGTGAGCACTAAAGTCCTCAAAGTCTAGTCACTACTTTGTGTTTTTTGTGGAAGCTGATATCATATCACCATGCAAAAAAGCAATGTGACTCATCATGTATCCTTAGGAAACAGTTTTGAAGGCAGCATAATCTTGGGACACTTGATGTTATTTATATATTTGATTAGCCAATAAACTTAATCTTTACACAGCAATGTCAGTGAGTCAATTGCTGGTCAATCTATTAGCAATCTCAAATATCTGTAATCTCTGACATCAAGAAGCTTACTTTGTTTTAGAGTGTGATGAGAAGTCTATACTTGTCGACCCTGAGCAGCCAAGCTCGACAATTCTACAAGTAAGATATTAAATTCACTTACCCACGAGATAGTCAATAGGGTTGAAGTGTTAACTAACGTGACTTTCACCAAAAAGATTGACTAGAAGAAACATGTTCAAACTCTGTCCTTACAAACTTTTTGGCCCATGCAAAGTATTTCTGAGTGTTGTACACATAGCTGATTCTCAGACATCGGGAATAGGGGGAGCCAAATTCTACCATCTTTGTAAAAATATCTGCTTAACCTGGTACTTAACTTTCCAAAGCTGTCATGGATATCACTTATGTTGATATCACTGTGGTCTAATTAGAGACAGGTGGGACTAGAAAGACAGGTTGTTATGCCCAGATTGTTCTTGTGTTTGCCCTAGACTCAGGTGGTTTAGGTTTTCCACACATTTCTTCACTGTATCCTAACAATGTAACAGAAGTATGGTATCAAATTAAAAAGAAAATACTTTGACAATTATTCAAATTACACCCAACCTTTAAATGACTTTTTTTATGAACTGAGGATATAGTTACATGAGCATATATAGCAAGAAAAGGAAGATGACACCACCAAACACTATTCCTTTGAAATATTCTTATTATATCTTGGAGTATTTTATGTGCTTCGATAATATTTCCTCTTCCTTTTTCCACTCTTTCCAGATCCCCCTTTTCCCACCCACCCAACTTTGTGCTCTCTGAGAAAGTATTTTAAGACCTTCAAGATCAATTTATACTGCCTAAATATTCTTTGTACATGTATTTTCCATTGGAGCTTGGTTGAGTAGCCATGGGCTATATACTCATAGAGAAAATCTACTTTCTATACCCCTGCAGCTATCAGTTGCCAATAGTTCTTTGGCTAGCCGTGAGACTTCATGCCCAACTCCAGTCTGCAAGTTGGGATTTGGTATTGTTTTGGCTTGCACAGGTTTTGTTCATTCTGTCCCAATTGCCAAAGGTTAGTGTGTTAATCTATCCTTCTGTGTCCAGATGACAATACTGATTTGTAGTCACTCATTGTCCCTGGCTCTTATACTCTTTCTACTCTGTGTTTCTCTATGATCCCTGACACTTTGAGAGGAAATACAGCCTATGTGTTTGATGCTTTGAAAGAAAATCGTCCTCAAAGGGAATGGCACTATTAGGAGGTGTGGCCTTGTTGGAGTAGGTTTGGCCTTGCTCAAGGAAGTATATCACTATCGGGGTGGACTTTGAGGTCCTTTTTCCTCAAGGTACACTCAGTCTGGTATAAACAGAACACTTCCTGCTGCCTGTAGATCAAAATGTAGAACTTTCAGCTCTTTGACCACCACTCTGCCTGCCTGCATGCCACTATGTTTCCTCCCATGATGATAATGGACTAACCCTCTGAAACTGTAAGCTATCCCAATTGAATGTTTTCCTTTATAAGAGTTACCATGGTAATGCTGTCACTTCACAGCAATAGTAACCGTAACTGAGACATTACATTTAGGATAGCAACCTGTAGTCTGTTATTCTCTGTGCATCGGCAAGTTGTGTGTTTCTGTGTTAATCACCATATATTGCAGCTAAAAGTTTCTCTGATGTGGTCTGGAGATGTGTATGTATAATGTTAAGTCATTAGTAATAGGTATGTACATTTAGTAGAATGATAATAGTTCTCCACCAGAATAATGGTACTGGGTATAGATTTTTTGTTATGGACCAGTACTTAAATTCAATCAAAAAGTGGTTGGTTACTCACAAGATGTTTGTGCCAAATTGCACTGGTGGCACGTCCTTTCATGCCAGTCATCACTGCAGATAGCAAGGTTCATAGCTGGGTAAAATAGGTAATTAGTTTCCCCTTATAGTAGCATGGATAGCACCTTCCAATGTTTAGAAGGCAAAGCAATAAGGACTGATAATGCTTGAAGATTGGTACCAGCACCAGCTTTATTTATCTATGTTCTATGATTCAAGTATTTGGTGCCAGTGTTCTGGGTGGCTATCTACAACTTGGCAGTAAGAACCTTTATAAAGTACACTAAGCCATCTCTGTATATACCTGATTTCATATGTTCTTGGATTTTTCCTATGTTATTTTTCTTTTCTTTTTGTCTTTTTTGAGACAGGGTTTCTCTGCACAGCAGCCCTAGTTGTCCTGTAACTCACTCTATAGAACAGACCGGCCTCGAACTCATAGATTCACCTGCCTCTACCTCACAAGTGCTAGGATTAAAGCATGCATGCACCACCACACGTGGCTGGATTTTCCTTTCTTTCTTTTTTCTTTTTCTTTTTTTTTTCCTGAGTCTAGGTTTCTCTATAGTTTTGGAACTTGTTTTGGAACTAGCTAGGTAGACCAGGCTGGCCCTTAACTTACAGAGATCTGCCTGCCTGTGCCTCCTGAGTGCTAGGATTAAAGGTGTGTGCCACCACCGACCAGCTAGGATTTCCCTTTCTTATTCATTACTAAGAGTGTTTGTGAATTGGACAGTTCATTTTGGGATAAGCTATGACTCCCTCTCATATCATATCTAGTACACCGTTATTTGTAGATCTTGCATTTTTTATCACAGTTTTGCAGAATATAAGAAAACTCCTGTGTCTGATTCTGAAATAGATTTATGAAAAGTGGTCACATAGATGATAAAACATAGTCACAACTGTGTAGGCTGCTGTAATGTCTAGGTTGAATGGCTTATCATGTATCTTTAAACACTTCACAACAAACAGAGGTTATATTTATCAATTATGGTACTTCATTAAAATGCATTAAATCATTTGACAAAGTTTATATAGCTTGTCAGTTATTATTGTAAGTGAAGATTGCATTATTCATTAAGATTCTGAAAACATAGCAACATTAAAAAAGATGGAAGATACCATTATAGATTTCCCCTTCCCACAGACTGAACATATGAAAGTGTAAAAGACAAGCTTTTATTGTTATGTTAACATAAAACATTTGCATCTTCTGTACACTTCACAGCATTGCACATATAGACTTTAAAAATTGCCCTTCTGTGTTTTAGCATGAAGTAATGGCATATCACCTTTGTTCCGTCAGTGAAGCACTATGGCTCTATGAATTGTCCCTGTGTTAGGTCATCTAGGACTTTTTCTCTATTTAGCTAAAAACCATGTGCTGCTACAAAATGAACTGAAATTTTAAAAAAATATGAGAATCACTTTGGCATATGGTCACTTAAGAGTCAATTAACCTTAGAAAATTCCAATTTATCTATAAAATAGAAAAAGAAATTTTTTAACTCTGGCTTTCTTTCTTTAATTAAAATAGTATATCCTAATGCTGGTAATATATGTAGTTATTTTAAGCTTCTAAAACTCCGTATTCAAATAAAATATAATTTTTGATGACTATTATACCTTGAAAACAAAAATTATTCCTTCCACTTGACATACTACATTGAAATAAAATTCAAACATATTCAGTCAAGATACAGGTTTGATTATTATCATTAAGTTAATCTATAATTGGAAAATGTTTTTCCTAATAGGCACTCTGACTCCTCACTTGGGCCCACAAAAGGTAGATAGGCAATTAAAAGCAGGGTAAACTTAGGATCACTGCCTTTAAAAAAAAATTAAAAAAAAGCAAAGAACAAAAACTTTGGATTAAATTCAGCTAGGCAAATACACATGCTAATTGATCAAGGAGTGTCTGTGTAAAAGCTGGTACCATTTAACCTGCTTCACCCCCATCAAGGCTGAAGACACAATGATAAGGATAGCTGGGAGTGTCTCCTGTCAAGCTTTTTATAAAATCCTAATTGTGAAATGGCATCCTGAATTCTTCGGTCAATAGCCTCAGTTTGAAGCCACTTTACATTCTACAAACAGTGACACCTCATGGACTTGATAAGTCGCCCAACATGAGAGCTCTTACTTCATGACAGAAAATGAGACCTCCCCCACCCCCATCCAGTGCTGCAGAAAGAAGAATCTCACAGGAAAATAGTTACAGGTTTGTATCAGTTCGACACCAACTGCTCAATTATGCATTCCTCTCACCACCTGCTCCAGTGTTTCTTCTATTTAAACCGAAATGTCACCTCAGTACCCAAGGCCCCCGTTCACATGCTTGATCACTGTCAGCCCCTGAAAATCCTTCCTTGACCTTTCGCTATTAGTTCCATCTGCTTTGTTCAGAGACAGTGGATACAACTAATCTGTTAGGACATCGGCAGTACTGGGCCTATGTTTCAGACCTCACATAAAACCTCTTTTAGTTATCAAGTATTAATCCAAAGAATCCCAATCATTTTTAGTAATTAGAAAATGGAAAGAAAATCAACTTTAAGATTGTATATTAACCCAATCTGAATGTCTGAAATTAGGAGAATGAATGACTTTAAATATTGGGGCTGATGGGTGGAAAATTGAACCTTCATTTACTCCTGATGGGATTGGAAACTGGTCTGGCAATCAATATGGAGAATCCTCAAAAAAGCAAAAATACAAAATCCACTATATGCATCTATACTACATCTTGGTATGTGACCAAAGGACTCAGCACCTTAGGACCCAAAACTTAACCAATCTTGTTTCTTATATTATATTCACAGTAGCTAAGAAATGGAAACCCAAAATGTCCTTTAACCAATGAATGGAAATTGAAAATATGATAAATATGTAACACTATTCAGTATTAAAAATAAAAATCAGCAAAACTTTCTAAAATAACATGCCCAAATCTATCATATACTTGGAAGAGTGCTATTTTATGCTATATTCCCTAATTTTGATACATTTTAAACAATATTATGTTTTTTATTAATTCTTTGACAATTTCATAGCCCTACATTCTCCATAGCCAATCTCTTTTTCAGACTCTCTCACCCACTTTATATTCTGTATAGTATTTTATTTGTTTTTAGAGGAAACTATCTCACTGTTGTCTGAGTTTCTGTCCTACCTGGTTTCTGTCCTCCCACGAGGTTCCACAGCCATTTAGCCTCAATGAAATCACGCAGAGGTCTATATTAATGAAAAACTGATTGGCCCATTAACTCAGGCTTCTTATTAACTCTTATAACTTATATTGACCCATTATTCTTATCTATATTAGCCACCTGGCTCGGTACCTTTTTCAGTGGGGCAATCATATCTTCCTTCTTCTGTGGTTGGGACAGGACTGGGGAGTAATGGGCTTTCTCCTTCCCAGAATTCTCCTGTTCTCATTGGCCTGCCTCTACTTCCTGTCTGGGACTATGTGCAAAAGGTCTGCTGCTACAGGAATCCTATGTCTACTAAGGTTTCTTCTATCCTGATGTTGAATGAGTAAAACACCATGGAAAATGACCTTGAATATATGTCTCTAGGGGCAACGAGTTCTCCAGCACCAGGGGCAGCCATCCTGCTTTAAATTTATTCTGGAGTCTTAAAATAGCTGTATAAGTAAAAGGTTGTCTTTGTAACTGAGAATCCTATGTCAGTCTGAGTAAAACATCCTAGTATTATTTCTATTCATCAGAATTATGTGATTAAGCAGAAATCATCTTCCTGATCATCCATAGATATATGTGTGCCTATGAGACAAACATACAAGCAGTGAGAAAACACCCATAGCAATTCTTAAGGAAGAATGCAGTTCTTTGCAGATAAATGAAGTTGTTCATGAAAGAAATTATAGACAGAGACAAGCAGCCTTGTCAGGTGGGGCTCTCCAATAGGAAGTATACATCTGGTGGGTTGGCCTCCTGAACACTAGTTGTCACCTGCTGTATATCTCCCACAGTCCTCTGCAGTTTTGGGGTTAAAGACAAACTTATCTGTGAATGCAAAGAATATTTCATGATTTTAAGAATCATTTATTTCAGGGCTGAAGAGATGACCCAGAAGTTAAGAATGCTTAGTGTTTTCCCAGAATCAAATTCTGTGTCCACAAGGCAGGCAAAATGGCTCACTACAGTTTGTAACTCCAGCTCTAGGGGATCTGATGCACTCTTTTTACCTCTGTAGGCACCTGTACTCACATGACAGGTATACACTCTGATACACACATAAAAAGTACATATATCTAATTTTTTTCTCCAGTATACATATATAAAATAATATCTCATAAAATATTGATCTTTGTAATGCTAGCTTTCCCTCAGTTTTATTTTCCTTTGTAGGTATATCATCTACATCTGTGTATACTCATAGTAACACATACATACATGAATGCTTTGCATGTATCTTAATATATACAAACATGTATGTGAAAATTCAAATAGGACATAATATTCCTTTTTACAATATTATTTATATGAATATGATTAATTTTTTTACCTATTCTCTTAATAACTGCTTCTCACAAACTGAGAACATTAACATCATAAACCTATTAGTGAGAGGTTTGGGTGTTGTGCTAAATTATAAAGGATGTTTGGGAGAGCCAAGTAATGTACTTCTATCACTCTTTGACATGCAGACTACTACACAACCTTGTTTAAAAAACATATTTCCTCCAAGCTCTGCATTGTTTGTAATATGCTATCTACATATTTAATTTTTACTGTTGTTATCTTTTATATTTTAAATATTACACTATTTAAACATCTTATATTTGCATATATAGTCACATTTTATGTTTATAAATATGTAATTTAAGGTATTGATAGGATGCTTTAAAGTTAATTTTATCTGTGCTAATTTTATCTATTTGCATTTCATTTTGAACAGGGTGCATATTTGTACTTCCATCTGTAGAATGTTATAGATTGTTAATATGTCTGGTAAAATAATGGCTAACTGTTAATATATCATATCATCATTCTTTTTAGAGGACAGAGTTTTATACAATATTAAGCAGTATTTTATAAAATATTTTGCTTATTACAGATTGGGATGCTTTTTATATCAGTGTTCCAAATAGGTGCCTTTCAAAAATACTCCCCCATTTACAAACAATAAGAAAACCTCTAAAAGAGAATAAATTCATAAAAATAAATAAAAAAGAATAAATTCATTTTATTCTTAATATGTTTTGCTTCAAAATGTATCACAGTTCAACTAAATGTTTTATTCCTCAGTGACTTTAGAATTTTTCTGCAGACTTAAATCTATTTAAGATAAATTTACAATCAAAATTATAAAAGACATCATGTTTGTACATGAACAATACTATATATATTGTATTTATATATATATATATATTCCAGTATGTGCTTGAAATCTGACAGAAGAATAACAAATACATCAAAATACATCAGATCCCTAAAACACTATGTTCTGGACCTAGACCTCCATTTTCAACATTGGCTCAAGAGCTTGATTATCTCTAGACAGCTGAGAGTATCACGTTAAACCAATCAGCAGTGGATATCTATCACTGGCAATGCTTTCATCCTGTTTTCATGTAGGGCATTTCTTTGATTCCATTGGACATTCAGGTCCAAACTTCTTCTAGCCTGGTCTATTTTCTGTTCAGAAGACACCACAACACACTACAAACATCGTCAGACATTTTCATGACACAACAAATTCTTTTATTAATTCATTCATACAATAATTGTTTGCAGTTACCTCAGGGGGATACATGGTCTGGACCCCACAAAATCTTTGTCCTTTTACCTGTCTATCATCACTTACACCTTCCTCAGTCTTCCTGGAGAACTAAGCATATTTCAACCTTAAAATCCTTGCATCAAATATTCTCTTTGGTTGCATTCGTCAGGTTCCTGTATTCATGTGAGTGGTTCTCACTCCTTGCTATTGTCATCTTCTCATTGAAATATGGCCACACCCTCTCTTCTAGACTATTCTTTTTTACCCTGCAATCTTTACTCTCCATTGTTGGCTTTGATTTTGCCCATAACATTTGTTGTAACCAAACATACTATACACCTAGCAATTTTGCTGTGATTTTATTGTGATGTATTTACCAGAATAAGATTCTGTAAACCTAAGATTTTGTACCTATTTTGTATTTTCATTGTAATACTGCTTACAGCAAGAACAAGAAATTCATAATAGTTTCTCAAGTAATATGAAATTTTACTGAGCAAATGAACTAATTCAGTAAGCAATGCATTTATATACTGAAAGGTTTCTCTTATTTTTCATATGAGACATAAAGGAAGGCCAGGTATATATATATATGATGAATAAAATAATGGACACTAAAACCTGGGGTCCCTGACCATTTGTCCTCTGATCTTATTTTTATGCCATGATCTTTCTACAGTTGTCCCATATTGTTGTAGGAGGAAAGAAATGAGGTAGCTGAGTTTCCTGAAGTTCAATCAGCCAGTCTCATTTAGTGCTGGCACCATCTAACCAAATACACTGAAAACACAAAGTTTCTTGGTTCACTCCTCTAAGTTCTCTATAAGGCCTCTCACAAAAGAGATCTTGTGACATTTGGAGAGGAAATAGAAATAACTGTGTATAACTGTGTGGCAATTTCTCAGAAAATTAGGAAACAACCTTCCTCAAGTCCCAGTAATACCACTTTTGGGTATATATCCAAATGATGCTCAATCGTGCCACGAGGACATGTGCTCAACTATGTACATAGCAGCATTGTTTGTCATAGCTAGAACCAGGAAACAATCTAAAAGCCCCTTGACTGAAGAATAAATAGGGAAAATGTGGTACATTTACACAATTGAGTACTGCACAGCAGAAAAAAAATCACAACATCTTGAATTTTGCAGGCAAATTGATGGACCTAGAAAACATCATTTTGAGGGAGGTAACCCAGACCCAGAAAGACAATTATCATATGTACTAGCTCATAAGTGATTTTTAAACATTTTTAAAGCAAAGACAACCAGCCCAGAAATCACAATCCCAGAGAATCTAGACAGTATTGAGGACCCTAAGAGAGACATACAAAGCATGGGTAATAGAAAAAGACAAGATCTCCTGAGTACATTGGGAGCATGGGGACCTTGGGATAGGCTTGAAGGGGAGGGGAGAGGCAGGGAGTGGAACAGAGAAAAATGTAGAGCTCAATAAAAATCAATTAAAAATACATGGAAAATAAAGAGAAAATACAGAACTTTTCTCTCTGAAGCAAAACTATACACCCCTTTAGTAGGACAGAATTAATAGAGTTAGTGAAGCAGGTTTACTTCTCTGGGTGTCAATTAATGCATTGCTCAACTTTTTCCTCATTTAAAATATAAGAATATTAGTATAGGGGCTAGAGAGATGGCTCAGTAGTTAAGAGCACCGCCTGCTCTTCCAAAGGTCCTGAGTTCAATTCCCAGCAACCACATGGTGGCTCACAACCATCTGTAATGAGATCTGTGCCCTCTTCTGGCCTGCAGGCAGAGTACTGAGAATACTGTATACATAATAAATAAATCTTTAAAAAAAAGAATCTTAGTATAGTGCTTGTCAAAGTATTTTGCATGTTAAGCATTCAAATACCATTACCTAAAATAATCATCCAGTTGACTGTAGAGTAAATTGGATTATGAGACAAGAATAGACTATCTATTTATGAATCATTATTCCTTATAGACAAAAAATTAAAGAAAATAATCCAAAGTTTCTGTTTCAGTTTCATATCTCATTTTATTTTTCTATAATTATTCCCTTGTACATAATGCATTAAGATTCCCCACTTACGTACATCCTTTATTATCTTATCGCACTAGTATTAATCCTACTCCTACCTTCTAGTCAGTTTCCCAGAATCATGAGTCTGGACAACAGTTTCATAATATATTCATATTTAACTTAGCATTTTGCCTAACTTTTCCCTCAATTGGATATCAAGTTCAAGTCATTATCACATCATAAGGCATAGTTCTATGAAAATGTACAATTCTTGACTGCTAAATTAAAGAATTAGTACACAGGTTTTACTAGCTGTGGCAAAGCAGTAATACTTATAATTTCCAGTGGAAAGTAAATGTTGAAGTAAGTATGGTTAAACATAATTCTATTTAGTATTGCAGAGATGCATTGTCTGCTAAGTAAATTCATTCACCACCATCCATGCCAAGGCACTTTAGTGTACAGAATTTATGTATTATTTACACACGTGTTTCCTCTGTGCCAGGGACAGACTTGTCAGCAGTCAGACTTGGCCTCTACTGAGTGAAGGCAGTGAAGGGTAGGCTTGCCACAGCTCTCCATGAAGTTTCTTGAAAACCCGATCCCGTGTCACCCAAGAGCCCATGAAACATGAGCAGTAAGAAGGATCACTGATAATGAAGTCCTGGCAGGCAGCCAAACTCACTGCAGCAATGCCCTGCTCACTTTAATGCAGCTCCACTGGGCTGGATACATGAGGAGGATGGATGGCGGCAGGATGCTGGAGCAGCTGCTAGGTGTGAATACCGTGACATTGGCTAAAGAGCTACTGAACATTGCCGAGGGACATTCCCCTTCTGTGCGGTCATACATTAATACAGTCTAAAAGTATCAGACCGTTTATTGCAGTCTATAACTTTCAATTCAAAAAGGGATTTTCCATAAAAAAGGTAGGAATAAAAAAAAATTCCTTTCTTAGAACACTAAACTGATTTATTTTTATGTATACCGCCTTAAACCTCAACAGACAGACAGGTGTCTAAATGTTTTGATTCTTTTTGTCTATAAAATCCACAGGACGTACATTCCTGTTCTTCAGAGTAAGTTTTTAACTTCTTTGTAAGATACCGTATATCAGTGTGAGAAAAATCGTGGCAGCACCGCCGCAAGTCAGCGTAAGTAAAAAACAACTACAAATGAAAATTCCTTTACCCTGTCTAATAATTAAGTCTCCATGTTAGGTATTGTACATGTTTGAATAGGAAATTAGTCTTCCATTGCTAGTCAGTCCTGATGTTTTTGTTTGACAGCCTAATCACTATGCTAGTAGAAATACACAGAAGAACGTTCACTGTTGAGAGGAAAATCGGGGTTACTAAATGTTCATTGTTTAATACTGTTATCATAAAGTATCACAGGTCACAGACTCATTTAAGAATGGTGTAGAACTAAAACAGAGGCCAGGGAAGAATATGTACAGGATGAGAGATTAGAGAACACTCATTTGGGAATGTCTTTACCAAACTCCTCCTTTCAGTATTCAGGGAGCTTTAAGAAGAGGAGGAAGGAAACTTATGAGAGATAGAGGTGATAGATGGCTTCAAAGGTGGTTTCTTCTAGACATAAAAGAACTGATACATGTATGAACTCACTTAGACTGAAGCAGCATAGACAGCACCGGCACAGGTCCAATCTAGATGGGGTACCAGTGTTGAGAGTGGAAATAGACACAAGCTTCCATCTTTAACCAAGAGGCTATCAATAATTTACATCTGATTGCAAAGGGAAAGTTAGTTTTTTTCCACTGGATTCCCAATGACTATAATAAGACACGTAAGGGTAGCCTCATGTCTACCAGTAGACGGACAACACAAATGATCTCAATGGTACTTCCGTAGATTTTTTATCTCATGTGGTTTTGCTTGAGTATATTTTGTCTTTGTCTTACTAGCATTTTGCTTGGTTATTATGGTTTCTGATTTTGTGTTATTATTTTGAGTTACATGTATGTGTGCTGTTTGTTTTTCATTGGTTTGCTTATTATGTATTTTTGCTTCTTTCCTAGTTTTTTTAGCTTTTCTAAAGAGGGAGAGAATGAGAGGGAGAAAGAGAGAGGAAGAAACAAATAAAGAGAAAGGGCATGGAAAGGGTGCATTCACAGGATTTGGGAGGAGTAGCAGTACAGAAAATTCCACTCAGAGTATAATGTCTGAAAATTTTTTGTCAGTAAAAGTAGAATGACTTAGGCTTGTTTCCATGCTTGAAGTCAGCTGATTATTGTGTTTTACATGAAGGTATATGAATTATACCACACCACATGTATGTACAAAAGAGAAGTACAAAATGTCTGATAAGAAGAATAGAAAATTAAGAATTTTTAGTAGTTAGATTTGAAGTAATGGTTGGGCTATGGTGGCACGTGCCTTTAATCCCAGCACTCAGGAGGCAGAGACAGGTGAGACAGGTAAACCTCAGCAGTGAGTTCAAAGACAGCCTGGTCTACAGAGCAAGTTCCAAGACAGCTAGTAACACAGAAAAACCCTGTCTTAAAACAAACAAACAAACAAACAAACAAAACAGAACACCCAACCAAGCAATCAAACAAGAAGAATTGAAGCAATGGTCCAAATTATTACAGTGTATGACTCTCATAAATAAATAAAAAACAAGAATAGTGGGAGCCTAGCCAGTTTGGATGTTCACCTTCCTAGATACGGACAGAGGGGGGAGGACCTTGGACTTACCACAGGGCAGGGAACCCTGACTGCTCTTTGGACTGGAGAGGGAGGGGGAAAGGAGTGGGGGAGGAGGAGAAGGGTGGGAGGAGGGGGAGAAGTGTGGGAGGAGGGGGAGGGAAATGGGAGGCTGGGAGGAGGTGGAAACTTGTTTTTTTTTCTCCTTTTCTCAATAAAAAAAAACAAGAATAGTATGATTGACAGAAAATATGGTACATTTACACAATGGAGTAAGTACTATTCAGCAGTAAAAATCAATGACATCTTGAAATTTGCATGCGAATGGATGGAACTAGAACAAAACCATCCTGAATAAGGTAACCAGACTCAGAAAGATGAACATAGTATGCACTCACTCATAAGTGGATACTAGCTGTAGAGCAAAGGATAAAAAGCCTATAGTCCATGATTCTAGAGAAGCTAAGTAACAAGGTAAACACTAAGAAAAACATATATAGATCTACCTGTAAAGGTGAAATAGAAAAATCTCTTGACAAAATTGGGAACATGGGGATGGGTGAAGTAGGGAGGCCAGAAGGGGAAGACAAAGGGAAAAGTGGAAGGGGGCTAAGAACTTGAGAGAACAGGATAGTCAAGATGGAGGAAGGACATAGATAAGAGCAAAGAAAGAGACATTTTGATTGAGGGAGCCATTATGGAGCTAGCAAGAAAACTGGCACTAGAGAAATTCCCAGGAATACACAAGGATGACCCCAACTAAGACCCTAAGCAATAGAGAAGAGGGTGCCTGAACTGGCTCTAGTCAGATTGATGAATACCTTAAATGTCACCATAGAACATTCATCCAGCAACTGATGGAAACAGGGGCAGAGACTTGCATCTGAACACTGGACTGTCCCAAAGTCCAGTTGAAGTATGGGAGGAGTGAGTATATGAGCAAAGAGGTCAAGACCATGATGGGGACACCCACTCAGTTTACCTGAGCTAATAGGAACTCCTCAACTCTAGCTGGACAGGGAAGGAACCAGCATAGGACAAAACTAAACCCTCTGAATGCAGGTGACAGTTGTATGGCTGGGACAGATGACAAAGGCCCTGGCAGTGGCACCAGGATTTGTCCCTACTACTAGTACTGGCTTTTTGAGAACCCAATCTCCTTAAATGCATACATTGCTCAGCCTAGATGTAGTAGAGAAGGCCTTAAGCCTTCCCCAAAGCATGTGCCTTACCCTCTCTAAGGAGTGGATGAGGGTGGGGTGCAGCAGAATGTGGAGGGAACAGGAGGAGGGGACGGAGTGGGAAATGGGATTGATATATAAATTGAAAAAATGATAGTTTGTTTTCTTTTTAAAAAGTAAAAAACACCAATAATTTAATAATGTTTTAGCTGAATAATACTACCTTTAAAGACAGTACATAGGGAGAGACAGACAGACAGACACAGACAGATACAGAGAGAGTCAGAGACAGAGAAAGACAAAGGCAGAGAGACACAGAGACACAGAGAGATGGAGACAAAGAACAAAATTAATGACTGTTTTTAATCTGAATATAAGTAAATTTTTACAATATTTTGCATAGTCTCCATAATTATTAAGTAATAATTTATGTTAGGTTATAGGTATCTCCTACTATAGTATAAGATCATATAATATTGTCAGAGCAATCTGCTGTGGTTTGGATGTTAGCAGCCCTCAAAAACCCATGTCCTCCAAGCTTGGTCACCAGGTTGGTAAAATAAGCAGATGATTGAGGGTTTGCAGTTGGACCAAGGAGGTCTCATTTAGATCATGGCATGGCTGAGGGATTGTCTCTTTCTTTGCCTCCCTTTTGCTTTATAGCCATGAAGTTTGGTGGCTTGTGTATTTTCTACATGCCTCTATCAAAAAGTAATGACCTCTCAAAGGCTGAGGCCTCAACGACAGGAAGCTCTGAGACTGTCATCCAATCTGAGACTTCTTTTCTTTGTAAGTTGATTATCTCAGGTATTAGTTATAGTGACAGAAATGTGCCTAACGTATTTATTTTTACTTTATGCTCAATATCAATTAAGTAGCAAACCACAACTAATTTATTTTAGAATCATGATCGTATTTGAGATAAATATGCTCACATGTCTTCTAGTTCATGCTTGATGCTTAGGTAGGATTAATTAGATAAGATACTTTTAAACAAATGTCACAATTTGTAGCCTTTTATGCACTCATGCTTTTTAAATGCCATTCCGTCTGCCTGGCACTTTACCGTTCACTCGACATATACACTGCTAATTTAGCTTCCTTCTGCTGAGCTCTATGTCATCCTACAGAGCTTTCCTTCAGCCTCACTGGAGGGATGAAAGAAAGCACCCTTATATGCTTTGTACTGTATGTATCCTTGTCACAACTATTTTCAATTGTCTATGCTTTTATTTCCTTTAGATTTTTAGGACACAAAAGGTTTTTCTTCTTTTGGCTCAGTAGTCACTACCAGTTCTTCTATTCACCAGACACCAGATACATAGTTAGAGGAATAAATGAATGCAGTGTGTGATATACCACGGGACTTCATGATAAGCATGTCTATAAAGGTAATCATCGATTGTCTTGATCCTATATTACTGATGGATAATATACTATGCCTCTGTGCATCAAGCCTCATGTAGTTTATTCATATTTGTTATTTAACACACAACTGGAAATATGTTGACAGCAAAAGCACCATTATATACACTGGTAGAAAGCTGTGTGTGATGGCATGTGCCTGTTTTATTAGCACTAGGGAAGGGGGGAAGCCAATGGGATTAGTAGTTTGAGGTGGGCCTGATATACTTGAAAACAATCTCAAAAAGTAAATCAACTGACCAACTTCACACACGAACACACAGGTAGTATCTGTGATCTCAAACACAGATAATGGAGTCCACTACAATTACCATCTTTGAAGGTTATTTGGATAAGCCTCTCCACCATGGTTAGTTTTGCTTCTAACTATTAGTAAGAAGATAAATTATTTCCTACATGGTGATGCTGAAAATAGAAAAGATCATATTGTAATGGCTTCTAAATCACATCACGAAGGATCAATCATCATCATTATTTCATTTCCCTTCATGCTCCAGGTTAAGTATCTCCAGATAAAGACACTGCAAAAAATCTCTAGACATGAAACTAACCTTGGGGTCAATAACAAATACTACTTTACACAATTAACTTTTGGCCTTGCATCCTACCTTTTGTACTGACAATTAGAAGTACTACAATAATTACAAGTATTTCAAAAGCATTGTTTATTTCTGCCTTTGCTTCTGAACTGTTAATGAAAATGGAGAAGTAAAGCATAAAATTTTAATTTTCTAGCTGAACAGAATTAGGAAATCAACCAATTTTCTTTGGTTTGTGGTGAGGAATATGGGTCTGTAGACGAGAGATGTGTTAAATGATTGGTTTTCACAGAATGTATTTACCAGGAATTGCATATTCACAGCAAGGTTCCTTTCTAGTTATTCACTTGTTTGAAAGAATAATGATTCTGTCGTTTTGTACATGATGGGAATTTGCATCTGCCTCTAGCAGGAACATGTTATTTGGCTCTGTATATCCATGGTCTGTGAAAGGACAAGCTACAGAATATTAGCTCACGTTTGCAGTGTTTCCCATGATGATGTGAGTCTTTAGACACTAAAGTTTGGAGGATCATTCCCACCTTCACCTCGTTCTTTTAATAATGTAGAGGAATGGGAGCAGAGGAAAGTTAAAATTGTTCTTTAGTTTAGAAGGAAAACAACACATCTTTAAAAAGCAAATGGCTTAAATTGAGGGAGTAACTGCCCCAGATCACTCTTAAGATCTAACCAGAAGGTGTTAGATACCTTTTGAAAGTGTGCAATTTTTTTCAATTACCTGTCTCAACATTTGACTCACAATACCTGGGAAGGAGATAGCTGAGTATATATTTTCAAACAGTGAGGCCAGATCTGAGTGGAACAGATTTTCCTTGGCCCAGTAGACCAGTGATGTGGTCACAACTTAATCTTGAACAGATGCAGTGAAGACTTTACATCCTTTCTCCACAGGTGTATCTTCACACTTTCCGTATTTAACAAACTGCGGAGAAATGGAACTGAAAAAGTCGTGGAAATGGAAAAGGTAGATCATATGGATTCTTAACAGAGAAAGAAACAAGAAGTTTGAAGTATTTTGGGTGTGATTATCATCAACTGAAAGGCCCCTGGATTCTTGGGTCAGTCTTGGTTGTGTGTAAACTTCATGGAGCAGGCAGAAGAACAACAATTTTGGACAAATTTTCAAGCTCTTATAACAACCTCCTAACTGGAACTACTATATATGCCTTGATGAATTTACTAACAGAGCAGCTTCTCACTCATTATAAATGTTCTATTATTGGAAATGTGAATACTATAAACCAGGTATTTTAATAAAACTAATTTGGTCACTAGGTCTAGGGGAGCATCAACTTTCAAAAATCTTTCTTAGGATGGACTTAAAAAATGACAGTTGAGTTGTAAAAAATTAATAGGGGAAAGCAGTGCAAGATGTCTATGTAAGATACCTGAGGCTGAATATTGTTTGTATCTAGTGTATGGTAAGAAAAAGGACAGGGTTGAGGAGGCATGAATCTATTCCCAAAGTGTCTATAACTTAATAACCTGATGATTAAAATTCTCATCATAGCAGAAGATAAACCTGAAATTTGTGAAGCTATCAATGTGTTTGTGATGGTTAGTGCTAATTATCAATGCAAGCACACAACTTTATATTCTGAGGAGATGCCTTTGATTCATATTTTGTTGAAGTCTGTTCAGTAAGTTATTTTTTAAAGAAAATATGGCCTCCCATTTTAGTCCTGTTTCACACTTCTCTCTTCTGCATCACCCTATGCCCCTTTATCAAGAGAAGAGGAAGAGGCAAGAGAGAGAACAGTTGCAATTGCTCCTCCTCACTGCCTTTGTGTCATAATTCCTTGGTCTCTAGCTCTTTGTGCCTTTCAAGTGTCATCTGGTAAGCTGTCTCTGGATGGCAAGCACCACATTGGTGGTTTCTTCCTGAACAGCATGTGAACATTTCTTGAGCCCTACTGCTTACACTACTGATCTAGAATCCTGATTGCTAAGCAAGTTCTCCCCTCCCTCCACTTATACATGCCAAAGCATCAGTATATAGGCTTCAGGAAAGCCAGACAGCCATCACTCTATGAGATTTGATTTCTCCATGCTAAGAAAAACTAAGAAAGAGAGATCAAGTTTTGCACCTTGAGACTCAACAAAGTAATCAAATTCTCCCTACAGTAGCCCTTTCCATAATTACCTTGCAGTTTCTCTAGCATTTCTGAGGAGAGCTCCATGTATCTCCCAGTGTGTTTATAGCCATGTACATATGGCCAGTGAAGCCCTTTGGGATTTTCCTTGGAATTCTAGTACTACATTTGAGAGTGACATGGGGAAGGATTATATAAAAACAACCAGTTAATAGAGCAAGGTAAATTTAGCATTACTCATTCTTGTTAAATGATAGGTACACTCTAGTGCATAATAGTTATGCCTTAGAATAACTAATGTGTATTTGAATTCTGGCCACTGAAGTTGCTGTCTTCTTCATTATAGGTCAAATTTCTTCAGTACTTTCATAGCTATATATGCGAAAATGGGGAAAATAATAAAACTACCTTATAGTATTAGTTTGAAAAGTAGATAAATAAATCTATCCAAAACATTCATAAGACTAGTAACATTCCGTGCGTCTTGATTATTACCAAAAACCATGATGCATTACCATTATTACCTCATCCCCAGTGACCTTTGCTGACTGTAGGTATCAAATGAAATGAATATTAGACGAGGAGAGTAGAGGAGGGCAGAAGTAGAAATATCATAAAGACAATGGAGCAAGCCAAATGAAAACTTCCAGAGGCTGAGAATAGCAAGATGCAGGGAAATATGAAAAGCTAGGTTCATTTTCTTTGAGAATGTTGAGTTCATTGAGGAGCTCAAGGGAAAGCTAGATGAGTTAAGATGCCTTTGACATTTTGGTCTGATAATCTTAAAAATATTATTTGTATGTGAGGTTATGGGACTATAAGAGATAAAAATGAAAAGGAAATAAAGTTATAGATATTTGAAGAAATGAAACTGTGTGTTCCATGTGCACAGATAAAATAATGTTCTCCATATTAAACAATCCTCCTGGGTTTCATGTCCAATACATGATTTTGGTTTAAAATTTTGCATTTAAAATGTAGTGTTTCATGTAGGTAGAATAATGGACCCTCCAAAAAAACATACTTTAACTTTTTAAATAATAAATATTTTACTTTACATGATAGAGGAGATTTTTGAAAATGAATAACAGGCTATGAATCTGTAAAGGATGCGGCCAGTTCCAAGAATGCAACCTAACAACGTGGGCCTTTAAAGTCAGAAAACAATACTGGCTGAAACAGATGACATGTAACATCAGGAATAGAGATAGAAAGTTTATGTGGAGATTATATTCCCTTTCCAACTTTGAGTTGTAACTGGTGCTGGCAAAGGCAAATAGAATTCTATGGGCAATGTGAAACAAACATTGTCTTCCAGTTATGCCCCCTTCTGGGAAATACGAAATGTAATCTCTCCTGAAACCACAATGGAAGGAAGAGGCACAGATGTCAGCACCTTCACCTTAGCCCAGATGTTTCACCTACTATAGTATAAAATTGTTTTATTTGTGTTGTAGAATATACAAAATGTTTTATTTGTGTAGTTTGAATCCATTTGTTTTTTTGACAAATTATTATAGCCCAAAGATAAATTTAATAGACACAATATAAAACTGAGTCTAAGTATGCATTTTTACTTTGAGTAAATTTGTACAGTATACCCACCAT
The DNA here is from genome assembly GCF_037038515.1 of Microtus pennsylvanicus. Taxonomy (NCBI): domain Eukaryota; kingdom Metazoa; phylum Chordata; class Mammalia; order Rodentia; family Cricetidae; genus Microtus; species Microtus pennsylvanicus. Next base: position 39,797,937 of record NC_134593.1, read on the forward strand.
ATTTCAGTTTACATTTCCATATCACAAAGTATACTACATTGGTCAACGGCTATACTCAACTCCAGATCCTAGCTCAGCCAATCACAATGCCTGTTTGCCAACTACTGGTTCTTACTAGACACTTCATATATCTGCCAGTAGCATGTTTTGTTTCTCTCTGTCTCTGTATCTTAGTCTCTCTGTCTCTCTTTCCCTGCTGCTGACCCTGTCTCTGTCCCTCCTTTCCTTTCCTCCCCCCTTTCTCTATTAATTTGTGTGTAATTATACAAGTCTTCTTTGACCCATGTTTTACTGTAGACTAGTGTATATAGGATGAAGATGGCAGGAAATAAGATAAACTTAACACATAAAAAGTAGTCTGTTGTTCGGTTGTATGATGATGCTCAAAACATTCTAGCTGGATCCTTGCTGTCAATTTGCCTACACCATTGATTGTTTTATCTTTTTAATTATAGTTATTCTGCAGGGCTTAAATGGGTATTGCTGGTGGTTTTAATTTGCATTTTTCTATTGATTGCTAACAATGAGTTCTTTACATGTGCTCAATAGTCATCCACATAACTTTTTTGGTAAAATATATATTCTATTGATTTGCTCAGTTTTGACTTGTATTATTTTCTTATTAAATTTTAAGAGTCTTTAAATATTTTGACTACGAGATCTGTACTTCAAAACATTTTCTCCACTCTGTGGCTTATTTTTTCATTTTTAAAAATCTGACTTTTTAAAGCAAAGGTTCTTTTTAAGTGAAATCAAATTTACATAGTTTCAATGTACTATTTCTTAGTTGTTGCATCTAAATAAGGTTCACTGAGTATTTCTTTTTCTGTGTTAATTTACAAGGTTATGATTTTGTTCTGTCATCCTATTCTGGTTAATTAGCTGCATATTTGGAGGTTTGAGGGAGAAGTGTTGCCTGTGGGCTCATGAATTTGAATACTTGGTCCCTGGCTAGTTGCATTGTTTGGGTATCTTATAGAGCCTATAGGAAGTGGTGGCTTCCTGGAGGAAGTATCTTAGTGGGGATGAGTTTTGAGAGTTCATAGACACCCCAATAGTTCACTCTCTACTTCCCTTTTGTTTTGAAAGATGTGATTTCTCAGCTTTCTGCTCTGTATGTCTGCTACAATGCCTTCCCTACAGTTTCGAACTGTCCCTTTGGAACCACAAGCCCAAGTAAATTTTCTTCAATAAGTTGTCTTGGTCATAGTGCTTTATCACAGGAAGAGAACAATAACTTATATATACATGATAGACCCTCATCAGAGCAACACACTGAGCTCCCAAGGTCCAGTTGAAGGGCAGAAGGAGAGAGAAGATGAGCAAGGAAGTCAGGACTGCGAGCGGTTGGTCCACCAACTGAGGCAGTGTGCCTGTTCTAATGGGAGCTCACCACATCCAGCTGGACTGGGACTGAACAAGCATGTGATCAAACCAGACTCTCTGTAGCTGACAATGGGGGCTGACTGAGAAGCCATTGATAAAGGCACTGGGACTTGTTTTTATGGCATGTTCTGTCTTTTTGGGACCCTAGTCTATATGGATGCACAGCTTCCTAGGCCTGGATGTGGGGGGGGAGCCTTGGACTTCCCACAGGGCAGGATTCCCTGACCTCTCTCAGGCAGGGAGGGGGAAGGAAGAGGGTAAGTGGAGGAGAAAAGGGGAAGGGATTGGGAGAAGGGGAGGAAGTGTAAATTTCTGAAGGGAAAAAAAAGTGTGCAAGCAATTAATTTTATTAAAATACCCAGTTTTGTTATTGCTATTTGTTTTTCTGCCTTAGCACCTGAAGGCGTAAGTCACAAACAATGCCACACCAATTTGGGATTGCGATTAATAGGGTGATATTTATTTAAAGGGGAAAAAACTTACAGATCACTGTCCCAGGCAACAGCCCTCTACGCAACGCAACCAGGAGTCTAGTCGCCGGTGGAGCAGGAAGTGAAGAGAGAGAGGAGAGGGAAGTGGCTGCTTTTTTAAAGGGAGAGAGACCACGCCCCAATGGGCTGGTATCTCAGCGGCTATTGGCTGGAGGAGTGGGAGGACCTCCCGCAACAAGCACCATTGTTACAAACCAGTTTACATATATATGTGTGTATATATATATATGTAGATATAGATATGATGGTTTCTTTGTGAACTTTTGATTTTTGTGACTGGTGTGTTTCATGAATCATGGGCAAATGAAGGGAATATAGGATTTCATGTTGAGTCTCTTTTGATTTACTTAGAAAGATGATTCAAAATTGGTTCAAAATCATTTTTCTTTATATTCTGATCACTGTTACAGAAATTACCTATAATATAATGAAGAGAAAGTTAAAGAGCAATAAGAAGATGGGCAAGGAGGTATTTCCCAAAGCTAAATAAGGCTATGGGTCGTGTCTCTGCATCTGCTCCCATGAGTTACTTAGTGAAAACTCTCCGATGACAGTTATCAGAGGCTCCAGTCTAAGTGTGTAGCAGAATATTCTTAGGAATCATTTCATTGATTTTTTCTGATTGTGTTTGGTTTTATCCTAGATATTTGGGCTAACTGGACTCTGCTCCCTGGCCCACTAGGCTGTGTCAAGTGTGGGCTCCCTCTTCTGGAATGCTTCTCAAGTTTCACTAATCATTGGTTGGCTGTTCCCCAAAGTTCCAAACCATCTTTACCCTAGCATATCTTTCAGGCAGGATAAATTGTAGCTTGAAGGTTTGTAGCTAGGTGAGTGTGTCAATCCTCCACTGGAAACTTTGGCTGGTATAGAGGATGACTCTTTCAGGCTCTGTATCCCTCATTGCTAGGAGTGTCTGCTAGTGTCTCCTTCTTACCACCCTGTGAGTTTCCATCACACTAGGAATGCCAGAATCAACTAAAAAGGGATCATAGGTCTTCACAGAGACTTAACCAACAATAAAGGTGCCTGTATAAATCTGACCTAGGCTCTCTACGTATGTGTTATGTTTCTGTAGCTTGATGTTCCTATACAACTTCCAAAAGTTGGAGGGGGACTATCTCTGACTCTTTTTCTTACTTTGGGATTCATTACCTTGTACTGGGTTGCCTCATCCAGTCTTAGTAAGGGGGAATGCGCTTACTATTACTATAACTTCATATGTCATATTTGATTGATATCCCTGAGACGCCTGCCCATTTCTGAAGGGAAAGGAAGAGGAAGTGTTCTGGGGAAAAGGGGAGTTGAGAAGGGAGGTTCTTGGAGGAGAATGGTGAGGAGAAACTATGGTAGGAAAGCAATATATGAAAGAAGAATAAAACAATTGACAACCAAGAAACTTAAACAAAGGAGAAAGACTGGCCAAGCAGAATTGAGATGGTCCATTCGTGATGAGACAGAGGGTTGCAGAGAAGTTGAGTATAGTCACTCAACTAAGCAAAGTGAACCAAAGTCAGAATTCTGTTTATAGATATGAGAGGAAGCAATAATTAATTTTAAAGCATACTTATTTATTTAAATTTGCAGAATACTGTCCAAATACATAAAGCTGTATAAAGTATTAAAGTAAAATCTGGCACATGATGTCAGTTGGCAAAAAAAAAAAAATGCTTCTTAGTTTTTGTTTCCTTCCCATTATCATCCACATTCAGTACATACTGAAGGTAAAATTATGTTTGACATTTAGTAAAGATGTCTTTTGTAAAGTATTTTTTAATGAAGTCAAAATGAAGATTAAAAAGGACCAAGAGAAAATTCACGACACAGCACACATCTCATAAGGACAAGAAAATGAGCCTGCAATTAGATAAAACTGCATCCTTTCAAAGACATGCATTATTAAATATTCAAGATTATGTGCATTAGTGAGGACATAAACCCGTAGTCACACCTTCTGCAGGGTCTCTGACAGTAACCATTACAGAGACGTTAAGTGAAATTCTGAAAAGACAAGACAATTCAAGAAATGGACCAATTTGAACAACTGAATGGCACTACTTTAATGACACATTTATGGAACAAAAGACAAAAGAGAATCAGATAGAAAAAAATCATTTAGAGACAAAGTGGCCACTGCCCATTGATTGAGAGTTTATACTTTAAATCATTTTGACAGCTGCAGAAAAGAATAGATGTGTTCTCAGAAGATGCTTTTTTAAATTTTGTTTTCAAAAATATGTAAAAATAAAAAAAAGATACAAAAACCTACCTAAAAATGACTAGGAAAAGTAGCTGCAAATAACATGTAGAACTAGAGGCAGATAAAGAGCATTTAAAAACTGGATTCGGAACAAAGGTCACAGGTCATTATGTAGTCCTTTTGTCATTCTCTTAGAATCTATTTCACCTACTGGAAATATTCTGTCTACATTCGACTTAAGGATAATCTTTTTTTTTTTGCCTTTACTTTTCACGATTATGTTGATTGATAACTTGTTTTTTCCTTATCAGCAACATTTATTTATATTGTGCTCATTCCAAAACCCTTGGTTTAGGTTGCAAAGAGAATGCAATGTTACTATTCTTTCCTCCTCGTTTCATAAATTCTAAAGTTGCAAGTATTCCCTACCAAATTGTTGTATACACTACAAAATTCATTAAAGGCAAATGAGCAGAATGAAACCTACTTTGTTTTTCATCTCCCAATATTGTGATCAGAGGGCATTATTATGCATGCTGGAGTTGACTTTATTTTGAAATGTTCTAAGATCTCACCTACTGTATCCATGCCACAATTGTACACACAAAGAAAGCTGGAGAAACACTGAGACTGTCTGGGTGATTTTAATGAAAGGCCAGTTTTCATCAGAATTGAAATAAGAAAATCAGAAGACATGCCTTAATGATTAGACCCTTGAGTACCAAGTACGATGTAGCTGAACATTAATTCAGTTCCTTGGCTTTTTAAATGGACCTATTCATTTATAATTTAAACTAAATTTAATTAATATAATACTGATAAATCATGTGAAAATCAAATATTAATTTTTCTTTTTGATTATATTTTTATTATTTAAAATACTTCTTTATTTTATTGATCAATACATTTTTCTCTGGTCCCTTCCCTTCCTCTTTCCTCCCCTTCTACCCTCTCCCATGTTCTCCATGCTCCCAATTTACTCAGGTCTTGTCTTTTTCTACTTCCCATGTAGATGATATCCATGTATATCTCTCTTAGGGTCCTCATTGTTATCTAGTTTCTCTGGGATTGTGAATTGTAGGCTTGTTTTCTTTGCTTTATGTCTAAAAGCCAGTTATGAGTGAGAACTTATGAAAACTGTCTTTACAGGTCTGGGTTACCTTACTCAATATTATGTTTTTGAGATCTATACATTTGCCTGCAAATTTCAAAATGTCATTTTTTTTCTGCTCTGAGTTTAAATATATCTTGATCTTATTTTACCCTCCCCAAAGATCTTCCATATTCTCTCTCCCTCCATAACTACTCAGTTCTAAGTTCTATCTCAAAAAATAAACAAAACCCAATACAACTAAATGCTGAAAAAACAAAAGAACAAAATATACACCTCCACCTAACTAAACCAACACCAAACTGTAACTAAGTAAAAGCATCTCCAAAACTGTTGAGCCCATTATATGTTGGTAACTACTCTTTAATGTGAGACCTGCTCTAGAATCATTGATAGACTCATTGTCACTTCTTTGGAGAAAACTTTTTTCTCTCTTTTAGCAGGTATAAATGGCAATTCAGTTATTAACCTTTATACTAGTGCCTTGGTTTGTAATTATTCATTCACTTATTCATTCATTATCTATTCAGTCATTCATGTTTTAAAAAAATTAACAAAATAAAAAATAGCAAGATAAAATAAAAACTATCTCGTTGAAGGTGAATAAGACAGAACAATGTACGAAAAATAGCCCAAGCGAAGACATAATAATAAGAAACCCACCCATTTGCACACTTAGGATTCCTATAAGAAGACTAAATTGGAAGTCATTATGTAAGCACAGAGGACTGGTGAAGACCCGTGTAGGCCCTGTGCATGCTGCTTCAGTCAACAAGATGACTTCATGTACAGTTTGCATCAAAGATCTAGAAGATAGGAGTCATTAGTGAAAATAAGTGAAAGGGTAGTAACACCTACTGTGGTACATATGCTCATTATCATAGTAGAATAAGGAATACTAGTCACAAAAATCATGCTATCAAATTTTCCCTTGAATTAGCAAGACTAAATTCTTCAACTCTAATTCTCAAAGCATAAAGTCTAATAAAGGATATCCTTTATGAGATGAAGAACACAATGAAAACACCTTATAACAAAATGTAAATTTACTAAGTTCTTAACCTAGAGCCAAGACTTTCCATATACTTATCCATAAAACAAAAATCTTCCAAGCAAGGAATGCTAGGGGAAATCTAGTTGTTAGTAGCTAATATATTTATAACCAGCTTGGTTTTATATATCTGAGTCACATTCAGAGCTGTAGTGTTTTTAGATAGGATAAGGACTTCAAAATATCTATTTCATGTTTATTATAAGACTTGGCTGTTTTTCCTAAGTCTATCTGAATTTAATGCCATGCAGATTCCTAAGCATAGGTATTAGGAGTTTGGTCTCCTTCATATCTAGTTTGTATAAATGTTTGAATGTTACCCATGCTCAAATTTCTAGACATCAACTGCTCTTGGAAGTTGGGAGTAGAGTTTGAGAGTTGATGTGCTGAGTTTATGTGACATAGCAATCTGATCAGGAGAAGGGACTCTGAAGCATGAAACATATAGAAAAGATTATTAGTTACTAAAAAGTTAACTACCACAGCATGTTTTCAGAGGACCTCAATAACTGTCACACAAAATTTCGCCTCAGACAATAATTTAAATCCTGCAGAAGTATGGAAAATCTGAGTCTCTGTCACTGAGACACTCAATTTGCTAACTGTCCTTTGCTGTCATTCTGTCTTCCTAGATAACATTTTTATAATGAATTCAAGTTAAGTATAAAACAAATCCAATATGGCTCCCAAAGTCAAAACAGACATCATCTTGATGTGCTTGATAACTGGTTAACCTTCACTTCGAAGTACAGGTATTTTTTAATTGCCTTTCCATCAAATTCTCATTGACCTGATGTATTTTATTAAATATACCCAAATCTATTGATTTAGAACTTTTTGCTAGTGTTCTTCCCTATCTATAAGTTTTGCATTTATGACCTTCTCAGCCACTCTCCTTAGTGGTCCTTCTCAAGCACCTGGTCAATGTTGACCTTCCATTTTCTACTCTTTGGTAGTGTTCACATTCACAACATGGCACTATTATGAGTTTCTTGACAACAGTAAATCACAAATAGATGTTATTTAAAATGCTTTAGAGTTCAGGAAAATGTTCAAAGACACATAAATGGAAATTCTTCTTTCAAAGGGTTATTAGTCAGCACTAATAATCATGGACATTTGTAAATGTGAATCTTACATTTTGTTTGTCTTCTTTCATTCATCAAGCAATTAACTTCTTTAGCTATCTTTTGGCTAATCTTTGAAAAATGAACCACCATAAAATTGTTCTTTTTGATGTCATGCTGAAGTTTCATAACAGAGTAACACAAGAATAATGTCTATGTTCATTTCTGAGACAAATGAAATAAACAAAGTGTGCCTTATATAATTTTTCTAGATGTTAGTGGTTGCAACTTATTAACCTATTTAACAGCTAAGATGAGTTCTTACTGTAATTATCCGAGTTCCTCTTCTGTGCCTTTAACAGATCATTCTTTATTGTTGCTACTAAGTGAGTTAGAGAGTAATCAATCCATTTGTTTTATGAATCTGTATTGTATCTTACAGACTCATAGAACCATTATTCTGTGACCAGTCCCAAGCCTACCTTAAAATGAATTTATTCTATTTTGTAAGTAGATAAGAACTTATCATTTGCTTATGCAAAGGTTCTATTTTTTAAAAAGTTAATGTTATCATAAGCCTAAATAGATGAAGTAATGGTAAAGAAAACTGCAACACAAATATGAAACTTAATAACGGCCTTCCAACAGCTTGCCTTTCAAATTGTTAAGAATTCATTAAACAATGCTTGAGCAGCACTGACAATTAAATTACTCTCACATGAGGTACCTAGTCATATTATGAATATTGCATACTACAGAGCTCACATTTCTAAAGGGATGCAGACAACAAATTGAATTTCAGATAATTAGCACGAGGCTTGAATTCTGTCTCCAGAAACCTCCCACTCTGTTTCTAAGCAAAAATAATTGGAATGTAACAGTTTAAAGAGTATGTACATTAAAAATATTAAGGAAAGGAGAGTTTAGAGTTTCGGGCTGCATTAGATGATGTTTCCAACACTATAGAGTAGTGTAGGGTAATAATATTGACTGGCCTTATAGAGTAGTAAATATTGTTTTTACCAATTAAGCATCTTAAAACAAAAAATCTATAAGGAGCCACTTTTTATTTTCCCCTAGATGTTTTAGCAATTGCTAAGCATCATGTTGATATATGCTGTAACTGAGATTAAAAACCACAGAATCAAGAATTATAGTATCCATGGAACAGATTTGTTTCCTTAAAAACACAGGAATCATTATCCAATTATATAGCCTTCTTTTTTATTAGACAATCTTTTTAAATTTAAAGATAAATTATCACTTTTCATTTCTTAGAAAAGATTGTAAATTTCTTTATTAAGTCTCTAAGTTCCAATATCTTACTTTTACTAAAGGTAACAATTTCTGGGCCTCAAGTATTAAATCAATTATATAGGGATTTAAAGAATTCATTTCACGTTATATCAAGTCACCCATCAGTTAGCTCAAAAGAACCACTCGGTTTGAATGACAGAACTGTATGAAGCTACCTTTGATTACACTGGACATAAAGACTACCTTTGATTTTGCTGTAGAAAAGAGACAATGAATTTGTGATGAATTCGCTACAATCCTTTGATAATATATTTCTACTCTTTTACTGAATATGTACATATACTAAAGGAAATTTTGATAATAACATTTATGTCATCCAAAATATCAACATCGCTGCTTCATAACAACTTTATGATTTCTTAGCCACAGGTGTATTTTCTACGTTGTTTATCTATCTGCTATTCTTCTAAGATGTTCTGTGTCTATGTGGGATAGTAAGTTTTGGTTTTCAAAATGGTTGGACAGAAAGTTCCTAAAAGTTTAGTAAATTGCACTTGTGATTTTGGTGGTGTTTCCACAGACAAGGATATCTTGAGGGCTCTGGTCTAATGAATAAATCAGTCTGTTACATGGTTAGTGACAGAATGGTGTTTCACTTCTCTCTGTTTGTTATCTGCCACAATATGAAATGAACTCCTCTGCTCTACCACACATTTTCCTCACAATTGGAATAAATAAATATTCCTCAAAACTACATACTGAGTATGATGAAGGCAAATTACAACTCAACTAGATAACCAATGTGTGCATTGTGAGAAATATCTCAGTGTGTATACATATGCAAATACACACACACACAAACATACACATTTACATGTGGAGAGGCACACAATAACTGAGTATTCCATAGACTCTGATTGTAGAAGGAAAAAAAATAATATGCACTCTGGAACATGACAATTATGTGCAGGAACAGTGATTTGTTTGCCACCGTTTTGTAATTTGAATGAATATTAGATAAATCAAATATTGATGATGGTAGATGCATTAAATGACAGACTGCTGACATAACATGACTTTGGATATAGATTGTATTCTCAGGTCATTTTTTATTTATTAAATTAGCAATGTACCTCTAAAATTAAATATTAATAATATCATTTAAAGTATAATTACCAAAGAAAAGATCCAGGTGTATAGATTTTAAATCACGTGAGGATGTGATTCTAGAGATTCCAATTTATGCACATTTGGGAATGCCACTGTAAAATCCATTATTGTCTTCCAATAAAATTATTTAGTAATTATAATAACAAGTGACATAAAAACCTTTGACATCTGAAAAAGTGAAAAAACAAAAGGAAGGGAGGAAGGAATTATGTGGTTACAGTCTAATTTCGTGATATTAGAGACCATTAGAAGTTAATGAAATATAGCTGGGCATTGTGACACATGCCTTTAATTCCAGCCCTCAAGAGCAAAGACAAGGCGATCTCTGTGATTCAAGGCAGCAGGGTCTACAAAGTGAGTTTCAGGATAGCCAGGGCTGTTACACAGAGAAACCCACAAAAAAAAAAAATCACAGTTAGATAAACAAATGCTTAATATGGCATTAAAGTCTTCAAATATATATATATATATATATATATATATATGTATATATATGTCATATATATATGATTTTTCTTCTAATGACCTTCAAAGTGATATTTCAACCCATAGAAAGTGTGAAACAATCAAGTCTTCCTTCTTTTATTTAACCTCCCTCACTATAAAAATTAGTGAACTTCATTCAGAACAGCTTTAATCTTAACTTCTATGTTTGAGAATTCCAGTTCTAGTCACTTGGCCGTGGTTGGCAGAATTTACTGTACTTTTTAAAAATTAATTAAAGAATTAACTAAATTGATTATTTGTATGGAAGGAAGAAGGGGTCCAAGAGAAAGCTCCCAAGTAAGAAGTGACACACAGGTGCCTTGGCCATTGCATGCTTGTGACAGTCAAAAAACATCTTTGTGGAATCTTTTCTCTCATATGCTTGCATAGGTTCAAGGGTTCAAACTTAGTTTGCCAGACTTACCCCTCAAGTGCCCTTACCTGCTAGACCATCTAATTGACCACAATTTCACTCTTTTAATAGAAAAATAATGTCCTAATATATTTACCTACTACATCATATTAATTTGTCGTCTATTTATGGGTACCATCATGACTCATGGCGAAAAAGGGGAGGTCCTAGAACATAGCTAGATTTTATATGCTGGAAAGGGAATCAAGCACAGTGCTCTCAGAAATACATTCCTGTCAGCTGTTGAGGTTTCTTTGCTGAAACCTATCCAAACTGATTACCCCAATTGGAAGACAACACTGTACTGTTTTAATTATAAATATAAATAAACAGTTTATTGAATAAATTTCCATCACCACCAACAAAACCAAATATATATAACATTTGAAAATGTAATTTTATAAACGCCATGTCTTGAGACGCTGCTGAAAAATCTGCAATGGAAGGATAGAATCCGACAGAACACTTAGGGCCTTGAGAAACACTGCAATGGGATCATCGGTCCTAAGAATATTCTCCCAAACATAACAGACATGCCTGTTTACAAATACACTGTGAATCTCAGCTTTAATAAATGACTGCACAGATCTAATGTGTCCTGAATTAACTCCATAAAAAAAAGGAGGGGGGAAGAAGAATTTAGAAGAGGGAAGAGAATTTGAGAAAAAGACAAGTAGAGGGGAAAAAGGAGTTTTGTTCAAGGAACTGAAATAAGTCCACATCTTAATGCTAGAAAAGTAAGAGGGTGATTTTAGCAAAACTTCTATGGGATCTTGACAACAAATTCTATAAAGCTCTTTTGATAAGGCACATTGGATTATAGATAGTCTTTATCTTTCATGTTCTAGAAACCCCTAGATTAAATTAGTAAAGGATCTGGAAATATTTGCAATTTTAAATATCTAAAAAGCATCACAATGAGTAGGAAACAGCTCATTTGTAGATTAATCCACCGATAATGCATTCAGGCCAATGTAAATACCAGCATCTGTAGAGATTTTGTTTTGTTGATACAATAGGGACAGACACACAGCTCTTGTCATTCCCCAGAACTTTCAGTGGCCTGAAGAGTTCCCTTTCCTCTTGGAGATGACCTCTATTCAGACAAAAAGGATATATAGCTTCAAGAAAAAATGAATTTCCGTGAGGATTTCAGATGTTGTCAATATGAAAGAAGACTGAATTTATTAAAAAAGAGTGAAAGGCATTCCAAGAAAAGAAAACAAGCCTGGTGGCAGGAGTGTAGTCTCCTTGTGGGACAGTCACACTTATGAGTCTTTACAATGGACACGTAGACTCTCTGCTTTTATCTCTAAAAGCCGTCTAAGTCCAGCCTCCTACTCCTAGCTTTAAACATCACTCTGGGATGAAGTTTACAAGGTTAAAAGTAAAGATGATTTTCTTCTCTAAACAAAATCATGAGGTGGATTTGTGAGCCTTATTGCTTAGATTAAGAGTGTCCTAGAAACCTGAAGGTTATCCATCATCTTTGGCTTTGAACAAACATGATTTATTTACTATCTTTGACAAGATGTCTTTAGAAAAACCCATTGTTCTATTAACAATTTTGCTCTTATCCCTGGTGCCAGAAATTTTCTGGCTGACAACAGATCATCCAGAGTGCATCACCATGTTTTCTCTCTTACAGCCATGTAATTGCCTGCCTCTCAGTCTTCCCATGTCTAGGTTATGGAGCACAGGGTCCTGGTTTTCCTGATGCCGGTAAACCTTTACTGGCCTGGTAAAGACAGAATGCAACAGACAGAAAAGAGACGACAAGCCTAGCTGATGAAGCAAGTATTTCAGTGATGAGTGGAAGGAGACGGCTAGGGAGGATAATATTAAAGCCTGAATTGAAATTTTATTTTAAGCCAATAAATATTACATCAAACTCTTCTTGGAGGTCTACTGTGTGGGGGTACAGTGAGTAGTGGTTAAACAATCTCCTTTTCCTTTCAGTTCCTGAAATTCTCTCTGCCTTTCATTTCTTTCATTGTCCTTATGGCAAGCTCTTCTCCCAAGACATTCTTCACCTTTAACCAGTGGCTTCTTGCCATTTTTACACAATGATGTCTAAGCTTCCATTCTGAATTGAGTTCCCTCCAGAAGGTCTTGAATTTTAAATGAGCATAATTGTGTGATCTGTGCCTTCTCTTAAGGCATTTCCCTCTGAGTTACCTTCACCAGTTTCCTGTGATTGTTTTTTTTTTCATACATAACAGCTGTGATATAAAGAACTGTGGACTGTTTTTATTAACTCTTTATAATTGGTATGATGGATAAACAAAAGGCACAGCTGGACAAAAAATGATTCCTTGTGTTATTTACAGAATCAGAAGAGAAATACTTGTTTGTCAAAACGGGTTTGATTCCAGGCACCAACTAACAAAATGGTTTCCTTGGACCAATACATTCCTTAGGTGTCCTTCATGGTCATTTGAATTAATTGATTCAAAAGTCACTCAGCATTATTTTTTTGATTATGTACACCAAATGCCAACTTCAGGGTTGGGTTTTCAGTGGCACATTGAATAAATATGGCTTCTCTACTACCTTGACCTCTTAGAAATTATCTACGAAGAATAGTTCCCCTAATTTGATGAAATGGTTACATTTATAGAGGTAAACAATGCAATGGTTTGATTCAGTAAACACTCCAGGGCTAGCTTCTGTGACTTACGCTGTGGCTGAAGAAAAATAAATAACACTAAGCTCCTGTCTAAAGAACTCACAATCTATCAGGAAGTATTGACCACAGACCTTGAGTGGGTGAACTCTAGCTTGGTTCCTTTACTGGATATATGAAGAGGACAGAGAACTGAGTGATGTTGTCTATCTGAAGTCTCACTAGAATGGATGAGGTGAACTGTGTTAGCTAAGCCTTAGACCCAGGATTACATTGCAGTGATCTTTCCCAGAATATTCCAGAAAAGAAAGCATGGACAAAAAAACACAGTTGGAAAATTTCAGTTACCTATCAGGATTTTAAACAAGCCTCATTATTCATGAAATTGCTATCTAAGGAATAGTACAATATCAGTGATAAATGAACAAATAAGTTAACAAATAAAGTGACTTGTAATGTTATCATGGGAATATTCATCCCACAGTTTTAAGTGAAGTTGTTTCTCTAGTTTAAGCTTTTAAACATGGAATAGGAGTTACAGTGGTCATCAGACAAGTTGTACATATTTATTTCTATAAATTAATAAAGCACGTAAAATTTTATGTTAAATATCTTCAAGGCAACCACTCCTTCCATTAATTGTCATGAATCTTTTTTAACAAATATCAATTCCCTAGGAGCTGTAATTGCTTTTATTACATTGTATTTAAAAAAAAAAAACTTAACTCTTTGAGCCCTTTTCTGCTTCAGTTGAAGTTGCTGTTTTAGAACAGGGCACTGATCATATTTACTTTCTCAGTGCAAAGTGGAAATTGCATGCAAAATGTGTTGATTTAATCAACCTTTATTTTTCCTCAAAGTGCATGAACTTTCACTAGATTCTCAAAGGGGTTCATGACCCATAATATCTCTGAAGATCAGAAATTCATTCCTTGTATGTTTGCCAGTTCCCAACATCCTTTAAAAGTCTTTGGTCAGTTGTTATCATCAAAGCATTAGAATTAATTTTAAAATAATTTTCTTATATAAAAGAGGGAAAAAAGGAAATTTATCTTCCCTGTGTAAGATGGTTCTGCATTTTAAATATAAATTAATGTAGCCCATCAAATCAACAAACTAAAACAGCAAAATCATATTGTCATATCAATATACACAGAAAAGAACTTTGACAAAATTCAACAGCTATTTATTATATATTAAAAACAACCTCAGCAAACTAGGAATGGATTTGAATTTCAATTCGCTAATGCATATTTACAAATGTATTACACATAACATCAGACTGTATGCTATTAAACTTGAGCTTTTATGTTAACCCAGGAAGAACAAATTTCCTCTTTCTTCTTTTTCTGTTATTTTGAGTGTATATAGTTGTTGTGCCTATCTGCACCTGGAACTTTCGTTATAGATTTGAGCTTTAATGAAATCACATCAGGTCTTCTGACAGCTTAGCCAAAACCTTTAACCATCCTCCAGCTCCCAGGCTCTGAAGATTTCTTACTATCAACAATTACTTACTTTTCAGTATCAATAGTAATAAAGTAGGCAAAGATATATAGAATGAAAAATTAAGAAATAAGGCTTTGGCAGTGCCATGCTCACCTAGATTGTATTTCTAAATATACAAAGAACCCTTACAGCTTAACAAGAAACATATATAATCTAATTAAAAAATAATCTAAAAATTCTATGCAAATACTTCAAACAAAATTAAAGATAACACATTAATATATGAAAATATGCAGCATATTATATGGGAATGTTAATTACAAAAACTATTGGAATAATGAATGTCTGGAGTCCAACATACAATAAAAACCTTCCTAACCATCTTCTGGTGAAAAGACAACATGCCACTGCTACATCATAGAATTTGGATGTTTTTCACACAACAAAACATGGTCTTAGAGTTAAAATAAATAATCAAGCTCGTTATAATATACATCATAAAATTTTAGATCTATCTTTGAATAAAATTATCTCTTGAAATATTTGTTCCCACAAACATTCTTCACCATGGCCAAAGCTTGCAAAAAATCAGTATGTCAATCAACAGGTAAATGGATAAATATATAGTGTAGCATCAAAAGCTAGAAAACTATTCAACACACACACACAAAAATGGCATCGATAGATGTTAAAAAAAAGAACTGCAAGAAATTTAAGTGCATATAGCAAATAAAAGAAGCCAATAAAATGCTAAATGATATTTATTTTAACATATGTTGCACTTTGAAAGATTAAACTATAGAGATACTGCTCATCTTTGAAAAGGTTTAGGGGCAAGTAGAAATAAGTAAACAGCACACGGAAGCTTATGCTTGGGACAATACTCTGTGTGAAACTTTAATGATAAAACCACAAACTAAAACGAAATCTTAAGGCAAACTCTGCACTTCAGGTGATTATGATAATCAATGTATGTTACTCAGTTATAACAGATGTGTTATATCCCTCTCATGAGGGATGCTGAAGATAGAGAAAGCAATGTTCAAATAGAGACCTGGGGGTGGAAGACATCTATCTGCATTTTCCTTTTCTCATAATCAAAATTACCCTCCAAAGAGAAAATCAAAATCAAAACAAACCCCACAAGAATAGCAAACAAAGAAAAAGCAAAGAAGAAAAAGTTAATTGTATTATACTGTGGACATCTACCAGGATCAATTATTATCAATACTAATTTAATTACCTTTGATTATCAACAGTAAAATCTGAAATATATTATTAATTATTGCATCTTTTCTACCATCTTCCACAACAGAAGCTCTATTTGGGGGCTTCAAAACATGTGGGAAATTTGCATAAGTGAATATAACGTTCTTTCAAAGCTTAGTGGTACTGTGTCAATAAGCAAAGCACATGATCAGAAGAACATGTTCATTCTGTGACTTATCTTGTCACAGAATATCACAGCCCTTTTTGATAAATATAAATGTATAATAGACTTTTCTTAGCAAAACATTAATGTGTACAACTGTTTTGTTCACATAAAAGCAAAATAATGAACATATTTCACTCTGAAGTGATTTTTCATTCTATTTTTATTATTCAGAACTCCTTTTTTGTTCTTTAATAATGTTAATTTAGTGTTTCTGAGCTGAACTGCCTGTCACGTGGGGGCAGGACTACATTTGAATGAAATCAGCAGAATAGAATCTCTGTGTGTTTCCATCGTAATTTAAGGCTGAGTTGGAGCATGATAAATCATGCTTGTCCTTTGTCATTATGTTACCTGAGCTGTGATATGTAACTCCTGTCTTCCCATTGTACTTTTGTAACTGCTGTGGAGGTAGCAAATCTTCAATAAATACACTACTCTATTAAATGTATATTGTAGAAAAATTCAAAGTGTTAGAAATTCAGGAGCAGAAAATTTAAATGAAGCTGAGATCACAAGAACAAAGAGACTTACTGACAACCCGTAGCTGCATTCTTCATTGTGTGGTTTAGAAGCAATCGTGTATAGTGACATTCCTCAAAGATATAACCAGTTATGGGTGGTTATATGATTTGATTATAGTTTATTCATCTTTATCCTACCAACACTTCTTAAGTATAATGCTCTAGATATTGCACTGAATGCATAGTGAATCCTTACTACTCTAAGAATGATACATTTGATGAGAGAGATTGACAAATTTTAATTACAATTACAGTGTAGAGGAAATGAGATGACATTCTAGGCAAAGTTGCATGCGATGTTCAATTATGACAAAGAGGCTACTCATTTCAGGCATTTATGTGGGGTACAAACAGCCTTGCAATGGTTGTAGCATGAAAGGTTAATAGATATACTATAAAACAGCTTATGAAGAAAAGGTTGAAAAAATTGTACTCTGGCCTTAAAGAAGCTAGTGTGTTTGACCAGGGCATATAAACTTGAAACCAGAGGAGATTCATTAATGTTCTTAAAGCAAGAAGTACCATAGCAACTCAGTAACACAGTAATATTTTCTCTTCTTAGAACACTGTTTCTCATTGTTTGCTGACTCTGGGTATTAGATGAAGACAGGGAAAGCCTGACAAAAGAGCAATCGTTCAAATGCTTGTGTAGATACCTTTGATGGAAAGTGGGAAACACAAACTAAACAGATATAGCATGGTAAACAATAGGTGTACAAATAAAGCCTAGAATATGGAAGGCATAGTGAAAGGAATGAACATGCTTTCTCCCTGGTGGAAAGAGCAAACTTCTGAGCTTTGCAAGCTCAATCACGCTAGTGATTCACTATCTGGGCATGTACACCCTTATCCTTGAGCAAGGGCAAAAGACAAGCTTCAGGGTAGATCAGATATTTCTGATTAATATACACCTATAGATTAAAATAATTCAAATATTATTACATGCTATTATAATCCTTAATGGACATAAAATAAATGTCTATATTTAATACAAAGATTCTTTAACTATTGAAATTTCCTTGCCAATTTTAATTAGGAGAAGAAAGAATTACTCAATATTAAAAATTAATTTAACTAATCCTACTTGTTAAAAAAATTTACTTATGGTATGTTCATTCCTGTTTTGATACTATTTGCAGCTTTGAGAAAAGTCATGAATATGCTTTTTCTTTGTTTTCTTTCATTTTTGTTTTGTTTTTCTTTTGTCTTGTTGAAAACATCGTCTACAGAACTACAATAAAAATAAAAAGACCTATGCTAAACAATTATATTCTTAAGACTATAATTTCAGGGATCATTTCTATAGTTCTTAACGAGAGAAGTTTCTCCGACTGAATAGAGAACCCGACACCATAAGGAGGTGATGTATGTAGTGTTCCTTCCTGATTATGAAGTTGGCTCTAGGTGCTGCTTCCCTGCAGCTACGTCCTATCATTGATGATAGTTCTTCTCACACTTTAGGAGAATAAGAGGGAGGGAATGAATTTTGAAATTTACATTTGGCATATATATATATGGACTAGTATTTGTTGTTACTTTCAGTCCATTTGATATGATAGCCATTTTCTCTCTTTAGACAGAATTTATAGGTCTTAAAATACTTTGTTTTTTAAACTTAATCTACTTCTATTTCTCAGATTCTTTTTAAAAATTCTATCCAGGTGTAACAAAAACTTAAATGTTCCAAGTAAATGTATGGAACTAGAAATGGACATATTGAGTAAGGTATCCCAGGCTCACGAAGATAAATATCACAAGTTTTCTTTTATCTTAGGTTTTGAGTTTCAACTCTTTGGAAAATTAGGAAAGTGAAGGGAGGTAAACAGAGTAGAAAGAAAAATCAAATTAAATAACAGTAACTGTTTCTGAAAAAGTCATAAGGAATCATACTATAAACTATCTACCTTAAATAAACTATGTATAAATATGCATATGTAGTTTAAATGACTTTTTTATCTGTAGTTTTATCTGGACTGACAAAATTACCACCAAGAGTGAAGAATTATTTGATGAAATTTCAAACATCAGGAATCAAATTCCACTTTTGAGGTGTTCTCAGGCTTGTCTAAGAGACTCTGACAACATTACATTCGATTACTATTACTTTTGCTTGTACCCCAGAGATGTAAGACCCCATAGTTGAAGACACCATAAGCTTCAAATATAGGATTTAGAGGCTCTTGAGCTGAAGCTGATCTGAAAGCCTCCTCCCTGAGGACAAGCTTTTGTGGATGACATTGGGGCATATACCCAAGATAAGTTATTTTTTCAGTTTTACTTTCCATATAACATGAAACATTTCTGAAAAAGGCAGCTGAGGTGAGTTTTGCATGATCAGGCAGTCATAAATCTGTGACCTAATATCACTGAATAGCATAAAATTCTCACCTGATACAAATATCAGGTACATTTATTGGGCTTGTTGTAGTCATTAATCATTACAATTACAAGAACATGAATAGAGAATTATAATGAGAAGGTAGTATAATGTCTACATTATCCACATATGCTACTAAACGGAATGGGAAAATAGTAAAAATGAGATACAGTTCCCACTTTAGCATAGTACTATCAGCAGAGCAACAGCATGTGTGCCTAGGAGCCTAAATATTTTGAACCTGAGTTCATATGGGTGAATTCTAAGCAGGGTTAGTTATGGGGAAACAGAACTTAGAAGAATAAAGTAAACATTGTGACCTGAGATAGATAATGAAAGATGTGAAGAGTACTTAATAAAATATGGAGAGTTTCAGTTACAAACAAATATAAATATTTACTTTTATCCACAGACATAAAATAACAGAAAATTATTTTAAAGAATATCAATAGAATTGGAGCCTCGTAAAAACATTTAAAATCAAGTTCTTTAAATTGTTAGACAAGGAGATTTGAACAAATTGCAAAAACAGTAATTTGATGGTTATAAGATTTGAAATCATTTAATTTGTCCATTAGAGTCTACTCGTCAAGATTCCAGCATATAAAGAAGACCAGCTGGGACACCCAGCCTTGTGGTAGTGAGTAGCTACTAAATTCTTCAGTTTTCTATTTACAGCTAGCCATTGTTGGATTAGTTGGACTGCAGCCTTTAAATCATAACAATAAGTTATTTAGAAGGGAGAGATTCATTTTATTTGTTCTGTGACTCTAGAAAATCCTCATTAATACTGTGAGTTTGATTTAATCTATCAAGGCTGAGCATTACCTATATTAAAAATTATGAGTCCATAACTTGGCAATTTCTCAAAATAAGAAAAAGACAGAAGTTTTGATCCTACTGCATGTACTGGCTTTGTGGGAGCCTAACCAGTCTGGATGCTCACTTTCCTAGACCTGGATGGAGAGGGGAGGACCTTGGACTTCCCACAGGACAGGGAACTCTGATAGCTCTTTGGACTGGAGAGGGAGGGGGACAGGAGTAGAGGGAGGGGGACAGGAGTGGGGGGAGGAGGCGGGAAATAGGAGGCTGGGAGAAGGCAGAAATTTTTTTCAATAAAAAAAATTTTTAAAAAGAAAAAAGGATTCTCCTTCTTATTTAGCTTCCCTAGGATCACTAATTATAGGCTCAATGTCCTTTATTTATGGCTAGAAACCAAATATGAGTGAGTACATCCCATGTTCCTCTTTTTGGGTCTGGCTTACTTCACTCAGGATAGTGTTTTCTATATCCATCCATTTGCATGCAAAATTCAAGAAGTCCTTGTTTTTTACTGCTGAGTAGTACTCTAATATGTATATATTCCATACTTTCTTCATCCATTCTTCCATTGAAGGGCATCTAGGTTGTTTCCAGGTTCTGGCTATTACAAACAATTCTGCTATGAGAAAAGGAAATGGAAAAAAAAGAGAAAGACAGAATTTTTAAAAAGAAACATATAGGTTGATGGGGAAGCCTTGTTAACCAATTATCTTTAAGAGGTGGGATCAAGTTAAGTGTGGCTATATGAAACCCAGAGAAAAATGGGCACATGGCCCAGGTGTTCTCTCGCTGTGTGGTTTTCTTGCCGCACAGCTGAGCTTAGACTTCTCGTTCCAATTTCGTGAATTTTTTCCTTATAATAAATAAAAATATAATTATTTATCTTTTAGCTAGCATGGTTATCTCCAGAATAGAGTTAACTTCTACAGTTGTGCTTGATTTGTGGGGCTTGGGTCTCCAGTGGCTCTAATCAGCTGCCATCAGACTCCATGTCATTATTTGGGTATCCAATTCCCGCACAGCCGCCCTGAATAGCTGCTAGATGCGGTCTTTCATATTTTCTCGTTAAACGTCTCAGCTGGCTTCCGGTTCTATTTTTTTTCAGGGCTCAAGGATGCTCACGAGGGACACAGGCTTCCTCTGTTGTCTTGTTCAGAATTTGTGCTCGTGCAGCGACTAACCCATTAGGGACCACTGTGGAGCACACAGTCTGTGATTTACGCTAAATAACAGGTTTTAATCTGAGCATATCTTTCAGCTATTAACGCTAAAATTCAGATTCAAATCAGTCATGAGGCTGCAAGTGCGAGACAACTCCTGGCAGGTAACAGTTATTATACCTACTCCAGCTCAAACTCAGCCACAGGTAAGATTTCAAATTTAAAAGGCAAGATTATGGACAATTTAACCATGTAGGAGTTCAATAACCTTTATACATATACGATGTATGATGTTATGCAAGGTTTATATGATTTCCATCCTGCATCCCTCTGTTTGAATCTGGAGATTAGCTTTGTGCTTCATATTTTCTCCTTAAAAACATAGTTTGATAATCGTACCAAGAATGAGGCACTTTTAGAAACGATAGTCTTTACATACTGATAATGACCAACTAAAAGGGAAATTGAGCACTCTGAAGAAGGATACAACCAATTTGAGAAACATAACCCTGTCAAATGAGGCACTTTTAGAAATGATACAGTCTTTACGGACAGATAATGATCAACTAAAAGAGAAATTAAGCACTCTGGGGAAGGATATAGTCAATTTGACAAACAAAACCCAGTCAATGACTAGGGTTCTAGGACATTTTCTGAGAGAATTTTGTATTGTTGCATGTATTAACCAGATTCTGTCAAAGGGTTATGATAGATTGAAAGATAGACTATCTCTCCAGGAAGGTAATAATCATGCTATAAAAAGAATATCTGGCACCAAATACCCTAAGTTTGTCAAAGAATATACAGGGGAGCCCATGTGTAAGATTGATCTAAAAGAAATTAAACAATCAATTGTAGCTTATGGAATACATTTGTCCTTTGTTGGGGAAATGGTTAAAATGTGAGTTTCAAGTAACAAAGCAACTCCCCAGAACTGAATTTAGTTAATTTCAGCAGTTCTAGATAATGAACAACAGTTGCTTTGGAAATTTTACTAGAGAGAAGTGAAATTTTTAGAGCAACAGTGAAATGCAAATGGACTTGAGATTTCCCAAGATCAAATTCTAGGTAAGGGACATTACTCTAATCCTCAGGATCAGGCTCTTTATGAACACAGTGTGTCCCTATATAACACAACAGCTTTAAATATTTGAGAAAGGACTGAGGAACCAAGAAATAGAATTGAATCATATATTAAGGTTAGACAGGATGATGGAGAACCCTTTAGTGACTTTTTACAAAGATTAACTAAGACAGTATAAATAGGGATAACAAACCCAGAAACTAGGCTCTTGTTTCCGTGGGAGAAGAAAAACTATGAATACCATCAAAATTGATAAAGATTCACTTTGAAAAAGAGAAACCTCTTGATAAAGAGAAATGTCAGCTCATCCACAATGGTGACAATCATACAGGTAGTAAGAAAACCACATAGGATTGGGGCATGGCTTTTCTCTTGTCTTTATGGGAAAATTCACATCTTCAAAAATTCAGAAGACCCTGGATTTTTGGATGCTCACAGAAAAATAAGTATCCAATAAGATAAAAGAAAGGAATATGACTTATGAGGACAGGTGATCAAAACATATACATTTACATATACATTTAAATATATACATTTATGAATATATAGAGGTGGATTTGGAGTTGGACAGTGGCTCTGTACTTCTCTAAATCTAAGTGTGTTGTTAAAAGGAACATTCAGAGTTTCTGTCTCATGTCAGGAGCCATCTGGTATGGGACAGAAGGAAGACTTTAGGAAAAATTTTACTTTCTCCATGTCTATTTTGTCTATATCATATTCTTCATTGAATGTATGGCTATTTGAATAATGCTTAAGTTTTCCATTATGAATAATGGAATATCCTACAGATTCTTTGCCAGAAATAATCTTTGATGTTTCCAGGAGAAGATGGGCCCCACAGCAACAACTCCTAATGATTAAGATGACATCATGATGCTGATAGCACAGCTATAAGACTGGTTTGGGGGTATCAGCTGCTGATATGGCATACCTTCTCATGACTTTCTGGCCAGAACTCCAGATAAGAACTTTGGAGAAAAACCCTATTGACTGCTCAGAAATTGTTTGCAATTAGGCTAGACAGCAATCTTGAAACTTAACCATCGTTTTACTTTTGCAGGATCCCATTAAAAAAAAAACATTGCCCTCATGACAGTGGGAAACAATTCTAGAGGACAATGTCCCCTCTCCCGAAACGTTTGTCCTCAGGGTTAGGAACACCATTTAGGTGTTGTTGATTATTACTTGTATCAGGTAGAGTTTTGTGGTGGAAACTATGTAGGTTCAGAAATGAAAAAAAAGGGATAATAATAATGGGAAATAGTGACTACTTGTGAGCTATTATTTATGGGTAATTTACATTGGTATAGTTTTTTTATACTGATACAGGTTCAAATTATACTTGTTATTTCTGTTTACAATATTTGTATACCTACGCAAAGTTATTCTGTTAGATTTTATGCATGCATGTTTCTACCTCTGTTTAAGGCATTTGAATATTGATACAACATTTAGGGTATATTTTTATTGCATTATATATTATTCTTACCTCTGATCTAGATACTGGTACATTGTTTACATTTTGAGGTTATTTTCCTCATTTTCTGCACATTTGTTTACAGATTATTTAATATTCTGACATGAAGTCTTAGTCTTTAAGTTATATAGGTGTTAAATATTATAGGCCAATAGTTGTTCATGGTTGTTATACATATAGACAGATTAATTAAGTTCATTAGTTACATAGAGGTTCTATTTTGCCTAGATAGGTAATCTTTAACCACTTCAAGAATCTGTACAACATGGCATTTAAATAACTTAGGAATCTATTGACATGAGACGTGATTGCCCCTGACAGTACCAATCTATTCCAGAGAGAATGTTGAGCACTGAAGACAGTCCATCTGGAGTTTATTTTCTTCTTGGCTCAATTGGCCTTTGTTCAAGGAACTGCCCATGCCTCAACCACTAACAAAGTATAAGATATCCAGACTGGATAACCAGGACACAAGGAAAAGGACTGCCAAACCTTGCCAAGACAGGGTAAGACACTTCTGAAAAATTTCCTGCCTCTGAAAATGGTCTGTCAGTTATGCTAGGCCTTAGCCAAAGTTAGTTGCTTCTTCAATGTTGCAAATGAGTCTTTCAGTGATTGCTCAGGTATCCTACTGTCTTCGTCATATACTGCTTACTTTGGAAGCTGCTTGATTTCACTTCCTGCCTACTCACGTAATATTATCTCCCTTCTCAGGCCTTCAATGGGATTGAAGATTAGATAGTTGTAGGTACCTTCCTCTTATGATTTAGCCAAGCTTATTTCTGATGCAAGACTTAGAGTCTTTGGAATAGAATGTCTGTTAAAACATTTGTCATGTGTTTCTTGCTTAATATTGTTTGTGTTGTTTGTAATTTTATACATGATATCTGTTCCTATTGTATGTAGTTTGTTATTGGGCTTGGATCACTCTTGTTTAGACAAAAGGGGAGGTGATGGTGAAACCTTGTTAACTAATTATGTTTAAGAGGTGGCACCAGTTTAGGGTGTGGCTTTATGAGACAAATGGACACTCGGCCCAGGTTCTCTCTCTCTCTCTCTCTCTCTCTCTCTCTCTCTCTCTCTCTCTCTCTCTCTCTTTGTGTGCGGGGGAGTTCCCTTGCCACACAGCTGAACTTGGACTTCGTGTTCCAGTTTCGTGAGATTTCCCCTTATAACAAATAAAATTATAATTGTTTATCTTTTAGCTACCCTGGTTATTTCCTGAATCGAGTTAACATCTACAATAGGTACTCTCTGTACTATGTCTCTTTATCTTTTCTTGGGAATGTGTTACCTTGGTCAATGTTCCAAGATGTGGCCATCCTGACAATGAATGTCTAGAAATAGAGAATGAAACACAAAAAGAAAGATGGAACTTGGAGAAGAAACAGATGAATCCTCTGTACTGTTATACTTGAATACTTTAGCAGGCCTCTTCAAAGCTGAACACATCTAGAGTAGATAAAATTATAACTAATCTCCATTACCAAGATTAATTCACTACCCACAGTGAACAATCATAGCATAATTCATTGAATTATAGAAGAATACCCATTCTCAAGCTTATATAAAATATTTGATAATATAAATCTGAGCCCTAATATAAAGAATCATTGGATGAAATAAAATTATATAGCATCCATTCTTATGTTACAATGAAATTAATATAGAGATCACTGATGAGAAATGTATGAACAGTCCCTGAACATTTTATGATTAAAGGCATGTTTGCTATTAACATGCTGGTAATGGAAGAATATTCCATTCAACATTATCACACAAGCATGGTCATGTAATAACAATAGCCTAGTTTTCTCTGATTCTTTAGTCTGATCTGTTTTGATAGTTTCAGCAAGCAAAAGTCTTGAAGAAGCCCCAGATTTGTTTTAAAATTTGTTTTGCATTAGAATATGTGACAGAAAACTCATTGCTTCAGCAATGTGAATCGTCCTGTTTACACCTCCCTTTGTTCTCCATACCGTTCCTCTGGACTGGCTGGTTTTCACTCATTAGAACAATATTTTGTTAATGAGATTGCTTTATAATCACTAAAGAATGAAAAGAAAATAATTTATTATCTTCTTCCTGAGTTTGTTATTAAAAACATAATACAAGGTCATGATAAATGAAAACAATGACTAATATCTTGCTATTGTTCTCTGATCTTTCCTGAATAAATCCACAAAAGTGATAATCACAATTTTAGATTTAAGGGTGAACATAATTTTAAGAGTTCATGCTGTCGCCTTTCTTGGTTTAATGGTAGGTAAACTACATACCTGTTTCATTATGAATTACACGGGAATTAGTTATGGCTCAAATTAGACCTTTAAATATAAAAAGAATTCATGCTACTCCTAATGAATTAAGTCCTTAGAGTTTATCTTTCCCAAAGTGTTATCATTCCCATTTAGTTATAAGCATGGTCCACATAGTCATAGATTCAAATGCGACAACTCCCAATAAGAACTCTTCTGCTTTGATGCTTTCAAAGGACCGGTTTAGTTTCTAAATACTCATGTCACGTTAAAAAAAGATTATCCATGGAATATATACATATTAGAGTATTACTCAGCAGTAAAAAACAAGGACTTCTTGAATTTTGCATACAAATGGATGGAAATAGAAAACACTATCCTGAGTGAGGTAAGCCAGACCCAAAAAGAAGAACATCGGATGTACTCACTCATATTTGGTTTCTAGACATAAATAAAGGACATTGAGCTTATAATTCATGTTCCTAGAGAAGCTAAATAAGAAGGTGAATCCAAAGAAAAACGCATAGGCATCCTCATGAATATTAACCTTCATCAGGCGATGAAAGGAGACAGAGACCCACATTGGAGCACCGGACAGAAATCTCAAGGTCCAAATCAGGAGCAGAAGGAGACAGAGCACAAGCAAGGAACTCAGGACCACAAGGGGTGCACCCACACACTGAGACAATGGGGATGTTCTATCGGGAACTCACCAAGGCCAGCTGGCCTGGGTCTGAAAAAGCCTGGGATAAATCCGAACTAGCTGAACATAGTGGACAATGAGGACTACTGAGAACTCAAGAACAATTTCAGTGGGTTTTTGATCCTACTGCACATACTGGCTTTGGGGGAGCCTAGGCAGTTTGGATGCTCACCTTAGGAGACCTGGATAGAGGTGGGCGGTCCTTGGGCTTCCCACAGGTCAGGGAACCCTGATTGCTCTTGGAGCAGATGAGGGAGGGTGACTTGATCGGGGGAGGGGGAAGGAAATGGGAGGTGGTTGCTGGGAGGAGGCAGAAATCCTTAATAAATAAATAAATCAAAAACACCACAATTAACAAAAAAAAAAAAGATTATCCAAGTCATTTGTCTACTTGGAGTAGCTTTTTAAAAATAGATTTTTATTGATGCACTCTGTGTTATTGCATTATACTGAAACAAGAAAGCTTAGTCAAGGCAATAATAATTAAGCAGTTTTTATTCATGTATCTTTTAGCTTAAGTGTTTTTCATTTTACATTGAAGTTAAATTACTTTAACTCTTTTCTTCTGAGTATGTATTTACAATATTCATTGAAAAAACCTAAATATGGAAGATAAACTAACTTGGAATGTACAATACAGCAGCAGACACTGATTTTAATATTCTAAAACCAGTATGTAATTTAATATATTTTCCTAATCCTTTTCTTATTCCACCAATAACTCCTATACCTCATCTATTTGCTTAGAACTGCTTATTCAGAAACTATTGCATGCACTGTTGGGAGGTTTATTTACAGATAATCATAAAAGATAAAATTAATTCTATAACATGCTTTGGAGAAAACATTCACCAAATAATAAAATTGTCAATTGTCCTAAAAAATTTTAAATATTTAAAATATTATCTATATGTAGAAATGTATCATATCATCTAAATTATTATTATTATGCTTTTTTTAATTTTTAATTTTTATTTATTTATTTATTATTACTTTATAAATAATACCATTCAAAATTTCCACTTCCTCCCCTTCTCCCACTTCCATCTCTCTTCCCCCTTCTCCTCCCCCTCCCCCTCCAGTCCTAAGAGAGGGCAGTGTACCCTGCCCTGTGGGAAGTCCAAGGCTCTCCACCATCCATCCATGCTTAGGAAGGTATGCATCCAAATAGACTAAGATCCCAAAAAGCCAATCCATGCAGTAGAGACAAATCCCAGTGCCATTATCATTGGCTTCTCAGTCTGCCCCAATTGTCAACCACATTCAGAGGGTCCTGTTTGATCCCATGCTCATTCAGTCCCAGTCCAGCTGGCTTTGGTGAGCTCCCATTAGCTCAGGCACACTGTCTCAGTGGGTGGACCAACCCCCCGAGGTCTTGACTCCTTGCTCATTATCTCCCTCCTTCTGCTCTTAACTGGACTTTGAGAGGTCAATCCAGTGCTTCGATGTGGGTCTCTGTCTCTATCTCCATCTACCTTGCCGGACAAAAGCTCTATGGTGATATTCAAGATAGTCATCAGTCTGACTATTGGATAAGGCCAGTTCATTCACCTTCTCCTCTACTGTCCAGGGTCCTAGCTAGGGACATCGCATTGACACCTGGGAACTCCGCTAGAGCCAAGTCTCTTGCCAACCCCAAAATGGCTTCCTCAATTAAGATATCTTCCTTTCTGCTCCTGGAGAAGTGAGTGAGTGAGTGACCACACAGCCGGATGGTCCCAGGGAACTGAGTCCAAGGCCCCCTCCAGTTCCATAAGCTTTTCTGGCTGTCCAGCAGGGTGTGTTCCTGGCAGCTAGCTTTCTTTACCCCAAGCACTCCTTTTCATTTGTGAGGTCCTTGGATTCCCCAACTCAGCCTGCTTTGGGGCTGAGAGGTCCGGGTGTCAGAGGGGAGTGTTCCTGCCACTGTGGCTTCTTTGTACCATCCCACCCAGTCTCCCAAGCCTGCCTTTTTGTCTGCGAGGTCCAAGGAACCCGGCAAGAAACCCAGCTCCCATGCTGGAAGGACCTGGTGAGGTGAATGGGTGACCACAGGGTTGGAAAGACCCGGGGAGCGGAATCCAGGCCCCCTCCAGTTCCCTGCCCTTTTCTGGTCATCCAATGGGTTGTGTTCCTGGCTGCTGGCTTTCTTTACCCCATTCCACCCTGCCCCCAAGCACTCCTTTTCTTTGTTCTTAAAAAAAATCTCTTTGTGTATTTTAAATATAATTTCATTAGTTATTTGTGATTATATTTCATTTATTCATATTCATCCACTTCCAAAAATCCTGTCAGATCCTGCCCTTCTCCTTACTCAAATGTTATGTTCTCTCTCTCTTTCACTGAATCTGATTTTCTCAGACAACAGATGTGGATTAACGCTCTCTAAGGGGTCCATATACTAAGTGTACATTATGTTCAAAGCTGACTTTTTATCTGCCTGCAAGAATCAAATGCCATGATCTCATGATCTTGGATTGGGACTTCATATCCACCTTCCTTACTCCATGATGAAATTTTTCTAGTTTTAGATTACTCAGGTCTTATGTATGCTGTCAAATCAATCTCAGTACATATATACATCTGTCTTATTGGGTCTGGAAGCACAGTTTCTTTGAAATAGCCACAATATTATTTTCTACTCTTCCATTGAGAGATGTCAGATAACCACGGTGATTAGATGTCTCATTTAGAGCTAATCACTCCAAAGTCTCTTGACCAGTTCTTGTTGTCTGTGTTAATTAATTCATGTGTGCTGCAAGTAGAATACTATCTGATGAAAGTAGAAGTATATACCGATATATAGGTATAATAGTAAGTCATTAGTACCCATTTGGTTAATACAAGTCTCTGTGTATTTCCTTAGGACTGAATGGTTGTGGGGCTGGGTGGTACAGAAACTTTCATCTACAAATGGCACCCAAACACTTGGCAAAAATTTCCACATAAAGCCTGAGAAAGCTTTTTAAAAAGGATTCTAGTCAGACAAGTACAGGGTCAAGCACAGTTTCTTAGATTTTTACTCTGGTTAGGCTTTGTTTTCTGGCAGCAAACAGAGGCATGGCTCCTTTAAGAAAGGCTTTCACAACATCATTAGCTGAAAAAAAAAACAAAACAAAACAAAACAAAACATGGTGGCTCTTTTAAGAGGCCCTGCCACCAAATGCTTAAAGGATGTTTGTTATAGGTCAGAGGCATGCCTCTTGGTGGTGGCGTGTAACTAGAAACTTCAGAAAGCTATGACAACAAGAATGGTTCCCACCTGTATCTTTGCCGTGAAGCAAGAATCTCAGGAAGTTAAGGATTGGAGCAGAACCAGTTGCCAAACCTGTATCTTTAATCTTAGCCATATCATTTAGCAGATTAAAGACTCATGCGACCAGAAAATGGCAGATGTATACAGTAAACCTAGTTTTAGATGAAAAAAAACTAAATGGCTTGTAGTGTGTCTAAAAATAAATGTAGGCTTTGAAGAGAAAAGAAAAAAGAGACAGTCCTTAAAAAAGAAATAAAGTGCCGTAGGATCAAAAACCCAGTGCTATTGTTCTTGAGTTCTCAATAGTCCTCATTGTCCACTATGTTCAGCTAGTCCGGTTTTATCCCAGGCTTTTTCAGACCCAGGCCAGCTGGCCTTGGTGAGTTCCCGATAGAACATCCCCATTGTCTCAGTGTGTGGGTGCACCCCTCGTGGTCCTGAGTTCCTTGCTCGTGCTCTCTCTCCTTCTGCTCCCGATTTGGACCTTGAGATTTCTGTCCGGTGCTCCAATGTGGGTCTCTGTCTCCTTTGGCTTTGTGGGAGCCTAGGCAGTTTGGATGCTCACCTTATTAGACCTGGATGGAGGTGGGTGGTCCTTGGACTTCCCACAGGGCAGGGAACCCTGATTGCTCTTTGGGCTGACAAGGGAGGGGGACTTGATTGGGGGAGGGGGAGGGAAATGGGAGGCGGTGGCAGGGAAGAGACAGAAATCTTTAATAAATAAATAAATTTAAAAAAGAAATAAAGTAAGAAAAAAGCCACATGAAAACAGAAAATACACAGAGAGAAATAACACATACTGTATGTTATTGTGTTGTCTTTGAATTGTTTGACTGCTCAGGAAAGAGCAACAACTGACTGCTAAAAGGCACTTGGTTACAAATGCTGCTGGTTTAATCCAGCTGTGATTATTTTGAGTCTGGGCAGCTAGAAATGAATGAGGAACCTCTGCCAACACCCATAAGACTACCAGCATCACCAATTAGCAGTAATTAACCTAGAAAACTATGCCCACATTCCCCTCAAAAAATGGATAATGGAAGTTTGTCTTTATTTACAGTGTTGGTTACAAGTTGTTATGGAAAATCGTCAAAAAAGCTAAAAAACGAGACTGGATTCATGGTTATTGTTTTGTAAACAGAAAAAAAAGGGCAAATGCTCTTGTACACTGTAAAGATTTGTCACTCATATTGGTATAATTAATGTTGATTGGACAGTAGTTAGGCAAGAATTATAGGCAGAGTGACCAGATTAGGAGGATTCAGGGTAAAAGAAAGGCAGAGATACAGTCACAAACCAGATGCAGAGGAAGCATTATGAGAATGTTTCAATGAGAAGAAGTACCAAGCCATGTGGCTAAGCATAGAAAAGAATTATGGGTTAATTTAAGTTGTAAGAACTAGCTAATAATAAGCCTGAAATACTAGGCCAAATAATTTATAAATTAATATAAACCCCTTTGAGTTTCTTTGAGACTGAATGGCTGTGTGATCAGGTGGAACAGAAACTTTCCTCTACACTGCCACACCCTGGCAACTTTATCTTAGCTCAGCAATATGGAGACTAGGTCCCTTCCTGGCAAAGTT
Source organism: Microtus pennsylvanicus (assembly GCF_037038515.1). Classification (NCBI taxonomy): domain Eukaryota; kingdom Metazoa; phylum Chordata; class Mammalia; order Rodentia; family Cricetidae; genus Microtus; species Microtus pennsylvanicus. The sequence continues at coordinate 39,829,298 of NC_134593.1, forward strand.
TTTTACTCTTTGTCCAGCCTCATCTGTAAGATGTCTCTAGGTCCAGGATATCTGACTTATCTCAAGAGTGACCCTTGACACAGTGTCTTATTCTGAAAACAGTCATTAAGCACTGACCGTTATGTACCACCACCACTATAAACATACAGTTTTAAGTTATATTAAGTACATATGATTAGTGATTAAAGTGGCTTGAGATGAAACTGATACCATACTTTTATAGGTGTATAAGAGTTCTGAAGATATCTCCTTATATATTCTCATCAAATATAATTATTGGGTTTTCATTACAATTGCCTAAATAATATGCCTTTAATTTGATCTTAATGTTATAATGTATAATACTTGAATTCATTCTATTTTATTATGGTTCATTTTATCTTTCTTTAAAAAATGTTCTATAAAAACCTAATGATCTTATTTCACAATTTGTGATCTTTTATAGTGTCTTAATTGTATTTGATAATCTATGTTTCCAGATAATTTCAATAGTCAAACTGTGCTGATACAAAATGGTAGGCAAGTTGTTGAATATGAGGGAAAGGATTATACATTCAAAGTATTATAAATTCTGAGTTAGCTTTAGCCAAGAATCATGCCATACACCTATAATGCTAGCACTAAGGAGAATAAAGCAGGGGCATTTCCATTAGTTGAAATCTTTACTCTTTAATAGAGCAAGCATCAGGCCAACATAGACTATACAATACATTGTTTGAAATAAAACAGAACAAACAAAATATGAGGTCTAGAGAATGATCCTTGTCACAGTAGAAATCAATTTTCAAATGGGATCTTAGACTAGTCTTATATCAATAATTAGTTTGTGTGAGGGCTCATAGAGTTGTGATTCTGTTCTACTATGATTAGATGTCAGAGAGTTTGATCTTATTTTGCTCTCCCAAATTTGCTGACAACAGGTGTGGCTCCAAAGAAAAGAAAAGATTCACATAGGATGTGGTTTATTAGCATTTTGGGGATAAATGTGGATCCACCAAAACTGGACCAAAGGTTGGGGAATTCAAGTCTATTCTTTCTATCATGTCTATGAATTCTGTTGCCTACACCCTCTCCCTCTGGAGTGAAATATATAAGCATGCAGAAAATAAATGAGGGGGATTCAATACTCAATGAATGTTCCTCTCAATGCTGTTCGGTGTTTCTATCTCTTATTTCTCTTATATCTCTGTTCTTTTTGCTTAATAATTCTAATCATCAAGCTCCTATCCTGGAACCTGTGAGTTTTGTCAAATCTGGTCTTTGACAGTTTGCATGAATTTCTCTTTTTAATACCCTTTATGAACCTTGGAAAATGCCCTGGGCTAGTGAAACAGAAGAAAGAATATCACTATAAAAGCAGGATATTACTGTCAAAATTAGAGTGTGTTGTTACCATATGAAGACTAACTGAGGGTACTATAAAGCTTTCAGTAGAAAGGGTGACAATGAGAGTGCAAAATGGCTGTGACCATTCTTAGAACCCAAGGATTTAAGGAATAGAGAACATCAGAGAAAGTACTGCATTTTTATTATGTTCACATATAAACAAAAATGGCCAATTTTGCTTATCAAGTCACTGTATCAGACATCGAAATTTATTTGCAAGTAAGAAAGATCATGCCAAGATATCATACTCTAGATTATTTTAATAATAAAATAGTGTTTCTTAGTGCATTGAGAATATATACCCAGCTCTCAAAATAAATTAATGAGAGTTGTTATAAATTTCAGGCAATACTTTGCATGTCCATTTCCTCTATTTTTATCTGATTTCCTTTCTCATATGCTGATTTAATAACTTTGTTTCATTTTACCCAAGGAACCTACAGTGGTATCTAAATATGTTAAGGAGCTTTGTAGCTTCTTTAATGATCTTTGACATTGAGTGAAACATCCCCCAAATTGATAGTTATGTACTCTATTACTATATTAATAATGATTTTATTTATGCAGATTTGATAAATCATCATAGGGTGGAATTGATGGTGTCAGAGATACAGGAAATTATTCTTTATCTATTTCACTGTATTCTGAGGAATGATGCTAATGATGAGCATGTCCAAGTCTCAGTTGTATTTCTGCAGTCTCTTTCTTCATGCCATAATCCTTTTTCTTTACTTATAATGATCCAGAATCTGCTTACTGTTCTGTTTTTGTGGCCTCTGACCTGAGCTAATTAGTTTTCATTGCTAGCATAGCACTACAATAACTATTATTTCAACTATTTCCCTTTAGAGTGAAGCCAGGATAATGAGAAGTCCCTTGAATTGTATTTGAGCAGTGGAACTTGATAAAATGTGAAACCTTGAGAAGCAAGTCAAATCTATATTATGCATGTGATGTAATACATCTCATGTGTCTCTCATTTTTAAGCTCCTCATATCTTCATAGGATAACATATTCAACCTCAAAAGTGATATTTTGATGAGAGCAGACATTTTCAGAGTCTAAATTTAAAGTTGGAAGATTATCTCTAGGGCTGATCTATTGGAATTACTTATCTGAGCTGAAGTAATTCAAGTAATTCAGGTGTAGTGAAAACCCTTCTAATAAATTCAGAAGCACCGAGGAGTAGTGAGATTGGAGGCTGTGGTGCTTAGTTGATTCTCTTCTTATAATTCTTGACTTTTAAAGCCTACATGTTTAAAAATCTGTTTCAGAAATCCATGTGCTTATGAGCATTTGATTCACTAATTTTGAAAGACTGATAAAGGTCTTTCAGTGGTAAATTAAAGATACCAAAAAAAGCCCTAAGTATGAGCACACACAAGTAAAATAAAGGACTTAGTAAAATGTCACTGTGAAGTATAGAGGGCAGACCAAATCTTGAATACACTGGAAATTATATTCAAAAAGAAAAGTTATAAAATGCTTTTTGCTAAAAATAAGGAAGGAAGGAAGAAAGAATGGAAGGAAGAAAGAAATATAAATTTAGTCGGTTTTTGAATTTGAAGGTAGATAAAGAGGAAAACTGTCCTATCAGCTTGCATTACAGATATGATGTATATTGAATATATAGTGTTTAGCTAGTGTTTTGAAAGGAAAAGGAATATATGTAATATATACACACACACACACGCACACACATATGTGTGTGTGCGTGTGTGTGTGTGTGCGTGTGTGTGTGTGTGTGTGTTAAAATTACCAAACTTAAGGTCATGGCTAGGAAAAAGTTAACTTCTAAAGATACTATCTTGATTTCTCCTTCTTCTTCTCTCTTTAGTCTTTCCTTCTCTCTATATCCCTTTTCGCTTGCCTAGTTGTCTTCCTGTAATGTAGTGCTCTTCCACCTCCCCCCACCCTCTATTCTATGATTAAACAGAATTTAACCAAATAGGGATGACATTTATTGATGGAGGAAGGTCATTTGTTAAATAAAAAGAAACTGCTTGGTCCTCATTGGCTAGAAGATAGGTGGGAGGAGTAAACAGAACAGAAAGCTGGGAGGAAGAGGAAGTGAGCTCAGACTCTACAGCTCTCCTCTCCGGAGTAGATGCCTCAGAGAGACGCCGTGCCCCAGCTCCTACCCAGGATGGACTTAGGCTAGAATCTTCCCGGTAAGACCGGTGCTCACAGATTATTAGAGATGGGTTGATCGGGATATCAGAATTAGCCAGTAAGGGCTAGAGCTAAAGGGCCAAGCAGTGATTAAAAGAATACAGTTTCCCTGTAATTATTTTGGGGCATAAGCTAGCCGAGCAGGCAGCTGGGGTGTTGGGGATGCAGCCCCGCTGCTACCTATTACTACAATTTATAACATCATTAAAAGTCCCAATTTCCAACCCATTCCTTAATTCCTTATTGCAACATGAAGTTTTATGTGTGTGTGTGACTATTCTAATATATAATAATATGCAAAGGTATACTTTTTATGACAATAGGAATAATACTAAGCAAATGCTGTTGCAACTTAAGTAATGGTGCATTTTCATTAATATCACAAAATAATTGAGCAAAGCAAATTTAAAAAAAATAATCACCAAGTTTTATAAATGAACCATAGAAATAGGCTTCAGATGAGTGTGCCCAAGACTTTGGCTTTACTGTTTCCACATTTGCCACTTATTTTACAGTGCTTGGAGTGTAGGTTGGACCACTTTAGAGTCATTCCTTAGCCACTACTCAAGAACTCCCTTAGCAATAACTATTGGCACATAAAGAAAGTTGTAGTAGGAAGATGTGGGCCTGCTTTTCATCCCAGCCGCCCAGCTCCTGGCAACCCGGCTAGCTTAACCCTGGAAATAATCACACAGAAATTGTATTAATTAAATAACTTCCTGGCCCATTATATCTAGCCTCTTCTTGGCCAACTCTCACATCTTCATTTAACCCATTTCTAAAAAAATCTGTGTATCACCACATGACTGTGGCTTACCAGCAAGATTCTAACCTATGTCTGTCTCAGGCCAGAGATTTATTGCATCTGCCATACTTCCCTTCTTCCCAGCATTCTGTTCTGTCTACTCTGCCTACCTAAGGGCTGCCCTATCAAAAGGCCAAGTTAGTTTCTTTATTCAACCAATGAAAGCAATGCAAATTCAGAAGGACCTCCTACACCAGAAAGTGTGATGCTCTTTGGAATAGTGTATTAGATATATGTATAAGAGGTAGGATCCACATTTTTTTAACAAAGGGATACAAAAATAATTTATTTAATTAATTACATTTTCCTTAATGGAGAATTTTTTTAATATGTAATAGCAGATTGCCAACCTATAATTGTTTTATTTTATAATGACCTTTCTCACATTACAAAGTATTGGCCCTGCTTTAGAATCAATGGCCTCCATCCTAGATCCCTTAACTAATACTTGTTGCATGAGAATTTAGGGCACTGCCAAAGGAAACATATTTTTTTTCTAGTGAGCACATTGGATGAAGGGGTGTTATCCTAATGAATGCATCATTAGAATACTCAATTATCCTTTAACCATCTTAGAGTGTGTTTGTTACTTGATAGAATGGTGTTGGTGATAGAATATTCTAAATTGCTGTCATAAATGAAGACCCTCCAAAGCACTATAACATGGCCCTTGATCATATTTAGTTTAGTTTAACTCAGAACTCTAGAAAAACACCAAACACATTACCCAAGATAAAACATCCAAAGGTTATACAAATGCATGCACACATACAATATACGCACTCACAGAATCTGAAGACAAGAGCTGACCTAACCTCACTGCTTACTGTTTATGCTTTATACTAAACTATAGTGAAACATGGCTAACCATACTCCAGGAGTGTACCCATGTGTGAGTCTGCATTTATTGTCATGTTACTGTCTCAGTCTTATTCTTTGTTCATTTGTAATAGACTAGTGGCCACACTGAAAAATTGCTCTTAAAGACTTGTTTAATTAAATTGCTCTTGATTTTTCCCTCTAGTTGTACATAACTCACAGGCTTGTCATAGAAAACTATACAGGAAAGAGATTTCTCTCCATAACTTCTCACAGGTGGTGGAAATCGAGTAGCATTATGTTCTATATCAATCTGCAAGATACTCATAATAATTAAGGAAAATTAAATCATATCCCCGTTTTCCTACATTGGTCCACATTTATGCATTTCTACCTTATGAACCCTTCCTCACTTGCAAAAATTTCATTCTCCTTTCATTTGGTCTCTTGTATGACCATAGTTTAGACTGCCTGATCTTTGCAGTAGGGATTAATATTTTCATGCTGTAACTGTCCATAGCATGTGTTGATACTAGCATCTCTTACAACTTTCAAATATATCTGCTCTCTGTCTCTAATACTCTTGTCTGAATCATTTTGTGCTGACTGATACAAAAAAGAATGGTTATAAATCTTTTGAAAAAAAACCATCATTTTAATTCTGATTTGATTCCAGTCTACAGTTTTGAGAGTCTCAGTTGATGTTGTTCCATGTGTAAAGGTAAGGAAAACATAATAGTTATACAAGAAATTTAATTATGTCTTTGGGATGCATTAATATTCTAGCTAAGCAAGTAATTCTGCCTTCGTTTTAATTATTCTTTCTGGAGTGTAAAGAGAGTTAAAATACATCATAATTCCTACAAGTCTATAAAGGTAATGAAGAATTAGAAATGGGCTATAAGATTTTATGACAAGAGTGAAAAGTGGGAAAGAAAGGACATGGTGTGTTTTTCAAAGTCCTTGAGACTATTGTTAGAATTACCATACCAAATTTTCTTAGTCTTTTATTGGGCATAAAATAAAATGAGTGAGTAACTGAAGTTCAATGAAGCTCAGCCAAGTATTACAAAGGACTCTGGAAAAAAGGGATTAATTTTTAAATTTTTCTGTAGAAAATAAAAAGACAGGAGTGATGATTCTTATACTATTACAAGCTAATATTGTGAGGTCAATAGATGACTCTAACAAACATTTTGCCATATTGCCTAAATGCTGAAGACAGCATGACAATCACTATAGATAAAAATAGACTAAATTTCCTCGGAAAATTGCCATGTATGACTTTATCTCCTCACTCAATTTAGATTGGAACTCTATTAAATGCCTGCATAATATTTAACTACTGATCTTTCGCAACACTGGAAACACTAATATTAAGAATTAAATTAATTTTGTGCTTAGTTTTAGATTCCTTAATTTTGTTAAAAGATCTCTGTTAATTTTTATGTTGAAGGGTTAACTAATAACTGTTAACAAATATAACAGATAAAATGTTATACAGTCAAGTCCCTTGGCCTCATCAAGTATATTATGTGATCATGAAGCCAAATAAATAGATTTTAATAAGTTTTCCCTAACCCCAAAGGAATGAAGAAGAAAGCAGAAATATTGATCTTATTATTATCAGTTAGCCTCAGTATTGTATTTATTTATATTCTTTATATCCAAGTAAATTTTATTAAATTACAAGAAATATTTTAAAAAATTCAAATCTTGTATTAATATATATATATATATATATATATATATATATATATATATATATATATATATATAAAAGAAAATGCAGGCTGTCATTGCCAATGTTCAGAAAGGAAGCCGGGAACTCTTATGCATATTACTCCTAAATTTGCTCTGAAATATGCATAAGCTCACATGACATTCTGGTAAATTAATTTCTTCAAGAATATGCCATGAATTTTAGAAAGAATATTATTTGGCAATTACTAAAGAAATAATTCATTCTCCTGTATAAAAAATAAATTGTTGCATTAAGTCCTTGTGAACTGTCAGAATGTGATGTATGTTTGCTTCCAGCAACAGCAGTATATGCACTCAACTCATTCAGCTTAGTAATAGATTTTCAATAACACATGAATTAGGTCACAAATTTGTGTGAAAACCTAGAAATAACTCTCCTTTTTCCACCTCCCCTATCTATATAATCTTTCCCTCTTTCTATCTCTCTAGCTAATTTTTCTTTATATATCTTCATCTTTCTCCTTTACAAGGATTAGTAGTCATCTCTTGATATCATGATACTTTGTAGAAATAAACAGAAAAAGAACCAAACAGTATTGTGCTCAGCAAAATAAATAGTTCCCCCTAAAGAGGGTGTAAGAATATTTATGATCTGTAATGCTCAAGAAAACATTACTTTTGTTATTTATAATTCTTCTATATGTCTTGTCTCATAATATTTTCATAAAATTCTCTGGGGATCAATGATATTATTTTGAATATTTACCAATCTGTTCCTGGAAGACATGTGATTGATCAATTCACATATGAAACAGTGGTGAGTAAAATATTTAGAGACTGGTTTTATTGACTTCAGTTCCATATTCTTTCTACAGAACAAATAACTGAATAATACTGCCATTTAATCATGCCAAGTTCATAGCTTTTCTTATTTGTGCTTTGAATTTTCTGTTTTGCTCCTGTGTTATGCAAAAATATAACTATTAACAAGTCCATTCCTGACTTAGATTCAAAGATGAAGGTTTGATTTTCATGATCAGGGGCTGAACTGGAACTTATAATGAACGCAGAGATGCTAGTAGAATATAGAACAACTGAAAATCAGCATTGAGAAGATGAAAAATAAAAAAAATAGGGAAAACTCTGGAAACAAACACTATTTTCCTTTAAATAGCATGGCAAGACAGAACAAAACATACTCAGATCTTGAAATGGCACAAATACACATTGTAATTTTTTTGTTTTCTTTTTGATGTGATAATATATTTACATCATTTCTCTCCCTCTAGTCCTCCCCCCAAAACTCCTAAATATGCCTCCTTGCTTGCTTTTAAATATATAACCACTTTGTTCATAAATTATTGTTATAGGCATATCTGCACATAAATATTTGTGTATATATTTCTAAATGCAAGCTACTACGTCTATAGTTTTACTTGTGTGTATGTTCTCAGGACTGATAATTTTGTATTGGATAATCAGTTGGTGTAGTCTTCCTTAGAGTCAACTTTTCTCCCACTTTCAGTATTCCATACTTTAGTTCTTTGTGTACAGCTTAGGTCTCCTGGGCTATCCCATGTCTAATTTATCATGTTTATTGCTGCTGTCCTTATTGAGCTCATGTTTGAACAGTCATGTTGGTGAGTTTAAGACATTAGCTTCTGACATTACTAGGAGACACAATCTCCCAGAAAAATCCCTGATCCTCTGACTTACATTCTTTCTGATCCCGTGTTGGCAGCGGGCCCTTATCTTTAAGTGCACAAGTGTTTCATGGTTGCATTCATTGAAACTGTGCTCCAGAAGTCTGAAATTTGATTGGCTATGTTTTTCTATGATGGTCCCCATCTGTTGAATGCAGAAATTTCCTTGAGGGAGGGTGAGTACTATATTTATATATGAGTATAAGGATATATGATGAGTACTGCTGAGAATTTTCTAAGCAAGGGATGAAATATAAATATCCACAAGTGGAAATGGTGTACATTTTCTGGTAAGAATCCTGCTGTAGGCAGTACTTTAAAGTAAGCTTTAAAATTTCCTTAGTGTAAACTTACTTTGGGTGAGTACTGAAAATATATTCATATTTATGTATAAGCTAGTCTCAAAGAAATGAATACATCATTTGGAGAAGGAGACAGCATTTGAAAGAGGTAAAGATCTTTATTACTCCTTGTCTGTTCCTAATGACTATGCTTCAATACAGGCAGACCTTGGTAAGTTCTGTCAAGTCCTGCCTCATGCCTGGGTTTGATATTCATCAGTTCTAATCAATCCACTGTGCCCTTGTCTTTCCTTTCATTCCTGGGGATGTAGGAACTTTCCCAATGTAATTATTTCCAGTCTTCTGTCCTTGTTAGATCTCCTTAAAACAGCTAACAACTTTGTAAATCATCTCTTTACTAAACCATCTTCAAGGGTCTCTTTTCAATGTACCATCTGTTCTCTGGCTGGGACAGTGATCAAGCAATTATTATCATGATCATCATTATAGTTATTAAAGGGTCTCATTGAATTTGATGCCAAGTGTGGTTATGAAGGGGATTCATAGCTACTGTCTTGAGACTATGTGAGCCATCAAGTGGCACAAGCATATGGAGAACTGTCAATCTTGTGAGTAATTATCTAATGTGTCAGACATTATAAAGGGGGCTTAAAACTGTTTATATTTGTTGAGAAAGAGAAAGATTTCACCCAATGTTTATCTTTACTGAGGCATCATAAAGGATTTCTCAAATATCACATGCCAGTTGAGTTTTGTAAATAATTATAAATGTGAAAATTAAAGCCAAAGATCTTATCTTTTATTAACTTTTGATATTCCAAAGACATGTGTGATTATATCTTCCTGGGAGTGACAAGGAGAAGGGGATTGAGAATGAGAGACTTCTTGCCAGGAAGGCAGCTGCAAGTCAGCATTGAGCATGCTTATCTTGACCTTCCTTCATTAGTGGATACACTGAGCAGGGAAGAAGGCTTTATAATCAGCCATAAGTAAATCTATCAGCAGTAAGCAGTTGGAGGGGGAAATAAAAGATACTGAGTTTTAGACACTGAGAACTGAATGAAGAAATTTGGTACTAGGTGTGAACTCTTTGAATTATTTCCTTTCTAAGGGTACTATATATATTTTACGATGCTATGAACCACATCTGCTCAATAATTTAAGTAGTCTGAGTTTAAGTAGCACATAATCTGATTTTATTTGTTGGTGATTTGCTCTAAAGCAGTTTAACGTGGTTCAAAGATAACTAGCTGATTTCTCTTATAAAGTTATAGCAAAATGAATTAGGGTGAGGAATCTTTTTCTCAAACATAGTGAGAAGGCAAATATTCATTTTCTCAGTGTTTGTTGTCAGTGGGGTTTCCCATATTCCACAGAGCCTGGCAAAGACCTTCCTTCTTCCTTATTTGTTTGACCTGGGCATCAGAATTGATTGTTACTGGCTTACTGTAGCTACCACAAAGGACTCATAGATTGTTTTACAATCAATCCTGGCTTGAAATGTCTATTAAAGTTCACCACAGGAACTGGAATGTCAACGTACCTGTGACAAATGGTTCTCTCCAAGTCAACTGTTAAAACACTCCAAACAAGATAACATACCTTATATTCAAAAGTACAGAAACTAATAAAACAAGTAAAAATGTTCTTAAATATCAGATAAGTAAGCTTTATTATCTATGGTTAGCTCAAAGCTCAGTAATACATCAAACTTTTTATTCCTGCCTATCTATAATATAGTACCGACTGGCAAATTTTATTTGATGCAGTAGGCTTTAAAAGTGTATGGAGTGTAAACATATATGCTTATGTGTATTTATTTAGAGATAAAATATCTTCATCTATATTTATTTGTATTATGATGCATCTGGAGTTTAGAAATAAAATTTAATTGTTTCCCCTCCTTCTACATCTTCCCTATTTTTTTCCAGTGGTTAATAGCTAAAATCCAACTGTTTTTTGGAAACCGATTTAAAAAAAAAAGAAAAACCTTTCTCAATGTCCCTTGTTGATATGATGGAACATATACAAAAATCCACCCTTCTACTTTCTCAGGATTTATAATCTCATTTAAGAAAGACTGTAACTTTTAAGGACTAGAAAGTTTTTTTTTGTTGTTGTTGTTAAAGTAAGCTATCTTTGCAATCAACCAGTCAATAGTATTCTGTTTTTCAAGAACAAAAGAAAATTAACAAAAACAAATATTTTTAGACAGTGGGGGCCTATGTGAAGCTGAATTTATATCTTAATTTTCAAATTTTAGAAATTATAAAAAGACAATCCCAATTTGGTACCATTTTTCATATATAACATGTGCTATATATTTGAAGTCTTATTTATAGGCTGAACGAATGAGTGACAATCAAAAATTTAAAAATGAGTTAAGACTGATCTTTTTGAGCTCTAATTTAGACCTTTTTTTTTTCTTTAGAAGATATGAATCTGACTTGTGAAAACTTACCATCATTGGAAGGGCAGTTTAGGCAGAAAGAAAGAAAGAAAGAAAGAAAGAAAGAAAGAAAGAAAGAAAGAAAGAAAGAAAGAAAGAAAGAAAGAAAGAAAGAAAGAAAGAATCCCACTGAGAGACAGGAGATTATCTCCATGTCTGAACTTTTCAAGAAAATAGTCTTCTGTAAGTAAAGATGACAAAAAAACAATAAAGGACTTTTTCTGTCAGGCAACCAAAGGCAGATACATGCAGTAACTGCAAAATATTACTATGTTTCATAGAAATTATAAAAATTATTATATTGTGGAGAACTTCATCAATTTTGAAATGTGGAAATATGAAAAAGGATTTCATATGTTAGAAACATTTAGGGAAGTTTTGTGGAGTAATGCGTATGGGACATTAGAGAACTCCTCTGTGATCTCTCACTCCTTCCCACAGAGCACCTTTTTTTCTGAAGCAGCGGGATATTGCAATGATGCTACAGTGCAGATTAGTAGGATTCCCATTTAGATTACAAGGACAAAAGACATTTTAAGAATCCCAAAAGCTTAAGTGTCAACTGTACTGGGAGTGAATTGTTATTTATCTCATTCATGTCATTGAAGAATCTCAGGGCATTTAAACACATTTCACATTGACTTTCACAGAATAAAGTATCCATGTTATAACTGAAATCCCACAACTCAAACTGACAAGCACAGTTTCCTAACTTTATTAAAAAACTACAAAACAGAAGAAAAGTGGGTAATGACTTTCTTTTGGTGAATTATTAACAAGCAGGCACTTGCGTGGCAAAGATAAGCGGGAAGCACGGCACTTCACAAACACTGTGTGGCAGGATCATTTATGGGAAAATTCATTTGTGTTTTCTTTTCTCCACTGAGGAGTGATCAGAAAGAATGTGAGTTCAATGTGTTTTGTGCTCTGCATTTTTTCCTTCTGTTCTTAGAAGCCTTTTGTGTTTCTTTGCCTTAGGGGCCTTTCAGGGCCTAAAGCAGAAGGTACTTGAAAATAACCTTCTTCTAGCTTTTGTAAAAGTATAAACTAGGGGTCACAAATTCAAATACTGACAGATGCAGGAAGATACCTAAAGGAACAAAGCAACATGGGTTTGACTTTCCCACCAGGTTCAACTTGTTTGCATATGTATGTGTGCGAGAATAGTCTTTGTTTACACCAAAGGATATACTGTCTTCTATTTCTTCATAAAATATTAAGAACTCTAGTCCATTTCCCCCTTAGTTTGAAAGTGTCAAAGTAAAGCTGCTCTGGACAGACTGAAGGAGGTGAAGCATTTTTCTAAAGACACGTGAGACTTAGGGCCAGGCTATTGACATATAGGTGAAAAATGAATTTCAATTTTGTAGAAGCAAAAACAATGTGTGTTGGGGGGAGTTAGGATAGAGTAAAGTAATGAAAACAATAAAGGGGGGAATAGGAAGAAGCTGATCTTTCTGACTAGCTATTAGTTAGCCAATTGCAAACATTGTAATCAGGTTCTTACCTACCCAAATGCTAAGAAACAGGGACACCATCTCCCTAGACCTTGAGTATTGAAGGGGAAATAGCACTCAGGTCCTTGAGGAAGACATTTCTGGATGCAACACTATTAAAACCAAGTAAGAAGAAATAAGAACTCAAAGACAAGAATTTAAGTTTTCCAAAGTAAATGCTATAAAAAAGCAAGCAAAACAAAAATTAATCAGTAGATGAAATATTTTCAGTTATGAAGATACCATGCAATTGTGACTGACTTGAAACAAAGCTAAGGACATTTTCAGAAAGATGACTTCACTGCTGTGAAAGAAACATTTGGCTTGTGCATCCAAGAATATTGGTCTCTTGTACGATGATGATGGTACTGATTGGAGAGTGAAGCCCTTCAGTCTATTGTGTGAGGGACATCTGTTGTTCTGACTAGATCCTGTTACTAAGAGGGACTAAAAGATAGTTATGTTAGATATGTATTGAAATCCAATTTCTTTTACTAGGCAATTAGTTTTCTGCACAACAAAATACTACTAACAAATGTAATTAACTAATATCCTAACAGAAAGCATGGGTCCTCTGGCCAAAATACAAAAAAGTATATCAAATATACTTACAAACTGTGAGGAAAGAGAATTATCTCTTTTGGTCAAGGGTAAAGGATGAGAGAATGGGAAGAGGTGTTGGTTGAAAAGGAGCATCAATAATTGAGTATATGTGTAATCAACCATGAAGAAACTTAATTTCATGCCTTTCTTCAACTGAAATTATTGGAAATTCAGGGCTTGGTGTCAACATTGGCTTTATTTAAAGTAAAATAAATATTTTTAATTTTTAAAATAAAAATTAAATAATAAAATCAAATAATATTTAATAATAATAAATTTAATGATTATATTTATAATTTAAATAGTAAATAATATTTAATAATTAAATATTTTTTATTTTATTATCTTCACAGAAAAATGCATTGAATAAAGGATGGATCAAATTATAAGGAAAATGTAACATTAATTGCCATAACCCACATGTGACTCGTTTCCATTTGGTGTCAATTCTGACTTAAAAAAGTCATTTGAGTTCAAGCTTGCCTGCTCTGTCTGCATCCTTGAGGGCTATAAGAAAGTTCTGATTAAGCCCATAAGTGTTTGAAAGTGTTAAAGACAGATAGCTATAGTTATAATTTTCCTTTGATAAAAGATAAATATAAAACTTTAGACTCACAAAGAAATATTGTAATTGTAATTCTTGCTTGATATCTGTTTTATTACATGTAATTACACTATGTTAAGGTTAAAACTTTCCTTTTTAATTAGATAGAAAAGGGGAAATGATGTGGGATTCCCCTCTCTATGCTATAAATATGTTTTATTACTTTTGCTTAATAGAAAAAAATCTACTTTGGCCTATAGCAGGGCAGAATATAGTTGGGTGGGAAAATTAAACTGAATTGTATGGAGGAAGAACGCAGAGTCAGGTAGATGCCATGTAGCCACCCAAGACACAACAGGTAACAAACCACGAGTCTTGTGGTAAAATATAAAACAATAGAAATGGGTTAATTTAAGATGTAAGTGTCAGTTATTAAGAAGCCTGAGCTAATAAGCCAAAGAGTATGTGGATTAATATTAAGTGTCAGAGTGATTATTTCACAAGTGTCTTTGGGAACAGGTGGGCAGAGAATATCCAGTACTGGGGGACCAGTTGGGAGGAGGATATTTGCATCTGCACCCATTTTCCAAACACCAGGAAAAAAATTAACAATGCCAGTGAATATTATACATGAATGTGAAGTTAGGTAGTTGCTTCAGTCATGTGATTAAGTCAAAATTATCAAGTACATCTATTGAAACTATGTTTCTGTTAGGTTCCAGTGGTCACTATTTCAATTATAGCTCTTTTGAAATATTTTTATCACTGAAACCACACATAATATATGTGACAACTCAGCACAAAGAAATCATTTTTTTTTGTATTTATAGTGAAACAAGTTGAGTTGGTCACAGGCCTTCATTCTGGTCTTTGCTAGTTAAATTTATTGTTTCTTTGATACTTCATTGTTTCTTTTTTTCTCATCATCTATTACCAGCTTTTCTATGTGTCCTAATTAATTGTGTATGATGTATTGATTGTGTATTTTAAAGCACATAAATTGGTTATGTCATTAATTTCATAGTTCATCTCTGGTTCCCCCTTACACTCTGTTGTTAAAGTATGTAAATGTGCTCATTTGTAGATATTCTCCATTTTCAGTTTTTGTTTGATTATGCCTTGCTTTGCTATTTTAAAAATAATAGACAGTTTGATGGACAATATTTTCTTACGACCATGACATTGTTGTACAGAATAACTGACTTTTTTCCATTTTAAATCTGCATACAGATGGTCTCAAATGATGTGTGGGATATAGTTTGTATTACTTGTTCAGTTTTGCAAACAAGTATCAGCTTTCTTTCTCATAAGTATGGAGCGGACATTATCTACTCTACAATCTCATGAACAGTTTTAATAATCTGTCTTTTTGATAGTAGTTATCATGATTAAATGTAACAATATTAAACCATTTAAGCATTAAAATAATTATAATATACCTTTTAGCTTTGTGCATTTTCATTTTTATCCATTTTATTTCTAAAATGATTAATAAATAAATAAAAATAAAAAAACAAAAAGATTTAGTTTTGCTGTGTGAAAATGATTATGGGTTATTTCATTCATCCATTAGGATTATTTCCAAGATCCCTCCCCAAGAATGTATATATATATATACTCCCCAAGTACACACATATATACAAGTATATATTTATAATATGCATTACCTTCTTTTTATGTATATACATGCATGATGCATCTTAATGCATGAATTAGAAATAAGAAGATATTAACAAAATATTAAGTAATAAAGCATATCAAGCAGCAAACTACCATAATAAAAGTTATCTGAATGTTACTTTTCTAGTAAGTTTTCCAGTTTGGAGTATGACAGAATATTTTCTCTCCTCACAGCTTCACAGAGGAATGATTCACATATTACAGTTCTGAAATACCCTCAGAATGTACATTTTTCTTATGAATATATATATATATATAATTTCATTCATAAGAAAATTAACCTGCATTAATTTTAATTAATTAATTAATTAATTCATTAAAAGGGAATTGCAGTATATCCTTTCACCAGTTGAACTGCCACCATGGTCACTCTAAGGCTTCAAGGCCATTACCAAGTAAAATTAGGGTTAATTCTTTGCAATTACAACCTTATAGTAACATGTAGTCTTATACTGGGATAACTCAGTGACTGTCAGGTGGGCAGTATATTCAGCACAGGAATGGGAAAGGAAGGAATAGCTTACTTCTGGGGGATGATGGAGAATGGTTTCAGTTTACATCATATTACTGTACAATTTACTTCTGAAATTTTATATTTAATATTTTGAGATTGGGGCTGGTGATTGGGAAATGAAAATAACCAACATATAGTAGAAAATAAAGCACATTGTGAATTTTATACACCTTTTGTTTAAAACATGAATTTTAATATTTAGCTTGCTTTACATTTTGCTTTGGCATTTTTATTGTCAGTAGTTTGGGCCTTTTCAATGGAAAAGTGATCTCAGCAGAAAAATCTCAAATTAATTTTACATTTTACCATTCATTTTAATAGTATTTAATTTGTGGAAATAATTTCCCTGTAGTCTTTTCAAGTAGGAGAATAGAAAGACAAAAAGATTCATAATAAAAAAAATAAAAGGTACATAACTCCTTGAAGTACGAGAATACATGTCATGGGGTCTTTGCTCTGAAAGGCTGAATAGTGAGTGATTTTATGAGGTGTGTCCTATCCTGCCAACCTTCATATTTTGAAGCACTAAACCCCAGGTCCTCTGTATTTGTGAATTGTTTGGAGACCCTTAGGTATAACAGAGTCCCTTAGGGAAGTCACCAGTTCTATCAGAATAGTCCTCACAAACTGAGATCATGATAAAAAATAAATAAATAAATAAAAGCACTACGCTACTACCTGACTAGACTTTGAGTACTTTACATGAGGAAGTATATTTCTTGTTTTTAACCCACTCAGATTACTGTAGCCAATTATGCCAACTCTATTAAATAAATATAAGTAGATTACTATGTACTATAGTTCTCAGAAACTATACCTGATAGTAAGTATTATCAGAATTATGTCGATTGCCTTGGCGGGCTACTTAGTCTAGGGTTAGTAACCCACCCGGCAGTTCAGTTATTCCAGGGTCACGGAGAGGCACTACCTGGAAGATATGGGCTAGGAGACAGGAAGAAGGCTATGCAAAGTTTGTCAAAGCCTCCGTTTATTAGGGACGAGATACAACCTTTTATAGGGTAAGGAGTTGGGGGGATGGGGCACAGGGTTCTGGGCTCTTGCCGCGTGGTTCACGTTGGTCACATGGTCCTCGTTGGTCACGTAGGCAGGAGGTTATCTTCGGTCAAGTCACAGTAGGCCTGGCTCACCTAGCTCCCTAGATAGTTTGGAATGTGGGGTGGGTTCCGCTAACAGATAGCTCTCATTAACAGCCAATTTGGGTGTGGGGTAGGCTCTGTCAATAGAACCATTCTTAACACAATTAGGGGTGTGGGGTTCTCTGCAGACTCCCCAGGGTGATGGTTCCTGTAATGATTTTAGGAGGAAATTGGCTCCTGACAGAATTACAAAACTGATTTTTCAGATAAATAAATGCAGTCATATTCCCTGCTAATGCTTATAACCACTGAAATACGAATACTTAATATACCACACCATGCCTAGTGCTTACATAGATAAGCATATATCATCAGCTTATTTCTCATATTACGTTTCATATTCCATTAAATATAATTCATAGTTTCTTTGACTATGTGTTTCTAAGAAGACATACAAAAGGAAGTATAAGGAAAAGCCCAGTACATATGTCTCTGAGAAATTGAAGCTATTACTTTACAATCCCTTTACACAACCATTTTAGACAAGTGTTGGTTTTTCTACTGAGACAGGTGTTTCTTCTTTGAAAAGAAATGGCGCAGTGACTTCTATTTCTGAGCTTTTTTGTATGACCGTTCCCATCTAATTAAAGGGCCCCTTATTGGAATGAGAGTGTGTACTTTTCTGATTTAAATATAAGTGAGGTGTAGTCCCACTTTTATTAATGCTTTGACAGCAGAGGACTAACTTCAAAAATAATGTTTTTCCTTAAACAGACTTTGCTTGTAAGACTTAGAACCATGCTGGCCTGAGATAGGTTTCTAAATTCTTCAATGCCTTGATGATAACCAGAACAACGGTTATGTGCAACTTTCCACAAACACATATGGGGAATAAAAGCATCACAAAATGACTCATAATAAAGTAGATTGGCAGCAACTGCCTGTGTACCTTCATTCAACTGTCTCCTTTTATTTACCCGGGTAGGTGGCTTTTATTTTTTTTCCTTTCCTCTCAAGGATCAGGTTACATAAAATAAAGGGATGGCAATGAGTTTTGTCTCCTATGATTTAGAGAGTGCACAGGCCTCCTAGTCTTAACCAGACTGACATTTACCCAAGTAATTCTTATATACGTAAATGATGGCACCACCTTGCAGTAGTGATAAAGCACCAGCTCTCCATCGCTAAACCAGGAAGGCATGGAGGGCGGCCGCTTTTTCTCATCACATTTCTGGTGATAAGGTTATACATCACTGGGACAATGACATGTCTAATTCAAATATGAAATGCCCTTTTGTTTTTTCACATGCAAAGAGAAAAACTTTTTCCCAAAGTTTTCCATATATTTACCGGTAAGCACGATTCTAGCCTGCCAGAAGATGTGCATTGCACAAAAGTTTGAAACAGATTATATTTGGCTTTGAAAATGTTATAATCATATATGTATTTTCATGAGATAAAGTCAATAGTTGTTTGTAAATATTACTGAAAGAATTACTTAAAGAAGTCTTAAGATAATCTTTCTACTTCCCCTTCTCATTTTCTTCTCTACCTTGCATTACTCTTTTCACTTTTACTCTGTTATAGTCAAAAGACTGTTAACAAGTTTATCTTGACTAAGATTTAAATTATAATTTTGTCATTTGATATATGAGTAGATACTCTATAAGTGCTTAACTTTTCTGAACTTTAATATCTTCCACTGTAAAATAAAGCCTGTATCCTCATTGTTTAGTTGTAGGGATGAATTAAATGCTTCTGTTACTCACAGGTTTGACAAAGGATCTGACAAAGAGTTGTTACTTAAAATTCATGTATTCAATCTCCAAGTCTAGTTTGGATTTTGATACACAAAAGTTATTTTCAGCTTCTGGTTTGGGTCTGACATTCAAGAAGCTGCAAAATCTCCTTTTATCCTAACAAGTAAAAGAGGGAAGAGTTGAAAATGCAACAGCTCTTCAAGGCAAGAAAGGTTAGGTCAGAGGGTAAGTAAACCACTGCCTTTCTTCAAGGGGAGACACTAACAGGCAGGAACTGAAAATCAAACCTTTCCACAGCAGAGCTCCATAGCAGGAATTTCCATAAAATGACTTGTCAGTAGAGAGAAATCAGGACCACAACTGTTACCCTGATAGATGTTAATAGTAGAAAATTAAGAGAACTTGAGTTTTGAGGAATGTTCCGCAAGAAGAGCTTCCCTAGCCCTCAGCAAGGGATTTTGTCTTCTGGAACACTTGACATGTTTTATAGTGACTGAGAAATACCATCTTGTACTCTGAGAAAGGATAGAGGTAAGTGGTGCTTCTAAAATATATCAAAACATTCCCTTCTTTTTACTGAGATTTTTATACATGCTTATAATGTGTTTGATCAAATCCACTTTCTATTGTCCCTTCTATAATTTCTCCTGTATTGACCCTATCATATTTATGTCAAGCAATGTGTTCTCTCTTTTTCTCTCTTCTCTACAAACAGACACACACACACACACACACACACACACATGTGCACACATCTGCACAAGTCTACTTAGTGCCAAATGATGAACGTAGGACCATATGTTTTCTGGAACATGGGTAGTACATCAAGGGCTGATCCCTGAGCAAAACTTATTCTGAGTTTTCTATCAGCTATAAATTTCCACTAGTTTCCAAATTAAGAATAAGGCCTCATGAGCCCCTCTTCATTCCATGCTGGAATTTTGGCTGGCTTGATGTGTTGTAGATCTAGAACATGAAGGTGTAGCTTCTGTAATTTCACATGCGAAACAGATCTGTCATGTACAGAAAACACTGTTACTATGTAGACATTTATTTCTCCTTGTTTTTTACTATTTTTTGGCACTGTTTCCTATTGGGACGGTTTTGAGATCCCAGTGAGAATTGAGCACACCACACTCTATTTTTCTCTGCATTTGACCAGTGGTGGGTCTCTTCATTAATTGCCATGTTCTAGAGGGAGAAGTTTCTCTGATCAAAGTTGAGAGATGCTGATCTATGAACATAATGTTAAGTACTCAGGGGGAAGCTAAATATTAGGTCAATCAGCAGAATATTAACATTAAGTTCTCCCTAGTGCTCATTGATAGAGCTAGAAATATTTATTCTGAGTGAGGTAACCCAGACTCACTGCCGCATGTTTTTCCTCATAGGTGAAAGGTAAATTCAAGACTGTGGATATGTGTGTTTATGCTGGAGTACCTAAAGAAATCAGAAAATTAGTAAGGGTTTGAGGTTGGAGGGTGGGGCACAAGGGAAGAGAGCATAAGTTATATGAAGGGGAGAAAGGGAATAATGGAACAGAAAGGGTGAAATAGATGGGTGAAGGGAAAGAAACGTAGAAAAAGACATATAGGGAGGGATAACCAATACTAAAGACCCTTGATAAAAATATATTGAAACCTACTGCTGTAGAAGTTCAATATAATATTTACATATATAATGTTAATGGTATTATATTGCTGATAAATACATAAAACAGCACTAAAAGAATTATTGTAAAATAACTCTTTCAGACATTGTAGACTATCAAAGGAGAAGTCCAGTATAGCTTACATCTTTTTTAGTTGTTGGTCAGTTGGGTGCCATACCACTTTTCCCCAAATAAAAATGTTAAAGTCCATTGCTCTTGCTTAACCTCCAGACCCTGATGATAAAACACTGTTCCTAAAGACACCACATACTTACATCACAGAACATAGGGAGATATAGCTGTCAATAGCCTGAAAGGATCATCCTCAAGATAACCTTCACAAGCCCAGAGGATTCTCTTTCTGCTACCAGAGAGAGAAAAGAAAGAAAGAGTTGTGGACCCTGTGAGTTACTGAAGTGACCAGAATATCAAGATTCATCCACTGGTACAATAGTGACGTGAATATTATAGGAAGAACTAAATTAATTCTGATTAAATTTAAAGTGTTCCACAAGTTGGAACTCATGTCTGATAATTTTTTAATGGAGCATTCAGGGCCCCTAGAACTACAGGTACAGATAGTTGTGAGTCACCATGTGGGTGCTGAGAAACAAACATTGGTCCTTTGCAAGAGTAGTAAGTCTACTCATGCTGCTCTCCGGACCTGGAAGGAAAGAGCTGTGCCTTCAAGAGGAGCTAGTTAAGCACAGCAAATTTTCTAGGCCTTTATTAGAGGATAATTGATCTCTGGGAAGAGAAATATCTAAACCCGTTCCACTCTGGCCAGCCTTACTCACTAAAAGTTATGGGATTCTCTGTGAAGCTGGTTTGAGGCACACAGTCCAACGCAAATTCTCACTAAAAGACTGAAATTTGATAGTAGGATTATTATAGGATGATTCTTCTCCCCAGAATCCTACACCTTCATATGGAGGCCAGTATGCAGCAAATCCATCAACTCCGAAGAAAAAATAACACTGAACAATAAAAGCCCAAAAGCACAGTTTGTGGACAGAAAGAAAGCATCTGAACCTGACTCTGAAAAAGCAGGGTTGTTAAAACGATCAGATGGGGGGTTAAACCACCTGTGATTAATATGCTAAGGGTTCTGATGGTCAAAGAAGACAGCATGCAAGCACAGATGGGCCGTGTAAGCAAACAGATGGAAGTGCTAAGGACCAAAAATAAATATCTGAAATAAAATCACAACAGAAATGAAGAATGCCATGGTTGGGGCTATTAGACCTGACTCCATTGAGATGATCGCTTTTCTTGACTACATCTCAACTGAAACTCCCCAAACTTAAAGTCAAACAGAAAAAGTTAACACATAATAGAATATCCAGAATCTTAAAGACAGTTATCAGCTGTACAAATACACAAATGGGAGGAGGAGGGGAGAGAATAAATAAAATATATGTGAAGTCATAAGAAAAAAAATTTCTGCTAATGTAAGGTTAAACACCACACCACAGTCTACCAGAAGGTAAAAGAATATGATCCGGATTAATGTAGCAAATCTGACACCTCCAAATTTCAGAAAATCAAAGGAAAGAAAAGTGTTGAAAGAACTGGAAAGAAGCTTGTGCTGATGACCAATAGTAGGGAGCATTATGACTGTTCCCCAGAGGTCAGGCAAGCTCGATAGGAGTATGTCAAGAATTTAAATGTTGACAGCAACAAAAATAGAGCATCAGTCTTCACTTTGTGGAACTGACCTTTACAAATAGTAGAGAAATGAGGGGTTTCCCAGACAGAGAAACTAAAGAAATTTGCTCCAGGAAGACTTGTTTTGCAAAAGTGTTGAAGAAGTTTGTTAGAGTAAAACCAGCAGGAGTCAGACAATCAGATATAAGCAAAGAAAGGACAGCGAGTTCAGGAGATATTGGTAGAAGATAGACTTTTATATTTCTCATTTTAATGTGTTGTTCTAAGTGTCTTTGCTGAATGGTCAATTTACATGACATCGAATTTTGTTGTTTCCCTCTTATTTTATATATGTATATAAAGACATTGAGAGAAATAAAGCTTTAGATCATTAGACAGAGGAAAGCTAATTATCCCCCAGTGTGGGTGGAGTTTTTTGATCTGGTGGCCTGCAAACTAAGCTCTCAGCTCTCCTGGGTCCTTAGCTTGCTGACTTGCCTGCAAATCTTGGGATTAGACCACCTCACTGCTATAATAAGACCATGCAATGCCTTGTAATATACATAATTAATTTTCTGTATACACACATATATACAGAAGAGAAGAAACACACCAAAGCATACTGCCAGTCTAAGCATTCAGCAAGAATGCTTTGAACAATAAGTGCATACTTCAGCTACACTAGTCCATCAGTTAGGTTCATAGACAATCCCTAGGCATAGAAACTCTCTCCTCATTCTCTTTCTAAATGAAATCCTAATACACATTCTATGTTTTGCTCCTGCAAACATTAATAAAGAAAGACACATACAGAAGACAATAATCCATTTAAACATATTTAAAATTTCTGAATAAATAAATGGATATAATGCTATTCCTTCAAAAAATTTGCAATAGTTTTCTGTCTGCTTTTGGCCTTACATTACGGTGAATGATTGTAAAGCAAATTGATTTTGGACAAAAATCTTTGTGCCTGCATCCATACCACTTTGTCATAGCTTTATATGCTGGAGCCAAGTGGTATTAAGAATGATTTTGCACTGAGGGAGAATACAATGATATATTTTAAGGGTAATATCCTAAATTTAAGGAGGGATTGTTTTTTCATGTCATGAATGCAAGTATGAGAGAGCGATTAACTCACACATCATTGCTATTTTTCCCACTTATTTTTGCCTAGATACACAAAGGATTACAATCCAGTAATACTTGTCTATGAATCTAACCTGTTAGTAGTACACACGTACATACACACCTATTAAAATAACATTCTCTTTTCAAGTAGTTAAGGAAGGGTGAAGATAAGAATTAATCAAACCAGCATATATTCTTTACAAAATTAATCATACTTTCTAAGTTATATTAGACATGTGTACTAAATATCAGTAGATCAAGTCCCGAGTCTGGTGTTTTTATAAAATTCATTAATAGCATTTAACTTAATATACAATGCTGTGGATGTCAAGCAGTGTAAGGAGGGTCTTTTAATATAGAAAACTTAGAACTGGGAAGATGAGAGAAGACGAATCACTGTGTGGGGCAAAGTTGAAGTCATCAGTACCATCTATTTACAAGCATGATCTCGATATGAAAAGCATCCCATTTGAGGTGAGTGAATGCAATCCCAGCAAGCATCATCTGATCCAGTCTTAGAAATAAGCTTCACAAGGAACTAGGAATAAACATCCCTCTCAAAAAAGGCTGTCTTTTGGTTGAACAATGCTCACATCACCATTCTATTTCACTAATTAAGTCATATAATCGTATTACCTTAAAAGATATATAACATGACTTGTCATTCAGATTTTGATTACGTTTTGCCATATAGAAATTTTCCTCTTCTATTTTCCAAGCTACAGACTATCACAATGTCCCCACTTCTCTCTGTTCTTTTATTATCTTTGCATTGATTGATGCATACAGATGGACAGGGATAGAGTAACTGATTTGCAAAGGAGATGCTTACAATAAATAGTGCCTTGTCTCATGATTCCACCAGTTCAGAGTACCACAAAGGCACTAGTTAGTTTAAGACTAGTAAATCAATACAATGCTCCTCTGCTAGGCTTGTTTTAACCAATTTATGTCCTGTAATAGGAGGTCAATATAGAATAATATCCATTATCTATAGTCATCTACATATCTGTGGCTGCTTTAATACTGGGAATTGATTTTGGACAAAAATCTTTGTGCCTGCATCCATACCACTTTGTCATAGCTTTATATGCTGGAGCCAAGTGGTATTAAGAATGATTTTGCACTGAGGGAGAATACAATGATATATTTTAAGGGTAATATCCTAAATTTAAGGAGGGATTGTTTTTTCATGTCATGAATGCAAGTTTGAGAGAGCGATTAACTCACACATCATTGCTATTTTTCCCACTTATTTTTGTACTGGAATTTTTTATTATCAGGAACAGAGTGATGTGCTTTTAAATCATGTTTTTTCTTGTTTGATGAAACTACCAGAAACATCTCAAAAAAAAAAAAACCATGATAGTAAAACAGAGAAAACAGGAATGACCTTAAAAGTCTCACCTGTATAATATTGACATTGATTGTGTTGATCACACAGCAGACAGGCTTCATGAGATTTATGTATTGACACAGGTGGAGGATATGTCACAGCTGCATCTCCTTACCTCAACTGGTCCAAAAAGCAGATGATAATAAAACACTTTCAAGAGTAATAATAAACTATAAAGCTTCGAGGCGATCTATGAAAAATGATACTTCCTTTGATAGCTTTGTAGCTGCAAATTCTCACCAGCATCTGAAAGGAAAAAGAAAAATCTGTGGAGAACTGACTTATTTTATTCAGTTGCTGCTGCATTCTTACAACCAGATAGCAGGATCTAACCCCCTTTCACTGTTCAACAGGGCAGTGGCTGGCTTCCGATGCTACCTGATGAAAATGATTTTCATCTATTTGTGTTCACAGTCAACTCACTTTCCAAGGCAACTCATGATGAATTGCAAATTCATGGAAAGTGTCCTTGCATGTCCTGTGATATGTGAGTTGAAACAGTTATCCTTAGAATACAATTTGCAGACATAATGAGGTAACAAACTTATTTGAATTGTTCAGAAAAATTATTTGGATTTTGAGGACATCTTAACAGTGCCCAGCATATTCATACACAAATCACTGGGCAATATTTATTAAACATTCTTTTGGAAATGAATGGTTTCCTGATGTAAAGATAAGAAAATTGTTTTTACCTGATGGAACATGTAGAAGCATCTGCATGGAAATTTTCCTACATGAGTTGACTATTTTTTAATTGATTTTTATTGAACTCTACATTTTTCTCTGCTCCCCTCCCTACCTCTCCCCTCTCCTCAACCCTCTCCCAAGGGCCTCACGCCCCATTTACTAAGGAGATCTTGCCGTTTTCTACTTCCCATGTACTTTAAATCTATGTTTGTCTCTCTTAGGGTCCTCATTGTTGTCTAGGTACTCTGGGATTGTGATTTGTGGGCTAGTTTTTTTTTGTTTTATGTTTAAAAACCACTTGTGAGTGAGTACATGTGATAATTGTCTTTCTGGGTCTGGGTTACTTCACACAAAATGATGTTTTCTCGCTCCATCCATTTGCCTGCAAAATTCAAGATATTGTTACTTTTTTTTGATGTGTAGTACTCCATCGTATAAATGTACCACATTTCCCTTATCCATTCTTTGGTTTAGGGCATTTAGGTTGTTTTCAACTCCTGGCTATGACAAGCAATGCTGCTATAAACATAGTTGAGCACATGTCCTTGTGGCACTATTGAGCATCCTTTGGTTATATACCCAAAAGTGGTATTACTGGGTCTTGAGGAAGGCTGTTTTCTAATTTTCTGAGAAATCACCAATTTAATTGATGGTACACCAAATTCTGCTATTTGTATAATTTTCTTACCCAATCAGAAGTTTATATTTGTAAAAATAAACCATGATAACAAGAACAACAAAAATCAAATAATTTTCCAACAGAAAGGCATTTCTCTATCGAGTAAATAGGCATAAGTTTGACTTACCTTTCTCCTTAATTAATCCTTTAGAGATTGTGACATTGGCTCTATATTTTGTGTATTATATAATATGTAGCATATTTGTCATTAATACATTTCTGCTACTTCCTTATTGAAAAATTGTTGCCTTGTAAGTGAAACTCACAAAATTTGAATTTAATTTACAAAAGTGTAAATGCATCACACACACAATCATATATTCCACCAATAGGTGTTTTGCCAGTGAGTTAATTTTATAAAGCATGCCAGAAACAATTTCTAGCTTATACAACCACTATTTATGAAGAATAAAAATTATATAATATATGGTACATAAGCATGTATAAATTATTTAGATTTACACAGTCTATTCTCAGAATTATATTTAGCACAATAAGAAAAATGTATCTTATATATTTAATATTTAATTTATCTTTCTGAATTCTATTATTCTGATCTCCCTTTATACTGTTACGAATAATATTCTTTGTTATAAAGAATGAAGCACAGGAATGTAAGGTCAGGAGTATCATAGCTTTGCTTCAGTCTTATATATTTAAATCATATTGGTTCATGTATAATCTCATCTGTTATAAATTTTTTAATGTTCTTGAAAATGTTAGAAGAACAAAATTGCATCTATTTTCAAATTATATTCAACCCAAGGGATAGCTTTGATTAGAAATCATGTCCACAGGAATGTCAAAAATTAGTCATTTCTGTTGTACATAATTAGTTAAAATAACTGATTGGTGAAGTTTTAGAAACAGTGTTTTTCCTCTAGGGCCATGCATTCATCCCTTGGATCTCGACTGGAAAGCAGGGCTCTGTATAATTGACAAATGATTCTTATTCATGAAGAAATGACTCTGTTGACCTTCAGGCTTTTGCCTACAGAACATGGTGCAAATTTCTTCTGCTTTTCTTTGTATAACTTTTTAACCTATTTCAAAGTATTTCACTATTTCTCTCATCTGTCATAACATATCAATGTCACTTTCAGAAACTTTGATCCATATACCACTGTTCCACCTTTCCTCCTATGCTGTATAAATATCCATTACTGTTGACATTTAACATTCATGGACAATTGTAACAGATTTTTCTTATGCATGATTGGCTAGGATTTTTTCTCTATTTGGCTTTATCCGTAAAGTTTTTTTTAAAAGATCTTCATATCACTGATTGACATGTTAAATGAATTATGGTGTTTTCTGTAAAACAAACTTTATTAATTAACTATATTTACAGTATTTTACATGAACTTACAGATGCAAATTCAGGTTTCCTTGTCAATTAAACAAGATCCTGTCAATTAAACACAGATCTTATTTTGTACGATATATTATTTCATATGTGTATACATAGATTACAGAGAGATCTCGTTTCTCTGTGTATCAACTACTGTAGAGCTGATGATAAAAACATCATCAGAGTGCTGAAGTGATGGCTCAGTATTGAGAGTACTGTTTTCTTTGCAGAGGTCCCAGGTCTGGCTACCAGCATCCAAATGTGGATTTATCAGTGTCTGGTACTTGAGTTTCAGGTACTTGGCACCTGCTTCTCACCTTTACAGATATCAGACACTCATGTGTTACACATACATACATCTTTACTTATTCAGAATAATTTCAGAGTGATTTGCAAAATTATCAACCCTAAACACACCAAGACTCAATTTCAACCATGGCTATCGTTGATTTTCTGGAGAGTCAGATTATTCTAAAAGAAATTATGTATACAAACACATATGTATTTATTTATACATTACTTTACAGACTAGTTGAGAAATCTTTGTACTTTTCGAGTTGATAATTGATCTCATATTCTCACTGTAAAGCAAGAACTAAATAAGTATATGGGCTATTTAGATGCTGTGTCACAAAGCTCCTGCTCTGGGGAGATAAAGTAGAACATGTATCCTTCTTTCTAGGAGATGAGATGGAGGACGCCATCCCTCTCCATTTCCTTGTGCAAACCAGAGGGAGCTGAGGGAGGGAGTGAATTCTGGCCTCACCAGCAGGCTCCCAGCCAGGAATATTTCTACACACCACCATCAGCACACCCCTTGTGTCAGCTGGAGTGATGGTCCTGCCCTTAGACTCATTACTGATGCTATAATAACTTGTAATGGCTTAAGCTAACTTAATTTTCTGAGACCCCCTGCTGTAATTCTTCAAATAAACGCTCTACGTTGTTTTGAAATTTTGCCAAAATCAAAAAAAGGCTCATTTCTTGTTAGAAAGTTCCTTAATAGTTATTGGGTTTCTTTTCTTTTCTAATAGAATGATAGCAAATTACAGGATGCTAATCAAAATAAAAAAAATTAAAAGCATATTTTTAAGTATCCTTTTTGGATTTTTTCACAATAGAGGTTAGCAAAAAGGTTTGCAACAGTTAAGTTTATGATTCACCATGTAGCAATTACTTCAAAGGTGGGGAGAGGGTTTCATTTTCTTCTGTAGGGATCCAAGAGAAGGATGTGCTTGAAAGTAGCAAAAGTCTATTACATTTCCCCCTTCTGAACCACTGAAAAGAAGTCTGGTATTTTATAAAACAAACATTCAAATAAAGCAAGCAAACAACAGCATACTGATTATGAACACAGTTAGAGAAAATACCATCATTTGCTAATAAAAAGGGCATGAATAAAGCATTTACTGGACATGAACAATAGAGGCCGCTGACTGATTTTAATTCCAAAGTGTGAATGAGTGGTGAAGGGGACTCCCACGCAGGGGATATTCCCTCCCAGACTGTGGATTAGGCACAAACCACAAGCAAACACCTGGTTACACAAAGAGATCCTTTATTAAGCAGTGAAGAAAAGTTAAAGTGGCTGCTTGCTGACTCTGGCAGAAAAACAGCGGCAAATATCCTTGCAGGTCTAATTGTTAAGAGGCCGAAATGGGGAAGTCTGTGTTAGAATGAGCTAGGATGCAGTGGTAAAGAAGATAGGGGTTGAGGGAGAAGGGGAAGGCAACAAGAGAAAGGGAGAAAAGACATTTACCCTGGAGGCACAAAGACTGTTTCTGGAAACAGAGGAGACAGTCGCACATAGGGAAATGACAGAATATAAAGATAAAACGAGAAACTCCTTCCTAGAGTGAGATGAGCTGTTTCATTTTAATTGGGGATATTAATTAGGTAAACCAAAGGGGACTACTGATTGCTGGACTTCAATACTTTAGTAACTAGAACTTTGTGGTCATCTTCAGACCTTGATGGTTAGCTTTAAGAATATACATTAATGGTTTTGAGCAAGGCAGAGGGAATAGAAGAGAAGGGCAAGGCCTGCCAGAGCCATTCTTGCCACTCTTAAGCTGTTCACAGACCCTTCTAGTCGTGACTTTATGATGTCTATAGATTTTCCCTTAGTAAACCCAGTAGCTTCCTCAATGCTGTCCAAAGCACACATTTTCAATTGCTTTATTGAGAACCAATCTGCCTTCAAACCCTGCATGTGGCATCATGTAGTAGGGATTTGACTCTTCTGTAATCCAAAAAGCACATGATTTAACAATGGAATCTATAGATGAAATGAAGCCCATAATTTCAAGACCTACAGATTATTTATGGAATCAAATATTTTGTTTCCTGAAGATGTTCTTGCTTGTTTGTTTGATTTTTGTTCATGAGTCTATGTGTGTGTCTGTGTGTACACACATGTGTATAAACTCAGGACCCTAAACATGCTAAATCTTTGCTTTTCATGGTTGATATAAAAAATATAACTATTAAAGAAAGCCCTAATTGTGTTTATTTACTTATTATTTGTTCAATTTTAATTTTCAATTTGATATTTAAACAAACAAAAATTAGTGGTGGTTTTATCAGCATGTGTGTTAGAATTGGAAAATAACAAAGAAATAATTGTTAATCCAGACACAAATAATCTATACCATCTGAAGTAAAATTTACTATAGAAATATCCAAACTAATAAACTCTTTTCATGAAGGAGTGGGAGACATGATTCAGTGTATACAGGTATTGGCTGCTTTTCTAGAGGACCTGGGTTCAGTTCCCAGTAGCTACTTGGCAGTTCATTACAGTCTGTAACTAAAATCCCATGTTGTCTTATTCCCTGCTTCTGGCATCCACAGGTACCAGCACATAAGTGGTGCACAGATATCCATGAAGTTAAAACAACTCTACACATACCATAAACTAAAAGTAATGAAATCAAAGCTCCTTCTAGATTTTGTGAAGTATGTGTCTACAAATAGTAAATGTAGCCCTGTAAACCAGGAAGGCTGATTTAGATTATGACCACTCTGTGAAAAGTGCTTGTGTAAAAGCAACAACTGTGGTCAAGACATAAATACTACCTAGAAATTAAGGCAAATGCATTTGACTAAAAAAGTATTCTGTTTTAGCAGTGAGACTCCTAGGACGTACAGCCAGAAAACCAATAACAGCAGAAAATTAGCAGTCATTAATTATCTATCTATACACTATTCCTCATAGACTATGTGGACAGATACCTCATACCTATCAAGTTGTCAATTAGAAAGGCACCTGTGATGTTGTATAGAAGCAATCAGTAAAGAAACCACTTGTATGACTTATGCAAAATTAGAAAGCTTTGTGTGTTTAAAAAACCTGTACTTTAACCCTGTCTCGAAAAACCAAAAAAAAAAAAAAAAAAAAAAAACAAAAAACCTGTACTTGGTAGTTGGGAAATACAAAAGAGTAGAGTCCTGTTAAGTCTGCAGCAGTCACACCAATAACAGGAGACATAGTACATTGTGACAAATATGTGAGTCTTTATTTAATAAAGAGGAAGTGACAAAATATCCCTTCTGTATGTATGCCCTTTCAAGAACAATAATTAGTTCTTTGTGCAGTTTGAATATCTTAAGTCAAGTTTACATTTCACAGTGAATTTCAATATTGCTTTAATGACGATTGTAATGAAATCATTAAATCTGAAAGCCAATATTAATTTATCTGAAAACTCAGTAAATTACATTGGAAGATGAGAAAGAATAGTTTAATATTATCTATTTGATTATTCCATAACCCATGTTCTGTTTCTTCTAGCTAAATTCTTATTTTAGTGATAATCATTGATACTGCAGTGTACGGTAGTATAGCGACTCCTCAGTGGGGAAACACTGTCATTATGCATGGTTTACTTTGTTACATTTACAGCACAGAATAATTTGCATGTAAATTTTTGTGTATGGAGAAACAGAAATCAAAAAAAAAATTTTTTTTTTTCGAGACAGGGTTTCTCTGTGGCTTTGGAGCCTGTCCTGGAACTAGCTCTGTAGACCAGGCTGGTCTCAAACTCACAGAGATCCGCCTGCCTCTACCTCCCGAGTGCTGGGATTAAAGGCGTGCACCAACATCGCCGGGCAAAAATCAAATATTTTAACAGGTTCAGATAGTGGTTTCATTGCAGTGTGCTTTTAGAAGATATTTAAGGTCAAGGGTTATCGGCAATGAATCGTACTCAATGTACATACCTTGTTGAAAAAATATAGCTGATCAATTTCCCTATTTATAATTGATTAATTTTAAATTAATCCTTTTCATTTGCTGATCCATTAACATGCACACACATGCATACACATATCTATACACACATACACATGAACACATACACACACATACACCTCACACTAAGTACATATATATAAAATGTAAAGTGATTCATCATGCTGACTGCTGTTGTTCCGATGCCGTTTACTGTAAAAAAAAATAGTGTATTTACTTTGAAAAGAATAGAAAATAAATGCAACAATGTATACAATTATATTTATTTTATATTTTGCCTTTCTAACAAGCTGAATGAATTTTGCTTCCTTCTATAATATTGAAAGAAAGAATTTTTTTTAATTAAGAAAGAATTTTTATTTAAAGGCAAATGATTATAAATATTAATGACTGAAGACAGTTTATAATTTTGAATTAAACTGTTTTGCAAGTTCAATTAATTTTAAACAAGGAAAAAGCAAATTCCTGGAAGGCATTTGGAGTGCTCCTGGCTTAGACTTAGTGATTAAAGCCTGACTGATCTCCATGGTCTCATTTTAGATGACTTGTTTTGTTTGAACACTTGCCTTGTTTTTAGGATTCTGAAGTTGAAGGTTGTTAACACATATGGTATACTATGTGATCTCTGGCAAATTGATAGTAGCCAAATAAGTAAATGCATAGATTTGTTGACATAGCAAAAGTAATTTTTATTTAAACATAAGTAAAAATTAACCCTTATGGAAGTTGAGAAGCAGACAAGATAATCGGTGAGAGAACATTGCTCTGGAACACAGTAATATGGGAGATGTGGCAATAAGCATTGTGTTATGGAAAACACAATTCACCTGGTAAGGAGCGTCTAGAAAGGGCAAGTGAGACATTCAGAAACCTCGTTGTTTCTGACCGGTTGGGACCAGGTAAAATCAAGATGGAGAGAGTGTTGTGCTGCTGACAGTATCCAAGGGCAAGAGAACTCTGAGTCATCGCAGG
Organism: Microtus pennsylvanicus; assembly: GCF_037038515.1. NCBI lineage: Eukaryota > Metazoa > Chordata > Mammalia > Rodentia > Cricetidae > Microtus > Microtus pennsylvanicus. Next base: position 39,862,104 of record NC_134593.1, read on the forward strand.
CGAAGTTCCCATTGGGAAGTCACTGATTATACACTATAATGCTAAGAAAGAGAGTCATTTTTATGTTGTTAGTATTAATACTTCTGGAGGCATTACAATCCCTGACTTCAAACTCTACTACAGAGCTACTACTGGAAATAGCCTGGTATTGGCATAAGAACAGATGGTTTGACCAATGGAACCGAATCCAAGACCCAGATATTAATTCACACACCTTTGAACATCTGATTTTTGACAGAGAAGTAAAAAATATCAAATGGAAAAAAGAAAGCATATTTAACAAATGGTGCTGGCATAACTGGATATCAACATGTAGAAGAATTAAAATATACCCATATCTAACACAAAACTCAAGTCCAAATGAATCAAAGACCTCAACAAAAAGCCAACCACAAAAGCCTTATAGAGAAGAAAGTGGGAAGTATACTTGAATGCGTTGGAAAATGAGACCACTTCCTAAATATAACCCCAGTAGCATAGACACTTAGAGAAACAACTAATAAATGGGACCTCCTGAAACTGAAAAGCTTCTGTAAAGCAAAAGGACAATGTCAACAAGACAAAACGATAGCTTACAGAATGGGAAAAGTTCTTCACTAATCTGACATCAGACAGAGGTCTGATCTTCAAAATATATAAAAAAAAAAAACTCAAGCAATTGGTCATCAAAAGAAGAAATAATCCAATAAAAAATTGAGTACAGACCGAAACAGAGAACTCTCAACAGAGGAATCTCAAATTACTGATAGACACTTAAGAAAATGTTCAACATCCTTAGTCATCAGAGAAATGCAAATCAAAACAACTCTGATAATCCATCTTACAGCTATAAGAATGGCCAAGATCAAAAATACTCATGACAACTTATGTGGTAAAGGTTGTGGTGTAGAGGGAACCTTCTGCATTTGCTGGTGGGAATGTAGACTGATGAATATCTTAAATATCATCATCAAATCTTCATCCAACAACTGATGGAAGCAGAGGCAGAGATCCACAGCGGAACACTGAACTGGGCTTCCAAAGTCTAGGTGAAGAGTGGAAGGAATGAGGATATGAGCAAAGAGGTAAAGAGCATGGTGGGTTCACCCACTGAAACACTTTACCTGAGCTAATGGGAGCTCACCAACTCCACCTGAATTGGGAAGGAACAAGCATAGGACCAAATAGTTCCTCTGAATGTGGATGACAGTAGAGTTGCAGGGGCAGACTGAGGGGCCACTGGAAGTGACACCAGGACTTATCCCTACTGCATGCACTGGCTTTTTGAAATCCTATCCTATTCTTTTTCCATGTATGCCTGGCTCAGTCTAGATATAGTAGGGACGGTCTTAGATCTTCCTTAAAGAAATGTGCCTTATCCTGAGGATTAGATGGGGGTGAAATAGGAGGTTATGTGTAGGGAATGGGAGGAAAGGAGGGAGTGGGAACATGGATTGGTATTTTTTAAAAATCAAATAAAAGAAAGAGAACAAAGTTAAAGAAAAAAGTTTAAACAACACACCAAACCCCACACACTAATAGTGGGGAGTTGAACACTGCACCCTCACCACTGGACAGGAGTTCCAGACAGAAACTTAACAGGAAATAATGGAAATAACAGAAGTTATTACTGAAATGGGTTCATAAGACACGTATAGAACATTCCATCCAAGCACAAAAGAATATACCTTCTTCTCAGTACCTCAGGGAGCCATCTCAAAAATTGAATACATGCTCAGTAACAAAGCAAACCTCAACAGATACAAAAAATTGTAATTACACTCTATATCTTATTGGATCACCATGCTTAATGTTAGAATTCAACAGCAACACTAATTGAAGAAAGCTCATAAATCCATGAAATTAAACAATGCTCAAATGAATCAAGGAAGAAAAAATTAAAGACTTCCTAGTATTCAATGAAATTGAATACACAATATACCCAAACATATGGAACACTTTGAAAGCAGTGCTAAGAGAAAAGTTCACAGCTCTAAGTGCCTGTATAAAGAAAGTGGAGGTATCTCACAGTAGCAACTTAATAGCACACCTGAAAGCTCTAGAACAAAAGGAATCAGATGCACCTAGAAGGAGTAGATGCCAGGAAATAATCAAATTGAGTGCTGAATTCAATAAAATAGAAACAAAGAAAGCAATACAAATGATCAATGAGAAAAAGAGTTGGTTCTTTGAGAAAATCAATAAGAGAGTCAAATTTTTATCCAAACTAACCAAAATGCAGGGAGAGAATATGAAATTAACAAAATCAGAAATGAAAAGGCAGACATAAAAGAGGAAATTCAGATAATCATCAGCTCATACTTCAAAAACCTGTACTCACCCACCCACTGAGACAGTGGAGCTGATCTACTGGGAGCTCACCAAGGCCAGCTGGACTGTTACCAAAAAAGCATGGGATAAAACTGGACTCTCTGAACATGGCGAACAATGAGGGCTGATGAGATGCCAAGGACAATGGCACGGGGTTTTGATCCTACTTAATGTGCTGGCTTGGTGAGAGCCTAGCCAGTTTGGATGTTCACCTTCCTAGATATGGACGGAGGGGGGAGGACCTAGGACTTACCACAGTGCAGGGAACCCTGACTGCTCTTTGGACTGGAGAGGGAGGGGGAGAGGAGTGGGGGCAGGGGGAGAAGGGTGGGAGGAGGGGGAGAAGAGTGGGAGGGGGGAGAGAAATGGGAGGCTGGGAGGAGGTGGAAACTTGTTTTTTTTTTATTCACTTTTTATCAATAAAAAATTAAAAGAAAAAAAAGAAAAAGAAACCCTGTACTCTACAAAACTGAAGAATTTAAAGGAAGTAGACAATTTTCTTGATAGGTACCATATACCAAAATTAAATCAAGAACAGATAAATAATTGATATAGACCTATAACTCCTAAGGAAATAGAAGAAGTCATCAAAAATCTCCCAACCAAAAGATTCCAGGGCCAAATGGTTTCAGCACAGAATTCTACCAGAATTTTAAAGAAGAGCTAATACCAATTCTCCTCAAGTTGTTCCACAAAATAGAAACAGAACGGATATTGCCAAACTCTTCTTAATAGACAATCATTACCTTAATACCTAGATCACACAAACATGTAACTAAGAAAGAGAATTACAAACCAATCTACCTCAAGAATATTGATGCAAAAATATTCAATAAAATACTGACAAACTGAATCCAAGAACACATTAGAAAAACCATCCACCATGATCAAGTAGGTTTCATCCTAGAGATGCTGGGAGGGTTCAACATACAATAATCCATCAATGTAATCCACCATATAAACAAACTGAAAGAAAAACCACCACATGATCCTCTCATTAGATGTGGAAAAATCCTTTGACAAACCCAGGTGATTTGCAACATGAATCAATGCTGAGAACTATGGGACACAACAAATCCTTTCAAATTTATTATTGCCCTTAGTTGTGTTTGAAATGAATTTGAAAATTTGGTTGCTCTTGAGAAATTCTAGGAACGTTGTCTACTTTTTTGTTTACACGTAGAACATAGTTTAAGTTGGAAAAACTCAATAGTAAGCGAACCTCTGCAAAGGACTCTGAGAGCTTCTGTTACTTTTCCTAGTTCCTGCACCTTTCTATGACATGACCAGAACCACTCTGGTGATAATTTTAAAGCTGTCCTAGAGAAATAGTACATTTTTTTTCAAATTATCTTTTTTCCTACATTCGAAATAAAAAGTAGAAAAGAAGCTATTATGTTTATATTTTAAGAAAAATATTTCATGATTTTAATATATATTTATATAATTAATTATTGTAATTATTAATATTATCATTAAATTCAAGGTATTTAAAATGTTAAATTCCTTGCTTGTTTTGAATTGAAGAAAACATGTATATTTTTCTTTTTTTTTTTTTGCTGTTTAGAAAACCACTGTGATTATAGAATCTGTAGATATAACTATAGCTCTCATCTAGAGATGGGGAGTTCATGATTTATTCAGATCTCTAAAGATAAAGAACCATCAGACTATGAGGAAAATTCAGATTATGAGTTATTCTAAGGGTACAGGGAACTTTCTTTGCATTTAGCTGTTCATCTCAATGACATTCCTGGAGGGAGCCCTTTGATAGCTGATTATTATTTGAAGTGGCCGGAGGCAGGCAACTTCAAAAGAAACAGCTTCTTCAATCTGAACTAATAGTCTTAGGAAGAAGCTTCTTAATCAAACTACTCCTAAATCTGGTGACTATGAACACATTAGTTTGTGAGATAATATGAAAGGATACATATTATGAAAGAAAGGACTAAAGTAATAATATCTGTATAACAATACACAGAAAGAATACCAACTGAAATAAAAATAGATGTTACTAAAACATAAAATAGTTTCAGGAGACAGGGGAGTCTTATCCTGAAAAGACTCAGTACAGTTCCCTTTGAAAATATAAAACAGCCATTCTTCCCAATGAGGGTTCCGCAAAGTAGAGGGACACCAACTGACACCAACGCAGACGAATTACTCCTGCTGCTAATGAAACCCTTCAGTTTTTATTTCCACACAGATAAACATTCTAAATCCGAAGAGTCTGTGAAACAGACTTCAGGAATGCCAACAAATTGACAAGGGTAACGTGTTTGAGCTTGCAAACAACACAAATTAATTCACAGTCAAACACAGCGAATCTGAAGTGTTCGGTGTCCTCATCCAAGTTGTTTCAGGCGACTTCCCCCAGCCTTGGTCAGGCGTTCAGCATGCACTCTGCTCTGCACATGCAGTCATCCCACATGGTGCCCACGAGCTCTGTCTGAAGCACCTCTCAGAGCTAAGACTACTCTGTTATGAAGTCCTGTTCTACAGTCAACATTTTATGCTCTTATGTAAAATCAGAGTTTATGAAACAAGACTTTTAATGTTTTCCTCAGCAGGGAAGCATCACATTCATGTGCATTTTATTATACTTTTGATATATTGCTTTATTGATTAAAATATGTGCCATTTGCATTGAGGACTTGAATTTTGTAAAAATCTATTAACTGAATTTTGGCATGGGGTTAGGACAGAGTTTTCACAAATTTCTGAAAAGGTCCTAAGCATACTGCCATTACCATTTATTCATATTACCATAAAGTAACATTCTCAGCATATTAAATCAGAAGATCAAAAAGCAGTTTGAAAAACACAGAAGATATTTTATGTCCTCTTGTGTCAAATATCCAAAACTATGTTAATTCTATGTATTAGTATGCAACTTTACTCTCAACAAAAATAAATGATAAAATTATACCTATAGTAATAAATATTTTAAAATAAAGCTCTCATAATTTATCATCAATAAGTATTATATTTGTATACCTACTTTATATAACTGTGTGTCTGAATTCTAAAAACTTGTCTTGGTATAAAAATAGTCAAACCTAGAAAATATTTAGAAAGTCTTGTTTTAGATTCTCTAATATTATAGACTATTTTACTACTGAAAAACTTTAACCACAACATACAATAAAGTTGTAAAATCTGCTAATGAGAAGTGTTCAGTTGTGGTTACCAGCATGTGTACTGGAATCATTTAAATAAAAGTTATCAGGTTACACTTTGGTTGTTCACATGAAATAAATATGTACCTATATACCACAAGCCTTTCTCTTCATCTTATGTCTGTGATTCATGCCTATTCCAAATGCTAAATTTTTCAGGAAGACAAATAATATGAGGCCTAGAGTTGAAAGCAAAACTACCAACCATTTAACTTCATGAACATTGCTAGGAATTGCAGCTTTATCAGAGGCACTTTTTAGTCATTGCCATTAGGAAATAAAAAAAGTAGTAATTGCAAAATATTTCTATTGGCCACAAATGAAATGAACACTAATGTTTTAAATCTTATATCCAGAAAGAAGTTGTTATATGAGCATCACATAGCTGTGAAATATTTTCATGACTGTACCTGAGACCTGAGCATACATCCATTTACTACCAACCCTTGTATTCTAATGACCTACTCTTTACACTGTTTTAAGAGCTGAGAATGCACTAAGGACTATGAACGGAATCAGAAAGGTGGAAACTACTTGGAGCCATGACGTCTCTGAGCTCTATCTATAGAGGAACCACCAAAAGATAGAAAATGACCAATTAAGAGATTAAAAATTGAATATGCTCCTTGAATTTAAGCTATAAAATTCCTCTGTGGTTCTGGGTATTCTGTCACATTTGTTTAGTAAGTATTCCTTGAGGATATAATGAATAATAATTTGTTGCTTGCTCTTTCTTGTTCTACTATTCTTTAGTAATTTCATCATATTCAACATTATACCTTGCAAATATCTCTTATGTAATCATTTAGAATCTGCTATCACAAGGTAAATTGTTCTTTAGATTCAAGGCTTTTATTATTTATTTTTTAATTCTACTTTTTAAAAAAGGAGACAATATTTTTCATTTTACATACCAATCCCAATTCCCATACCCTCCCCTCTTCCCATTCCCTCCACCTTCCCACCCTCACCCCATGTTCCACGCACACCTCAGAGAAGGTAAGGCACATTGCTTTGAAGAAGGACCAAGACTCTCCCTACTATATCTAGACTGAGCAAAATATCCATCCAAATAGAATGAGTTCCCAAAAGCCAGTATTAACAGTAGGGATAAATCCTGGTCTCATTGCCAATGGCCCTGAAGTCTTCCCCAGCCATACAACTGTCAACCACCATTCAAAAAGGCTAGTTTAGATCTATACTAGTTCCTTCCCTGTCCAGATGACATCAGTGACCTTCCATTAACTCAGGTCAACTGCTTCAGTGGATGTCCCCATCATGGTCTTGACCTCTTTGCTCATATTTTCACTTCCTCCACTCTTCAATTGGACTTTGGGAGCTCAGACCAGAACTTCACTGTGGGTCTCTGCCTCTGTTTCCATCAGTTGCTGGATGAAGGTTTTATGGTGACATTTAAGGTAGTCATAAATCTGACTACAGGGCAAGGCGAGTTCATGTACCCTCTTCACTATCACTTAGAGTCTTAGCTGAGTTCATCCTTGTGGATTCCTGGAATTTCTGTAGTTTCAGATTTCTTGCTATCCCCATAATGGTTTCCTCAATCAAAATATCTCTTTCCTTGCTCTCATCTCTGTTCTTCTTCTATCTCAACTATTCTGTTCCCTCAAGTTCTCCTCCTCCCTTCCTTGTTGTCTCCACCTCCCCTTCCACCTTCCAGTCTCCCCACACTGCCATTTTCCTAATTTTGTCAGGAGATCTTATATATTTCCTGTTCCCAGGGGGATCTATACATCTCTTGTATTCTTTTGGTTATGCTTGCCTCTGTAGTTCCTAATCATTTATTTAGATTTTTCATTTCCAGAAATCCCTCAGTTTGTGTTTTTTTTATTGTCTATATTTCAGTCTTCAAGTTTTGAACTGTTATAACTGTTTGTGTCACCTACTCGATTACTTTTTCTTGGTTTTCTTGGGTTCCTTTGCGAGATTTATTGATGTCTTCCAATTTTTTGTTTGTCTTTTTTCTCCATTTCCTTAAATAAATTTGTCATTTCCTCTTTAATGGTCTCCATCATCCTCCTAAAGTTATATTTAAAATCATTTTATTCTGCTTCTTCTGGATTAGGATGATCAAACCTTCCTGTTGTTCTGGTGTTGCCATATTGCATTTTAGGGTGTTGAATGAATTCTTGCATTGACACCTACCCATTTCTTCTTCCAGTTTGTGCCAGCAGTGTCTTTGCCTCTTGGTCCAGTCCTTGAAGGGCTGTCTGTGTCTTTGTAAACTGTTCTTAGTCTGCTCTGTACTGTCACTGTCTGTGTCTCAGGTAGCCACTTAGGTCTCTCTTTGTTTGCTCTTTTGGTTTATTCTCTTGGTCCACTCTGTGCAGGCACAGTTGATGTTTCAGTGTAAAAGGAGGGCCTGCTTATTCATCCCAGCTGCCCAAAACCAAAATGATCACACAGAAAACTGTGTTAATTAAATTACTCCTTGGCTCTGATTTCTTCCTCTCAGGATTCAGTACCATCTTCTCTGCCTACCTAAGTTCTGCCCTATTAACAGGTCCAGTCAGTTTCTTTGTTAACCAATGAAAGCAATGCATAGATAGAAAGAACTCCTACACCATTTCAGATTTCCTTTCTTGGTCTTCTCTGTGTAGTCACAGTCTGTGCTTCAGAGTTCCTCTGAGATTGCAGGAGATAGGAGGGTTTAGGGGCAGGTTAGGACTTGTAGTTTACACGTTCTGATAGATGGGATGGGGGTGTTAGAACAGTCTACCTGCAGAAAACTTTTTTGCTGTCTGTCTAAAGAAGCTGAGGCAGGTAGGGGAGGGGCCTGGAGTTCTGCCCTGTATGGAGGGCCTAGAAAGTGGTGTGCCCCACCTGGTGGGTAGTCACTCACCTCTTGATCCTCTTTGTGTAGTTGCAGCCTGTGTTTCAGAGTTTCTCTGAGGTTGCTGAGGATAGTCAAAGGCAGTGCTTTCTAATATATACTGTAATATTATTTGGTTGGTGTTTTCTACCTCATTTTTAAGAGCATCTGAGTTGGCCATATTTTATATATCATTGTGTGTCTCATCAAACTTATCCATAATTTCAAGCATGAGTCAATACAGGATGAAGATTAATATGCTGTTGCAAAAGTACATGAAACTATTTATTGTAGTTTCTATGTTTCAATAGCTCTTAGTCCTTTAGAGATACTGTTTTATTTTTTTCTTTCTTTTTTCTATTTTTCAAACCTCAAATCACTGTCATTCTGAATATCAAGAGCTGGGGGCCTTCTGTTTTGGGAATTTCCCCCACTTCCTTCAATGTATTAGATACGAATTTATGCATACACCAACTTAAGCATTTGTTTGATAAACATTATTTCTATATGAATGATTCAATAAACTACTTTTAGAAAATACCTTAATGTAACAACAGTGTTTTAATCCAATAAAGCAAAGTAGGTTATATGGTCTTTAAGGTTTTATTACAGATGAGATGTTAAACTTGTCCTAATAAGTTAATATTGTTAGAGATTATAGACTAAATAAAAATGGTAACATTAAACAAAATAGTGAGAGAAACAACTGATGAAAATTTTGTCTGAAAATTGCCATATTCAGATATAATTATTTGTATGCTAATAAAATTTTAAAGTATGGTAACTACTCTAAGCATATGAAAATCCATAAATTTTCATATCTTAAAATGTCATATAAAATTAACTTACTCTAGAAGATTTGAAGAAGATATTGAATAACACTGACCCAGATCCTCTTATTTAGCATATAACTTTAATATGGTTTTACAATAATGATGTATTAGGTGGAAAAGTCTGAACCATATCATAAAATCAGTAGCTATTAACTCTTTGAATACTATCTACCAGTCTCTGTTTATTTTCTGTAAGTCCATTCTATATTTACAGAAGGGAAGCTTTCTTTCTGACAACACAATCAATCATCATAAAAACTATTCTACATCATAAATACCACTTCACCATTTAGAATACTTTAATTATACAATCCCCTCCAACTTTATTCTGTTTTTATTAAGTAGATCTAAGTGTGTAATTATTTCCAATTATGTCTGCTCTAACCTCTGTCATGAGCATTCGACATTGTTCACTATACTTAATATATACACATGCTTAAATATAAATTAAATCCCATAATTTAAACACAAAATAATATAGGTTAATGCAAGGATGACAGAAATTATGTCTTAATTAACTATATGCCAAAATAATATATTGTTTTCATTGAAGGATATACAATATTGAAATAATCTTTACCTGTGTTTCATTGGTTTTAGTGTTGCTCTTCAGTGCCTCATAACTGGGATCTGAATTCTCTATTTATTGGATGGTTCTATTATATACAATTAGGAAAATATTCCTTTTATCAAATGTGCCTTGATTGTCTAAGGCAAGTGAATTCTTTTTTTTCTTCACACTGAAAAGAACAAACAAACAAAAAATAACAAAAATAAATCTTTTACTTTTGCGTCTCAGAGTCATTCATGTTCTGCCAACAGGAAATGAAGAAAAGTACAGATTATTTTAGTGTAAGTTGTAATGGGACGTTGAACCCTTCAGACAAAATGAGAACTCAGAGGAAAAGGTAGGTGGGTCAATTTTTCAGTAGGTTTATTAGAGCAGAGTCTTCAGGAAATAGGACCTGACCCCAGGTGAAATGTGCTAAAGACAAATGGCTTGTTGGTTTAGGTTCTTTGCTGTTTTTTTTTTTTTTTGAGTGTTCCTATCTTCTCGGTACAGAGAATGTTGCTTTACAAAAGGTTGTGAGCAATCCGCGAACCATGTATTCCTAGCTCAGTATTACAGCTCTGGCTTAACCATGGCTTAGGGACTGATTTGCATTTCTTTTGTTTCCTGTGTCCAGACTGTAGCCAGTGCAACCTGAACTAGATAATTTATAATAGAAAGAAATGGAAAAGAAAGAAAAAAGACTCAAAAACAAAAGCAGAAAAAGACATGGAAACAACCATGATTTGGATATCATCAATTCGTTCCCTCAAAATGTTTGAGAAACTCAAAAATCCATCCTCAGTTAATGTATCATGAATTTGTTAACTTTTGATGCATGTGATCTCTGTCCCTAAAACATCTTTAAAAAGCCACCTACAATCTTGATGTCATATATATATATCTAATGGAAATGAATTATACATTACATAAAAAGTCATATTGGCCACAAACAATAATCATAATCCTTAAATAAATGTGAACAAATAAAGTATGCTATAAGTGCTAATTTGTGTAGCTAACAGATCTCACAGTTTTTGGAACTAGATACCAACAAACTCTCCCCTCCCTTGACCTTAGAAAAGGCAGTACTTCCCTGACTTCACTTTGATTTGGAACACTGTGGTCTTAACTCTGAATGAGAGTAGTACTAGATTTCTTAGTCATTTTTTTTATTACATAGATGATGAGAGACCTTTTGCAGGAATTATGTTTCCATTTTGTTATATGTGTTCCAGGAAGATATTTCTATCTTTAAAATAACTTGAGCCATGTCTCTAATGCTTCACAAATAGTTGAAATACTCTTCAATCATGGAGACAAAACTTACTCTTACTTAGAGTATCTTCTCCTGTTTTCTAACCTGCCTGGTTCTTCTATCTGTTTCCACTTTCATCTTCCTTTTTCCAGTTTTGTTTTCCTTCTTCAGTCCTTTTTCTCTCTCTGGTGCCATGCAAACCTGAATTTGATACCCTAAATTCTTACATAGAGAGAAGACTTTTAGAGGTTGTCCTCTTACATTAACAGATGTACTGTGGCATGCACAAACACACACACATGCTCACAAATACACTCACACACCATACACACACACACACACATGCACACACACACACACACACACACACACACAGTTGCTATTTAGTGAACCTAACAAAAGTCTGTTTCTGTCAGAATTGTGGACATTCATTTTATTCAGACTTTGCAGAACCTGTCTTCCAGTAAACATCACACACAGCAAACCTCCACTCTATATCACTTGAACCTGTATGAGACATTAAAGCTAGACAGAGGAAAAGGGTAGAAGCAGAGTCATTTGAAAAGCTGGCAGCTCCAAAGCTTTTGAGAATATGATGCTATAGGGACCAATTTGCATTGCATTTAGAGGAAGGTCGGCTATGTTAGTGTCCTATTATTTTTATTTGCTGAGTTAGAAGTTGAATGACATTCAGAAAATAGGGTGCTGCTTTCTTCAAAATAAAAGCCACAGAAATGTTCCGATGACCTAAACGATTTTAGTCAGCATCCCTTTCAAATGCCTGCCACTCCAGTCACAATCTCTGCCAGAAACCTGGAGAGCAGCTCTGTTACAGACACTGAAAGTTGTTTAAGTGTTCCTTGGAGAATCCCTCATAATTTTGAATATACTGTTAGAGTAGTTTAAAACAGATATAACTTTGTGTGTGTCTGTGTGTGTGTGTGTGTGTGTGAGAGAGAGAGAGAGAGAGAGAGAGAGAGAGAGAGAGAGAGAGAGAGAGAAGAGAGAGGGAGGGGAAGGAAGGGGAAGGAGGGGGAGAGAGAGAGACTTGTTGCTAAAAACAGGGTCTTCTGTATCCAGGACTTGCCTGAAAGTTGTTATGTAAAAAGATTGACCTTGAACTTTTAATTCTTCTGACTCTGCCTCCTAGATGCCAGAATTGCTTAGCAAGATCACCTTCCTAGTCCTGGATGGAGGGAGAGGACCTTGGCCTTCCCACAGAGCAGGGAACCCAGACTGCTCTTTTGACTGGAGAGGGAGGGGAAGGGGAATGGGGGAGCGGGAGAGAAATGGGAGGAAGGGGAAATTTTTTAATTAAATCATAAAAATAAATAAAAAAATAAAATAAGATACTGTGTCTGGTTCATATACATTTGCAACTGCTTTAGAAAGTCATACATTTTCAATGGCCCTTGTCACAGTGACATTGCCAAATCATTTTTTTTTTCTTATAGACAAGATTTAAGGTCAGTTTTTCAGTGTCTGACCCTTCACTGTGCCTGTATTCAGCAGGTACAAATGCTCTTTTCCTTAAGAACTTTGTAATAAAGTCATAGTTTACTTTTAGCTATCTCTTAAAATATATTTCGTTTATTATTATACTACTTGTTTATTTGTGCATATGTCTTGGTGTATGTGTGGAGGTCAAAAGATACCTTGCAGGAGCTGTTTCTCTTCTTCCATGTAGGTCACAGAGAATGACCTCATATTGTCACCCTTGAACAGCAAGTACATCATGCTGATAAGTTGTCTTGTTAGATCTTAATTGTCTTTACAATATTTATTTTACTAAATTTCACATACAACAGGATGAACTACATTGACGTGTTCATTTGATGTTGTTTTTATATTTACGTTTACTACTTAGCCCTGTTTCCCTATTTCTAAAACTATTTTGTCGCTCTATAAAAGTAACTCAGAATTAATTTTTGCCTATATAGTTGAGTCAGACTTCTTCATGTTGTAAGAGAAAACATGCTATTTACAATATAAGGAAGGAAATATTTATTTTTATTCAGCCTTTCAGATTTTTCAGTCCACCCAAGCAGAGTAGACAAGTCAGAGTGGCACAATTCGTGTCTTTGTGGCCAAATAACAGAAAAAAAGGAAGCTAGGAGGGCCAGTTGTAACCATTGAAAGTATAACTCCAGTAAATTAACATTTCAATCTAATCTCCAGTGCCAAAAGTTTCATCATATCCAATAATAGTTCCACCCCTGAATGACTCAGCACAGGTTCCTGGAGGATATACTTCATGTTCAAACCATAACATCCCCAGGTTCCCATTACACTGTAACCTCTAAGCTACCTTATTTCTATATAAACTAATTTTTTCTATGCATGTCATATTTTGCTTCTCTGGTTTGGAGTGTAAGCCTTTAAAGTGTATCTCTTTGATAGATCAGTATAGCACAGAACTGAAAAATAATACAAAAGAATCAGAAGTTTGAAATATTTTCTTTACATTTTTTTCTTTTTACATATATATTATGAAAACAGTTTTTTCACACAATATATTCTGTGACTGTTTCTTCCCTCTCAGCTGAAAACCCTTCCAACTTGACATGCTTATTTCTCTTTTTTTAGAAAACATAAAACACTCACAAAACAAATGAATTTAAAAAAAAGCAAGAAATAAGTAAAAATACAAGGACAGTGCAAAAAACTTATGAAGATGTGTTTTTAGAGAAAATAATATACCAATAAAAGACCAATCAGATGAGTATAAAAAAAGAAAGAGAGAATCAGGAATGAAGATTTTGTTTGTTTGGTTTTGGTTTTGGTTTTTCGAGACAGGGTTTCTCTGTGGTTTTGGAGCCTGTCCTGGAACTAGCTCTTGTAGACCAAGCTGGTCTCAGACTCACAGAGATCCGCCTGCCTCTGCTTCCCAAGTGCTGGGATTAAAGGCATGCGCCACCACTGCCCAGCAGGAAGGAAGATTTTAATGCGTTTAATTTAATGTCCATAAAGAATGAATCCTGATCAAGTTTAGCACACTATGCAACACATAGAAATTTTGTATGTTACCTCAAGGCTGATGACAAAAGATATAATCCAAATGCTTGAGTGAACTAGAGAGTAAAATATTAAAGGAAAATATAGAATGGTAAGTGTGAATGAGATTGGTTTAGAGTTGACATTAATGTCAGATATTTACTGATGGGAAAATGTTTTGTTCTCCAAAGCAGCAGACTGGAAATTCTTTTACTTAAAAAACATGTATCTATCTATCTATCTATCTATCTATCTATCTATCTATCTATCTATCTATCTATATCTTTGCATCTATGTATCTATCTATCATTCATCTGTCTGTCTCTATCTTTATCTACTGTTCCTGCATATTTATATGTCCTTATTATTTATTTTATGGTTAAATATAAACTTCATTTTACTAATTATGGTACCAAACATTGTTTCCTCCATGTTATTATTTGTATATGTTGTTTAAATACACGTGAAAAAAATTTAATGAAAGTTAGGCTATGGCCCTTGAACACATAGATAGGTAAAAATATAAGACTATGGAGATAAGAAAGTAAAAGAAACTATGAAGTCATTGAAAGGAACCTTGTACTTCTACAAAGAAAAAATAGTGGTGATGCATTAGTTTCTTATTTCATTGTTGTGATACAATACCTGACAGAAACCAACGTAAGGGATTTTATTTGAGCTGATAGTTTGAGAGGGTGTAATCCACCATGGTAAGGAAGGCCTGCTGGCAGTAGTATGAGGCTCTTTGCTTTCATCTGGATGAACAAAGAAGTTAGAGATAAATGATGATTCTCATCTAGTTTTCTCCTTCTTTCCCCTTTTTATTCAATCCAGTTCCTACATTCAAGATAAATCTAGATTTCTTAGTTAAACCTACCTCTGGAAATGCCTCACAGACACACTGAAAGGTATGTCTTCTTGGTGTTCTAAATCTCCTCAAGTTGATAATGAAGATTAAGCTTCTGATGCAGTTGTTAGGTGATGATGTATCTACATTGATTCTGTTTGCCTTTTGATACTGTTCAGGTGAGCTTTTGTAGGATTCTCCTTTGTATTCTGAGAATATGCTTTTTTATCATTGGTTAATAAAGAGGCAGCTTTTGCCTATGGCAAGGGAGAACACAGCAAGGTGGGAAATCCAAGTAGAGATGAAATAGGAAAGAAGGTGTGTCAGGAGGGTGCCATGTAGCCCCTCCCCCCTGCTGCAAGAAGCAAGATGTAAGGGACCAAACCATGAGACTTGTGGTAAAATATAAAATAATAAAAATGGGTTAATTTAAGATGTATGAACTAGTTTGAGCCATTGGCCAGACTGTATTATAATTACTATAGTTTCCATGTGATTATTTGGGTCTCGGTGGTTGGGAAACAAAAATGGTCTCGGTTTACAGGGAGCCTCAAAGAGAACTGAACAGTTCAAGAGACCACCAAGAAAACTGCACAAATCTACAGCCTCCATTTTATACCTACGTCATAAACATGTGATATTATAGAGATAACAATTTAGATAACATTAACAGAGTATATAATGAATAGAGAATTAATATTTAAATTTATATTGATATAGAAGAGGAATTTCAATAGCTCTTGTGTATCTTCCTATGTTCAGCTAAAGTACATAGTAGTAATGAACAAATATCTATGGTATCAAAAGAAGCTTCATATAAGAATGTGCTTGATTATAAGTCTAAATATATATCTCAAAAACATTAATTTTCAAGATAAGTATTTTCAAATTTATCACAATTTTTTCACCACCTTCCAAAACTGTACAAATTTCAAGGTTAGAACATAACAATAAGTGTATAGTTCTACCCTTAAATGAAACTCAAATGCAATAGAAGAAACCAAAGATGTAAACAAAAAGAAATATTATAAATTATCCTATTAGACGTACTTGACCTCCAGCGAGTACAAATGATTACAAGCATTACTAAGACATACAACAGTGAATCAAAGCAATTATTTAAACTAACAAATGGGGCTTAAGTACATAAAAAAATCCCAAAATGAGTTTAAAACTGTGCCTTTTCAACAATTGGTATTCATTTTTTTTTTATTTCTTATGCATACTTTCTTTAATTTTAAATCATGCAGACCAGTAAGTAGCATTCCCCTGAGAGGTAAGGCTCAGCTCCCTTAGCAGGTATCCTCAGAGAAACACTTCTGCCATACAGATGGCCTCCTGGTTTGGACAGCTTGAGAAAAGTGTCTGTGCTTCACATTAGCAACTGAACAACTGTCCAGAGTGCTCTGATTCATTCAAAACCTTCTGTTCTCAGACTTTTGATGAGCTGTTCATTGAGAAGCAAATACCTGCCTGCTTTATTGGTCGCTCCATGGTACTCCTACAGGGCAGATACTTAGGGAGTCTGGTAAGAACTCCTCTACCCCAGGGAAGGTCATCAGGAAACAGGAAGAATTAGCCACACTTGGGTAATGTGCTTTAGACCTCATTGACAGGAGGATAAAGGGTATGAGTAAAGAATACAGATATTTCCTGTTGGTAATTCAATAGACGTAGAGCTCACAGATAAGCAATGAACTGCTACATCAATTCCTTCTTTAATTCTTTGAGTTCCAAAGTCTGTAACAGTGTTTACAGAAGCAAGGTTTCCAGAAACTTCCTCAACTCTTACAATGATTAGCAGTAATTTAGCTACTGGTATAAAGTCTAAATTGCAACATCAAATGGTAATAGAATAATTATTATTAAAATGTATGCTAGATTATATTTAATATTCAAAATGAAAGCTATGCTAATGAAGCCCAAAGCCCCGGACCACCTTTTTGCATATAACTGTATTAAATATAATGGGAGGGGCAGGAGTTATTAGCTTCTAAAAATTTTCCTTGATTAAATATAATGTAGATCATCTTGAGGCCATGTAATAGAATAGCCATTACTTTGATTTATAAATGCATTAAATTAAGAAAATGACATTTTCAAATATGAAAATTATATATCCTTAGGTTTACATTTAGAATGCTCTTTGCACATTAGTCTGCAAGATATGCACCCTTGAACTGAAAGCTACCTGGAAACAGAAAAAAAAAAGGGATGTTGATGAGAAACTCTAAAATAGACTGGAAAACTAGTACATTTTTCTCTTTTAAAAGCAAAGAATGTTTAAAACAAGAAATCTCAATTTTAGTGCTGCTAAATTTGGGTGTAATGTTTCTTATTGTTGAGGTCTCTCTCCTGTGCATTCTAAAAGGATTATCAATATTCTGGAATTCGTTTCTCAGATTCCAGCTTTAGTTCTTCAGGTTATGATATCAGAAAAACCACAAGGCTATTGCGACCAGCTATAACTGCATGCAATATCGCAATAAATAGGGAGCCATTTGTTTAGAGACAAAGGTCAGTAAATCTTGCCAAGGAATGACAGGGCTGTTTCTGCCTGTCTTTTCCACTACAGCTGTAATTCTGTGAAATCTTTAGACAATTCAAATAGAAAAGACAATAATCCATAGGGTCAGGGACTGGAGAAAGAATAAAGCAGAAAGGATCATACTAAATTTGGGCCAATAGAAGAATAGGTCTCTATCTCAGGCTTCCTGATGGACCAGGTGAGCACTTTCCTTGCCAAGATCTGAAGTCCTTTTAACAATATGAGGTAGCCCTACAAAACCACCAAGGGAAATCATTGATCCAAACACCATCAAGACAGAGAGACACTGACAGAGGCCAGAGAAAGACTTTGTATTTTGCAAAGACACAGGGGCTTTGCCGATATCAATTCCGGACACCACTGAGCCAGGGGTCCAACCACCAGCTATGAATGTTCTAACATAGAAAGTGTCCCTTAAATGTTAGAAATGATAGACCATAGAGTCTAGGAACTAAAGGATTGATAGAATTTCCTAACCTGGCAGAGTATGGTCGGTGTAACAAGTGTCGTCTTGTTAAAGGGAACTGAAGGCATCAAAATTCACCTAGCAGCAAGCAAATTTCAATAGCTCTGTAGATAGGAGAGCTATCTTTAAGACATGAATGGAAAATAATCCTGTACTAAAAAGAAAGAAAGCTGAAGATATTTTCAGCAGCATATCTAGTCTTCTTTCTGTACTGAGTCGAAAAGAATTTCTTAAAACAGAGAGAATAAATGTTAAATAACAATACAGTCTTAAAACATAAGACATGCCGAAAGAAGAAATATGGGTAAACATAAACTTGAGAAAATGTGCTTTTTTTCCTATGGAAAAAGGGTAGCTTATTTTTAAACATAAGGTAGTAAAACTTTAGGAAAACCGGTGAGATCAGAAGTAAATATGTCACTTTGTAGCTGCTGTGAGAAGTATTCTAATGTCTTCAGAAAACAAAAACTTATCCCTGTAACTATACCACTAAGAAAAAATGATATCAGATTGCTGACTTGCAGGAAGACCTGAATGAGTTAGAGTCTAGCCAGTCCACACAGCAAAACACTGGTTATTACTTCTTGAGAGGCTTGAAGGGCAGATATCTGCAACCAATGCTATTCGCAGAAAGCACTAGAAAATTACCTAACTGATGTCAAAAATAACATAATAATAAGGGTAAATGGTGGTGTTTTGTTTTCTATTTTTGAGCTCTGAGACTTATAAATATTATCTTTATTTCTAGAAGAGACAATCCTATTTATAAGTCAACCCTAGACATCTGTGGCACTCTTCCAGCTTCATTTTGACATCAGAAGTTTTTGTGTGAGATTGTCTTGGGCTCAGTTCAACTTATGGAGCCAGTGAATGGTAACTGATGGGGTGAATAGGGAGGAGGAAACTAGGTTAATACCCCATTTCTCTCTGCCTGATGAGTTATATCCTGTAAGTTATATACTTGCATCTCCTCTTGACAGTGGCTCCCTGTGATTTATATCATGCTGACTGCTTGCTAGGGGTTGTCTTGGGATCCGGGCTCTCTTTTCTGTTTTGGGGTGTGTAGTTGCCATGCTTTTGCCATATTCGGGGTTATCAATATTCCCATGTACAACTTTTGTATAATCTTTGAATCCTAAGACTATTCTCTGAATTAAATTATTCATGTGTTTTATTTATTTTCTTCATATTTATACCTTGTCACATATACCTTAAAATTATGAATAGTCAGATTATAAAATCATTATCTAGCTCAATTCAACTTCGTTTTTTTTGTAAAAATCCTGCTTATTTTTTTTGAAGTATCTTTAAAAATCAAAAAGAAGCATGTATCTTAGACTAAGAAAAAGTAAAGAACATGATATACTATTTGTTTATGTCTGGATATTATGAGATTCCAGTATTCAAATGCTTTGGCTGAATGATACAATTCCATGCCAGGGTTTAGGTAGTCTATCACCTGATATTATCTCTAAGGGTTTGGAGATACTTTAATTACTCCAAAACCTTCTCATACTCAGCTGTTAATAGTATGCCTCCTACGTGAACAACAGATTTATTCTATGATTATGAAAGAACTGATGAATGGCCAACGTGGTCAATAAGTATATTTATATTTTACATTATGGCATCAATTTACTAACTGGATGGATTCAAACATTAGGGTTTTGAAATTACTAAAAGAAGCTTCTAGAGGACTATGAAAAGATCCCCAACCTATACAAGGGAGTGGAGAGCACGTAAAAGCTCAAAACACCATGATCCACACTGGGGGTATCTCTGTGCACCACAGGGTATCTAGACAAGTTGCTAATGAGAACTATTCCCAGGCATTAACATAAAATCAGTAGAACTGGTAAACCTTAGTAAACAGGTATTGGACAAATGCAATACATCTAGAAATTAAGCAAAATAATATATGACAAACTGCATGGATGTTTTTAAGGCTGGCATTTTTAGTGTTTCCACGATTGTCTTGAGTATCTCATATAGTCATCCTTTTATAAAAATACTAAATTCAATTTAATTGTTGTCTTGGAAAATTATTTGAGAGAGAAATAAATTATAAGTCCACGGTCGTTACAGCTTCGTTCGGGTACCATAGAATATTGACATGAGCAAAGTGATAAAATATTGTCTTCATCTTGTGAATGGGGGAGAGAAATACATAAAAATGAGGTATCCTAAACAATAAATATAATTAAGAGATTTAACTATAAACATTGCAGGTAGATAAGAAATACATGTGAAAGTTTATGAGATAAAAAAATCTTTTTATTTTTTATTTATTATATTTATTTATTTTTTTATTTAATTTATTTATTTATTAAGGATTTCTGCCTCCTCCCCGCAACCGCCTCCCATTTCCCTCCCCCTCCCCAGATCAAGTCCCCCTCCCTCATCTGCTCGAAGAGCAATCAGGGATCCCTGACCTGTGGGAAGTCCAAGGACCACCCACCTCTATCCAGGTCTCCTAAGGTGAGCATCCAAACTGCCTAGGCTCCCCCAAAGCCAGTACGTGCAGTAGGATCAAAAACCCACTGCGATTGTTCTTGAGTTCTCAGTATTCCTCATTGTCCGCTATGTTCAGCTAGTCCGGATTTATCCCATGCTTTTTCAGACCCAGGCCAGCTGGCCTTGGTGAGTTCCCGATAGAACATCCCCATTGTCTCAGTGTGTGGGTGCACCCCTCGCGGTCCTGAGTTCCTTGCTTGTGCTCGGTCTCCTTCTGCTCCTGATTTGGACCTTGAGATTTCTGTCCCGTGCTCCTCTGTCTCTGTCTCCTTTCATCACCTGATGAAGGTTAATTAATATTCATGAGGATGCCTATGTGTTTGTCTTTGGGTTCACCTTCTTATTTAGCTTCTCTAGGAACATGCATTATAAGCTCAATGTCCTTTATTTATGTCTAGAAACCAAATATGAGTGAGTACATCCCATGTTCCTCATTTTGGGTCTGGCTTACCTCACTCAGGATAGTGTTTTCTATTTCCATCCATTTGTATGCAAAATTCAAGAAGTCCTTGTTTTTTACTGCTGAGTAATACTCTAATATGTATATATTCCATACTTTCTTCATCCATTCTTCCGTTGAAGGGCATCTAGGTTGTTTCCAGGTTCTGGCTATTACAAACAATGCTGCCATGAACATAGTTAAGAAAAATAAATAAATTCTTAGCAAGAGTGGTAAGATAAATGAAAAAGTAATTTCACATAAATAAAAAAGATGATAAAAGTAAAAAAAAATATTGTTCTCTACAACATGTGCCTAGTTCAATAGGAGCTTCCTTGATGTAGAGAAGGTTGCACGATTATTCCAGACACCCAAACCCAAAACTACTTACCAGAGATTTATATTTTGAAACTAGTAAGAAATAAAAAGTCTTTCTGGCCAAAAAAAAATCTTTTTATTATATATTTGAATAACAAAAAACTCTTTAAAAATAATAGACCGAAAACTGCAAACAATGTATAAAAGCATCAGGTATACTTTTAAAACATAATGAGCATTTGGTTAAAAAATGGTAAGTTAATCTATTGACTGATTTACTATTTAAACGTTTTCTTCATAAAAGAAATATAATTAAGCTTAAAGGAACTCAAAGATAAGTGATATTTCATTTCTCTCAGATACATTTCTTTAGTTGAATTAGTTTTGAGCACTTTGTACATCAATCTATTTTCAAGTATAAGCTATAACAAAGTTAAAATCCGAGGCTCTCTTTATCTCATTACATAACCATTTCCATTTCAGTGCAGCAAGTGACCTCCCCCTTTCATCTAGCGATTTCCTGGAGTGCAGTCTTTCCTACCAGGAAGGAGGAATTGATAGTACCAACTACCAGGGGAGAAGAAAATTCATAGAAAAATAACTGTCTGATTGCAATCTCTCTAATTCTTTCCATGAATCGGGAGGCTCACTAAGAAGAAGAATCTCTAACTGTGACACTGAGAGGAACCCTACAATTGCATAGCCTTTCAGGTGCTTACAAGCAGTGCCCAAACCAACCCTGCAAGCTCATGCTAAAAGAGAACATAGCTCAGTTCCCAGAAAATCAGCAATGCCTTCACTTTTGAACATCAGGTTATGACTCTTAACTGGTGCCACCACCTTTGTAGAAAAACTACCAAACCGTGTGGTGGATTTGGAGTTACATCTTCTGTATACTCTAGACATTCCCTGATATCTATATGTACAACTTATACTTAGTATCTCCTCTAAGTCCTCAGCTACTTTTGGAAATTAAGGAATGATGCTATGGAAGCCTCAATTGACTAATGGTCCTTGAACTTCAACTATATCATTTTCTCAACATTACTCTATATCCTGGATCATTTTTTTAAGAGAAATCATATGCTAGAAAATGAACTACAAGAATATTCTTACTGTTCTTCTAATACATTAAACTGTACACTCACTGTTAAGGAATAACCTTATTTTTATATGCTCTATATAAATACAGGGCAATTATTTAATTTTTATAGTTTTTAATTCTATAAAAAGATAATAGGGTTAAGTATTTCAAATAACTCTAAATGTAAATAATGTAATTATAACTATACAAGCTTTAAATATTGTCTGACAAATGCATATTTATTTTTACAAAATAATGATTTATTTTTTGGATGTTTGTGAACCTCCAGCATAAAGAAATTTACATATTCAAAATCCACTATGAAAGAATTTTCTTTCTCATGAATAGGAATTTTTATTTTTCATGAAATACAAGCTGGAATTTCAACACGTTCCTGAACGGGTTTATTCCTATCCATCAACTCATCCAGCCTTAGTACGTCTTTTGTCAGCAGCAGTCTTCCAAGAACTACACTTGTCACCG
Source organism: Microtus pennsylvanicus (assembly GCF_037038515.1). Lineage (NCBI taxonomy): Eukaryota > Metazoa > Chordata > Mammalia > Rodentia > Cricetidae > Microtus > Microtus pennsylvanicus. The sequence goes on from NC_134593.1 coordinate 39,884,757, forward strand.
GGAAACTCCATGAATTTTGATAACGCAAAGGGTAACTTCTTCCAAATTTCACTTTTCGAACAAAAACGCTTTGAAGGGGATAAATGGTGAGCGTTTCTCCATGCTTTCCCAAGGCAGACTGGATCAATTTATCAAGGACTCCTTTCTATTTAATAGTGTGCACTTATCTATCCACGATCTCCATCATCTTTTCCAGATCTGGAAGACACATGAGTGCTTCACATAAGGTCTTCTCCTTGTATTTGCTTATTTTTTAGTAAAATCGACACAGAAAAGAAAAAGAAATAACTGTAGGTTGTCTTAACATCGACATGTGCTTAAACCATGGTCTGCCATTTTTTGACCATGACCACACAGTACAACTTGTTCCAGGTAAGATCCAAGTTATGCATGTTAACTAGTAGGTTTTTATCATGGAATCCTTAGTAATTAGATTGAATTTTTAAACACAGCTTTGTCATTTGTCGATCAATAAGGCTCACTACAAATACATCAGATGCAATTTTTGGTTATTTGAGGTTTTGTGAAGGTCTTTCTTCAATGTTTGTAATATTGAATATAGTTGGAGTTTTCAGACCAATCACATCTTTCTTGGCTACCTTCCTGCCATTTTTCTCAGGGTTTGTTCATTCCGATTGTCACGGTGCCTTCAGAGAATCAAAAGGTATATAAAGGAAATATTGATCCTATCCATCTACTTTGCTTAATGGGAACTTGAGTACATTGTGGAAGCCTTGCTCCTTTTATTCCTTCCTTCCTTCTTTCCTTCCTTCTTTCCTTCCTTCCTTCCTTCCTTTCTTCCTTCCTTCCTTCCTTTCTTCCTTCATTTTTCTCTATTTTTCTATTTTCTCTGTGAAGGCCTGGCTATCCTGGATCTAACATTTGTACACCAGGATGAGTCAAGTTCAGAGAATCCAACTGTCTCTGCTTCCTGAGTGCTGGGATTAAAGGTACACATCACCACAGCACACCACAGCTTTTTTTTCTTTTTTTTTTTTTTTTACATTACAATCTTGACCCTATTTGACTGGAACCCTTGTTTTTAGTATGTAAAGCTGTAATATTCAGGAAAATCCCTTTCTCCTAGGAAAGAGAGGCAATTAGAGACATTATACCTACCACCACATCACCTTTTGAAAGATCTATTGTCCTTATTTCATCCAACCATAGTGTATTAACATTCATTTAGATTAAAAGATAACTACCAGATATATTGCTAGCTAATTTAGAAACAAAGTACCCAAAACTAACACCAGGTAAATGTACAGTGCTGTATTTATAATGATTCTTGATAGATACAAATTGGTTTGTTACTCTCTTCCTCCAATTCATGTCTGAGTGATTCTATATTGAATAATGATCACCCCCTTTATCCTCCTGAATTATTATATGGTAATAACTACTTCGAAAATACTAAGATAATGGATGATGCTGTAGCTCAGTGGTAGAGTTCTTGCCTAGCATGTTAAGAACCTATGTTTAATCACTAGTATCACAAAACAACCAATAAAATAAAATAAAGAAACACAGTCTTAGTATTGAATTCTTTCCCTGTTGAATAATGAAACTGAACTTGGACCTAAATTCATATTAACAGTGCTGCTATGGTTTTTAGCAGATAACCTTGGTGTCTGAAACTCTGAAATTCTGACAGAATGTGCAAGCCAGATTCTTAAACTCAATCACCAAGTATAAAGAGTGTGTGTTTTCCTTGTAATGTTCATTATTTAAGTCCAATTCCTTCTCGGTGCTACTTGCTTTACTCTTTCCAATGGTGAGTTCATCCTTGTGAGAAATCAATAATAACCAATATTTGTGGGGTGCTCATTACATGCTAACATCTGTGATAAGTACTTGACGTTGATTGCCTCATTCAGTGTTCAACTAGACTCTACAGGAAGAACCCACAGTGTTTTCAAGTACAAGGATGAAATTGAGATTTAAATTAGATAACTTATCCAGAATCTTGTGATTTGAAAGCTTTGAAAAGGATACTTAAATTTAGGTTCTTCAGTCTCCTAACTCTATCCCTAGCAGAGGCAAGATGTAATTAGAGATTTCATGTTTTTTTTTTCAGATTTAAGTATTCTTTGTATCCAATACTTATACCATCTTTTATTTTATTAATCTGTAAAAGTACTCCCTTGATAAGATGCTTGAATTTAATTTGAAAAAGTGTTTAAATTTAAGTATATATTTTTTGCATAAATATTTATTTGTTTCAAAAATGCTTCATTAATTTCTTCTTAAACCTATGTCTTTTGAATCATGACTAGGTTAATGCATGACTGCATTTCATGGAGTTTAAGTGTGATTATGCCTATTTGTGTTTTCATTTATGAAGATAAAAGTACCTATACAAGTATATGTGAGAGCATCTGTAATTTATGTAAACAAGAATCCCTCAAAAGTAAAATAAATTGAGGCATAGTAACATAATGAATTATAGACTAAGTAAACATCAACATTTAGAAGGGATTGTTTGGGTTTATAGTTTCCTGTTTTTAGTTTCATGGAAGTCATAGCAGCAGGATCTGGGAGCAGCTGGACACATGGCATAGGCAGTCAAAAAGCAGAGGGTGCTGTGTGCAAGTTCTCCTTTACTTTCTCCTTTTGATCCAGCCCAGGATCTAATCCATTCACTTGTACAACCATTGTAAGGGTATGTCTTTATAATTCAGTTTACCTAATCTGTATGCTCCCTCACAGGCCTTACCAGTGGCAACTTTAAGCTAGATAATCTCTCACAGCTGTGTTAGATGTTTGTCTTCCAGGTAACTCTACCTATTGTCCATTAAGCAATCAGCATTAACCATCTCATCAAACCACTACCCGAGAAAACACAAAACATAATGGGGAGGGGGTGAAGGTGGATCTGGGAGAAGTTAGAAGGACAAGGGAGGATAGCTTAAATATGATCAAAATACATTTTATACATATGACATCCTCAAAACTTGAGAAAATATTATTTATTTACAAGGACAGAAAATAACAAGTAGGTAGAAATAACAAAAGCAACACAAAATAAAATGTATCTTTGGGGAAATGGCTCAGTAGATAAACTGCTTGTGTATACAAGCAAGAAGACACGAGATAGGATTCCACAAGGGTGGCCAAAACAACTGTAACTCTATACTGTAGGAGGCTTAGAGGGTGATAGAATGATTCGGGAGAAGATTGGGGCATCGAGTCTAAGTAAAATGGTGAGTTCTTGGTATAGTGAGAGACCCTGTCTCAACAAAGAAGGTAGAGGGTGATAGAGGAAGATCCTTGGGATGCATCCAGATGTCTATATGTGGAAGCATTGGCAAGTATATCTGCAAACATATATACCCATGTGCATATATAACCACATATATACATTCACACAATAACAAATTAACTAATTAATTAAACTTATATTTAGTATGCTGCTCATGGAGAGATTATTCATGTTGTATTCAATCCTCATGTATGATTTATTTCCTAAGAATAACAAAATAAATTACTTAGGAGTGGTCCTAGGTGATTTAAAGCAATGTAATGTTTTAGCTAAGGAGAGAATTCCAAAATCAATGAGTTAGGATACTTAGGTTTTTTTTTCCAGGAAGCTCTGAAGATGTTACCCCATGTCAATTTCTCAGCAGGTGACTACAGTACTTTTTCTTCTTTGGTTGGAGATGCATCAATACAATCCAGGCTTTCATCCTCATTTAACTTCCTTCATTGAATGCCTTAACATCTTCACACTTTTCAGCGCTGTAAGTTCACCAGTCACTAGATTTAGAAACAAACCTCTTGTGGTCTGAGCTCATTTTAATGAATTGCAACTACAAGGAAGTATATCCAATTAAATTTATATTCTGTTGTTCCAAGGAGATATGAATTTGAAAAGGATGTTACTGAGCCCGGTACATTATGTTACTCGCTTTGATCAATAAAGTACATACAGAAGTGCCTCATGTGATGGTAAGCTTCAGTTTTAAGAGCTAACACTGACTTTACCATCTTCTCATTTTTCTCCTGACTCCTCTAATGTGTTAAAATCCAATCACCATCAGCCTGGAAAGAGCCCCTCTGGTAACATGTGATATAACACACCTCATCAGCAAGACAAAGACAGTCTCGTTTCAAGAAGATGAGATTTTCATTTTCACAGAATAACTGGGCCACTCATGACAGGCACAAGTCTTAGTACTTAGATCAGGGTCTTTAACTGCTAATCTAAACATGTGACATTAGCCTATAGGACAGATATTCATTAGCAATGCTTTTTTTTTGTTAGAGACTGGAAAGATGTAAATGTTTAGGAAAAGTACTATCTGTGCTAACTTTCAAAAGAGATTTCTGTATCTAAAAATCTAGGTTGGAGGTAAAAATAAAAACAAAGAACAGACCAAGCAGTAAGTGCATAGTGTTTTCTATTTTCCTGTTGTGCCTGGATGAACAATGAGTTTAGAAACAAGAGGCTGTTTTTCAAGGTATCTGGGAAAAAAAGCAGAGGATTTAGAGTTTAATAGCTTTCTGGGTTGAGAGTTACAGGTACTGATATCTGCATACATAACACTGAAACTTATAAATGTTGAATTATTTGTAACACAGACCTCAAGATTAAAGCATGTCCTTATATGAGTCATTGTAAAACATTTTGATGAATACAATGTTGATCTACAAAATTCACTGGAATTTATAGCTCCTAAAAAAGAGAACTAAGACATTTCTTCCTGCTGGCTGAGATGAATGAAGGCTTGCTTACACTGTCGGTTTGGGTGTGTAATGTCACCTCCAGACTACGGTGTGAAACACAATCTAGTTGGTGGAACTATTTTAGCAAGTGTCCTTAGAAATGGGACATACCTAAAGAACTGGATCATTGTGTGGGGGCCTAGGATAGTTATACCTGGTCCTGTGTCCCTTCTTAAACCTTTGCACTTCATTCGATAAAGGATTTTCTCTGCCTTATCCCCACTATGATGATGATGTCATCCACAGTGCATGAGACTAAACAGTCATGGATTGAACACTCTGAAGCTCTGAGCCAATATAAAGTTTTATTCAATTAGACCGCTTATTTCACACATTTTGTTCCAGTGATTAAAATACTCAACATATTATGCAGATTGAATGTAGGAAAGAGGCATATCTCAAAAAATCTTTGCTATATGTAATGATGTGAGTCTCTCTCTGACATCAAATTGATTACATATCAATTAATGTTTGAGACTGTGTAAGCCAATAAACATGTATCCAAACTAAAATCATTGTTAAACCGAAGATTCAGATTCCAATATTCTATGAATTCAAAGAAGATTGATAACAACAAAATAATATACCTTATCAAAATTATCTTATTCTTCTTATTGACAAAATGAATTTGTCCTCTTCCTTCTTGTTAGTTATTTCTTTAATTTTTGTAACTGAAGATACACTAAATTAATTGCAAGCATAGATTTAAAATTCTTCAAAATTGTGTTCTTTTTATTTTTTACATTATTAATAAAGCATAAAGGTGTGGAGATGCTTAAAATATATTTCAAAATAAAAACAATATGGACAATACAAAAACTAAAAGTTCTTTCAAAGTTTCAATACTGAAAAAAGAATTGCTTCTATTTTCTTGTTCTTTCCTACAGGATAGCATCATCTCTCTTCCAACCAACCTAATTTTAGCAGCAGGTACATTAGAGTATTTTAAGGAGAATGTTTACATAAATATGCCCACAATGCAAAGTTGAATATGTTGTTTCATGTTGCTAAGACTGACTGAATTGGTCTGTGAGCTCAACTCTTCTTCACAGCAGTAGATAAAATAAGAAAACAAAAGACAATAGGGGGGAACAAAACATAGGACTTTATACCACATTGTGTATAAAATCAACTAAATCTGACAATGCATTGTCGGCTATTTCAGTACAGGAAAGCAATTTTGTAAAGAAGTAGGGAGTGTTGAGGGAGTAAACATCAAAGAAAAGAAAACTAAGAAAAGGGTTTTAATTTTAAATATAAAGATGCCTGTTCAGACAGCATTCAGAAAGTTCTGAAAACAAGTAAACTAAATGTTAAGTGCATGTTTTTACACCAAAATAATGGTATGAAGCTCATCAGCATTAAATTGTACAATTTTTCATAGGTCTTTACTTCTTGAAAAACAGGAACTTAGAACAATACCTTTTGACATCATTTTAAAGCAAAATCTGTGGGTTTTGTTAAAATAATTATGAGCAATTTATCAAACAATGACTTAGTCAAACATAGCCATGAAAATAAATTTTAGAAGTACTGTCAAGAGTTCAAAATAAGCTTAAAAATGACTCAGGGAATAAAATTAGTACAGGTAGCAAGAATCCGTAAAGCTACAGTGTACTGAAAACTGTGGCAAAATTGTCTGTGCTTTAAAACATAATGCTTGTCATGTTTTGCCTATGAAGAAAAATACATTGCTTGTGATAAACTTCATGTAAGGTTAAACATGATAAATGCTAGTATCAGGTGTGCTGTCTTAATGTCTTCACCACTTTTAGATTTAATTTTTATCATATGGTAATAAAATTGTGACTGATGTATACAGGCAGATTTAAAAAATCTACTAGGCATTATCAGTTCCTATCACATTGCCAGTGTTCCACTAGGCAGATGGAGTAAGAGGGTAATGGAGTAGTATTCAGACCCCTGGAGTGGTACACAGCAGGAGTTGCAAAAGACAAGTGAGTGGAGGGAAGGGCATGATGAATAATATTGGAAGAATTTGATTAAATGTCTTAGGTCAGTTTTAACTACAGGGAATACACATGAAGAGAAGCAAACTGCCTGAAGGTTCTGGGGTAAGTGGTATAAATACTCCCTATAGTTGATATAATTGAAGATATAGATGAATCCTTAGTTGCTGATCCTAGTGCAAATGATATCTTTGTCTGAGGATCTTCTAGGACTTCAGATTCTTGGTTTTTCTGGCAGTCCAGCACTCTGGTGTACTTCTGCCGAGATGTAACTAGAATGTACGTGATCAGAAAGATTAGATCTTTGACAATGTGACGATCGAGGCTGGTCAGAAATATACAGAAGCGTATTTACTTCAAAGGAGTGGAATGACGACAGAATCAGATGTCCACACTAGCAGTAAAATGAAAGGACTCAAGGTAAATAACGCTATGTAAATTTTATCAAAAATAGATCGAGGAAATGCAAAATAAAGTAAAATAAAATGTCAGGAGTTGTAGTTAATTAAATAAAACGTATTTTGTTTTCAGAAATATTTCATTCATTTTAGCATCCATTAGTTTTGCTTTCTGTTTGTTCAGAAAGTGATCCAAAGACTGAAGAAGAAGGGAATTAAAAAAAGACTGCTTGAAAAGTCTCATCTATCTCAGGAAGTTATCCTGAGTCATATGAGCAGGCTGTGGGAATTTAAAGAAGCTTTTTATCCTCTGTCCTTTTCTTTTATTCTTTTTATTTTCAAATGTCTATTGAGCCTCTCCTCTCTGCTAGGCATTGCAGTGGGGACAGAAGATGAAATGGCCTAGAAGGGAAGCATATTGCTGTCTTTATGCAACTGTGGAAAAGAAAAGTCAGGAGGAATTTTCAATAAAATGTTATAACTAGACTGTTAAAGGGTATTGAGTTGCCAAGGAAAAAAAGGGCATCTGTCCTAAGTTAAACAGTATCCCTCACAAATTTATATCTCTCTGGAATTTCAGACTGGGACTTTATTTGAAAATAAGGTACAAAATATATTTTATTATTTCATTTTAATTTTGGTATACTGAATTAGAGCATTATGTAAGTGGGGCTGGCCACAAAATCCTATCTGCTTCTATCTCCTGAGATAGTGGATAGTAGATATGTTCTGTTGGGATTGGGATTTTTGCAAGTAACATCAGGAGTAGTGAAGGAGTCATGAAATGTTTTCTCCCCAGGGCTCTTAGTGGGAAAAAATGTTGGATTGTAGTGTAAGTTTGAATAATGGTCTGCAGATATGTGAAAGAACAGATCTTGAAGCAACTCTATTGTGCTAGTTTTATTGTGGCTCTAGAAAACTCAGGGGGACTAATTAGAACCATCATTGCACACTACTATCAACTGAAACTGTAAGCCAAAATAAATTCTTTTGTAAGTTGCTTTTAATCATGATATTTTATAACAGCGTCAAAAATGCAACTCATACAGAATATTAGTTATGTGTTCTGTCTCTGTGATCAAATATCCTGACAAAACCAATTTAAGGGAGAGTGGACTTATTTTGATCCAGAACACAACTACAGTTCCCCCAAGAAGGGAAATCATGGCACCAGGAGCTTGAAGCAGCTGTTCACATCACACTCACAGTTAAGAAGCGAGAGGGACATGCTGGGCCTCAGCTTGCTTTTTATTTTTATGTAATCTAGCACTCAAGCCCAGGGATGGTGCTCCTCACATTCAGGGTGGTCTTCTATTAAAATTAACCTAATGAAGATACTCTCTCCTAGACATAAATCAGAGGCAAACCAAACAAAAATACCACCTCATAGAAGAACCCAAAGGCATTTTATTTTTATTCTAGACCCTGTGGAATTGTCGATCAATAGTAATCAAACAGCAGGGATAATTATTAGAACGTAGAATGCAAAAGAAAATAAAGGATAAATACCTGTTTTCATAAGTGCATTAATAGATAATGGTGTGAAGAAGATATGATTTTAACTTGGGATATTTAGAAGTGAAGTTTGGGGTATATAGATACTCTAATGTATCAGGAAATGGGAGAATCCGAAGGCCAAAAGGAAGATATTTATGAAATGGTGTTGGAGTGAAAAGTTGATGAGAGAAATATTCCAAATATTATTGCAGTAATTATAATAACAAGTAGGAAGGAATAGTAGCAATAAGGATTTAAATGGTAGGAGAGATTATTGACATACTAATGTGTGAAATATACAGAACTTATTTGTTATTGGTAGCAAGAAACTTGTCTATTAGAGGAAGGAAAGTTCTAGGAGACAAGTCCTGAAATTTTGTTTTTGATCTTGGGAAAAATCTGAGTATATGTGTGATAAGAGAAGAGACAAGAAAGGATGAAAAAATTAAAAGAAAATTTGACTAATAGGAGATTTAAGAATCATAAATTTTTTTTCATAAACTAATCCCCAATAACAATAATAACTATAGCTCCAATAACAAAATGATATTTGGACTTTTCAGGGTTTACTAAATATAAAAATTATACAGGGTATATTGGGAATATTTTTGTTTTATACAAAGTCAGATCTGTCCTATTTATCTCTTTATCAAGATCACTTAATGATAGTGAAGACAAAATTTAATGATAGATTGTATGGGACTAGGAAAATCACATATAGAGAGATACTTAAGCAAAGAACATGCTTATGGAAATACTTGTAGTGGATTTTCTAATAACTATGTTTGAACAGCATTTCACACAGTTAAAGGCACTAGAAAAATAGGAAATTTACCAAATTTTCAATATCGTTGGTGTTTAGCTCTTTATCCTATAACTCTATAAGCCACCAGATGTGAGCAGTAGAGGTCCTTGCTCTAGTTTTCAGTCACTCATAAAAAGAGGGATATACAGAAAATATAAGTGAAAATTAAGATGGGTTTGAAGGTGTGGGATGTATGAATTAAAAAAGGTTTGATCTGAGGGTTTTCACTTTCTTTTCAAGGTAAGGTTAATTGCTGAGAATTTGTACAGCAGAGTGTGCCTACAGGACTTGAAGAGGATGGTGAACTCTTTTAATAGCTCATTTATCACAAAAAAAGTCAATACATAGAAAATTGTAAAGAACTTTGGAAGACCTCAGAGTAATCCCATAGCTGTGTGTCAGAACTAATAAAAGGTAGTAGTGACAAGATATTGTGATTCATAGGAAGCTAAGGATTTTAGGTCTAATCCTCTGACTTAGTGAAGGAGTAAAGTCTGTTGTAGTCCTTAAAGCTACTTTGGCTCAGTTGCTTTTTTTTAGTAGAATATTGATTAAACCCAATGATCCCCCAGAGATGGTATGAAGTGATTCATGGAAATTTAAATTTTTAAAGCACTAATTTTGCTTTATAATTTTTGAGTATTTTTTTTCTTACTCTCCTGTCCCTTCTCTTGTTTGCTGCTGCTATGTTAGTTGGGGTATTATAATATAATCATATCACTATTCCCTCCTTTTGGTTCCTCCAAAACATTGCATATACCTTTTTGGACTCACTTTCAAATTCACTTCCTCTTTGCTATTGTTATTGCATGTATATATGTATATGCACATAAACATACATTTTAAGTATAACTTGCTCTGTCTGTATAATGTTATTTGTATGCATATATTCAGTCTTATGGTTTGTTGTTGAATAACTAATTTGTGTACTCTCCCCTAGAGGAGATCATTTCTGCCACCCTCCACATTCCTTAGTTACATGTATTTCATTATGTTTGGCTTTCCTCCATCTTTGTTAGCATGTCTGTTGCTCTTTTTATTGATCAGCATTATGTTTAGAAAGTCATGTTGTTGAGACTTTATGGGTATAGCTTTTGACATTTCTAGGAGGCACATTCTCACAGCAAGCTACTATTCATCTGGCCCTTAAAATCTTTCTGCCCCTTATTAGACAATGATCCTCTTAGGCATAGGAACTGTGTTGCAGATCTATCCATTGGGATTATTCTCCACAATTGAGCACTTTGAGTGACTGTGGTTGTTCTTGCCCATAATGGTCTTCATCTAGTGCTAAGAAAAGTTTTCTTTCTCAGTCTATACTGAGTGAGAACCTTCATCTGGTGATGGATGGAGATAGAGACAGAGACCCACACTGGAGCACTGGACTGAGCTCCCAAGGTCCCAATGAGGAGCAGAAGGAGGGAGAACATGAGCAAAGAAGTCGGGACCACGAGAGGTGCACCCACCCACTGAGACAGTGGAGCTGATCAATTGGAGCTCACCAAGGCCAGCTGGACTGTGACTGAAAAAGCATGGGATAAATCCGGACTCTCTGAACGTGGCGAACAATGAGGGCTGATGAGAAGCCAAGGACAATGGCACGGGGTTTTAATCCTGCTTAATGTGCTGGCTTTGTGGGAGCCTAGCCAGTTTGGATGTTCACCTTCCTAGATATGGACGGAGGGGGGAGGACCTTGGACTTACCACAGGGCAGGGAACCCTGATTGTTCTTTGGACTGGAGAGGGAGGGGGAGAGGAGTGGGGGGAGGGGGAGAAGGGTGGGAGGAGGGGGAGGGAAATGGGAGGCTGGGAGAAGGCAGAAACTTGATTTTTTTTCCTTTTCTCAATAAAAAAATCCTTTCAAAAAAAAAACAAAGAAAAGTTTTCTTGATGAGCTGTAAAAACAACACTTATCTGTAGGTATATGGACAAGTATTTAAAAGACAGTTATGGATTATGGCTTTGTAAAGTAGTCATTGTATTTTCTCCTCCAAAATCCATGACTTAATTAAACCTGTACAGTTAGCTTTGCTTCCAGTACTAGGCATGACTTATATCTCATTAAGTAGGTTCTCAATCTGAAACAAGTATGCCATCTTTATATTATATTCTTCCATGATTTTTTATGTTTATCATTAGTGACTGATTAGCTAAGTCATTCAGAGAAGTACTGATGAAGAGACGAGAAAATAATATATAAAGAACATTAGGTGATGAGCTTGAGAAATACTTCAGGGGTTTTCAGCAGTCACGTAGACTCAAGAATGTTTGTAACTCCAGATCCAGAAGATCTTATTTTCTCTTCTGAACTCTGCATGCGATAGTCTGACAGGTTATACATAGATGTAGATAGAGATACTCACACATACACATAAGATAACAAGAGATTAACAAAAATAACATTAAAAAGAACAATATATAGACATACTCACTGCTGTGAAAGAGGATGTAAAGATAAATATAGTGTTTAACTGTTGGTCAAGATATGAAGATAGCTGCGGGCTGTCTGTGTGTGTTTAAACAAGACAGGGACAATAATCGGCAGTAGTTTCTAGCTGGACCAGTTCATAGTAAGTCAAGACTCCATGCCAAGAACAATATTACATAGAGTGTTGTTACCCTTTTTCCTACATTTCAAATTTGCTGATAACTTAATTTTTGTACATATATGTACCTAATGTTTCTGCTGAAACTGATTTCAAGGTAAAATAGACTTGGTATTTAAAAAAACGTCTATATTCCGGATCTGCCCCTCCATGGGAAGGCAGAGGAGAGAATAAACAGGAGTCGGAGAGATTTAAGCAAATCTGTATGGGCAGAAAAAGCCAAGGAATATGAAAAACTGTATATTTTTCATATATAAAAACTGCAGCCTGATAATGGCCTTAAAACAAATCCCTGACCCTCTGTCCTACATTCTCCCCGTTAGAACAGATCCAGGCTAAGTAAACATCTTAAACTAATACCTTGTAATCAGAGGTTGTAAATCTTGACTCTGGGGATACACTCCATAGAGGGTGTAAATCCTGACCCCAGAAATATACTCTGCTTTAGCCATAAATGCCGACTTCAGAGATGCACTTCCTACTCCCGAAGGTCCTATTACTATAAAAAGACACTTGTGACCCCCTCATCAGGATCAAAGAGTCAAATGATTCTCTTTGGCCCTAACTAGTTAGAAGTTTTGGTACCCTGTGTTCTTTGGAATTAAGTTTGCTTCTGGTTATTCTATTTTGGTGGTATGGTCTCCATCATTTGCCCAACTCCAGAACCCAAGTCAGGAACTGGTGCTGTCATTGCTCTTGTCAAACCTCCATTTTCCTAAAGAGTGTGCCTTTGCATCCTTACTTGCTCTACTTAAACTTCACTTACTATAGTGTTCTGTCTCAATTTCTTTAGGAACTCATAAAGTGAGACATCTGCTCCAGTCAATACTAGAGAAAACCAGAACTGACCCTCTTCCCACCATAGCAGATACTTCTTGGTCTGCATGTTTTATACTACCTGAGTATATTTCAGCAAAAATTCTGAGATAGAAAACTTTGTTCCTTATAGTATATTGTAACTCATCTAAAAATGGCATATTTCTTATATGAGTTTAATGTTTTTGTTTCTCTCCCCAGTACATTATTGAGTTAAAGCTCTAACCCTCAAGATAATTGTATATGGAGGTAAGAAAAACCTTTGGAAGGAAATAATATTTAAATTAATTCATGAGACTGTGACCCTATAATGAAATTAATGATTTTATAAGAAGAGACAAACAGATCTATTTATTCCTACTGTCTGAATCTTTCTCTTGTTTCTCCTGGCTCCCAAGGGAAGACCAAGAAAACTCAGAGAGCAGGAAGCTGTCTAGAAACCAGAACACAGAGCATGACCAGAAACACTTAAGTCTTAGAATTTCTAGACTCCCAAATTATAACTCATACAAAAGTGGGAAAGCTATTCCTTAAGTCACCCAATCTACAGTATTTAGTATTTTGTTGAAGAATCTGAATAAAGATGTCATCTCTCTCAACATATTTTGACAATCAGTTTCTGCAAAGGTCATCTTTGGTATTGAAGGGATCTAGCCATCCAAAGCATGGCAAAGATGGGCTAAGACAGACCTTGCCCTTCTGCATTGCATCTTTCTTGCTAAAAACAGATTACATTCCTAAAGGTAGCTCCCAGGGTCTATTTCCTTGTTTGACCACTTTGTCCTCCCAAGGCTGACTACCAAGTTCCAGAAATCAAAAGGCCCTTTTGACTCACCTAACTAACATGTTTAATTAAAGTTGAACATCTCATCCCAACATGGGATTTCCCATTTAACCTTTACAAAGCACTATTTTTACTATGTTCCATGTTTGTCTCCTCTTTATGCAAAGGCAATCCCTTTAAGTCCCCCACCCAAAAATATCCCTGCTCTTGTTCACTTCCTGTTCTTCACTATCATCTATCTCCTGTCTCTATCTCTCTGTCCTTTGTCACTCCAGAACAAATAAATCTCTTTGTGCTGAGAACTCGGCCTTGGGGTATCCTGAGCTGATACAGATTCTTTCAGGTATTGTCTTGACAAACTGGTGGAGGTTGTATTTATATTTTTCCTGGTACATGTCCTATTTTGCATGCTATGTCTTACACCCTTGTTTTTTTAACACAATCTGTAATTATTTTCTTGTTTCATTTCATATTGATTTAACTGAAAATCTCAATAAAAACAGTTTAATGAAGAAAAGATTGATGTGCCTGCAGTTCCTGGATGAGACAAACTTGAACTAGCTAGTTGCACTGAGAGCTATGAATTAGTGTGCATATGCGCGTTCTCAGGCTGCTGTACTTTTGGCATGCAGTCCATGACCAGCCCATAGGACGATGCTCCCACATCCGTGGATGGTCTTTTCAATTAACTCAGTTGAGAAAATCCTTTATGGACATCCACAGGCCTATCTAATCTAAAACAGTCCTTATAGACATGCCCTTTCTGTTACGCCCAAATCTGTGAAGTCCCCGCAAAAGCCAACAAGAAAACTGAGTCATATATGTAAAAGCAAAGAGCCTTTATTTTAATTAGGTTTGCAAACTTAGTCTCTCCACATGTCCCATATATTGAAATAACCAGAAAGCCCTGAGCTCAATTAGAATTGGGATTTTATAGTTGTAAAGGTGTGGGTGAGGGGTTTCTGAGGTTTTATGACTCAGGATTGGCTGACATTTGTTTAGGGTGTCTTGGTGAATGTGTACTGGCAGGTATTCCTATCTACAGTGCTTGGAATGCCAGGCATTTCCTTTGAATGGTCTGTTCTTGTGTGGAGGGTAATCTCAGTTTGTGGTTTCTCCTGTAGCCAGGCATTGTCTCAGGGTAAATTACTGAGACTCTGGCCTCCATTTAAATTCACTGATGGCCAGAGTACCAGATGATAATGGTTGGAAGTAAAGAACTTCCTTTGAGTGACCTGCCCAGACTTAGCTTTTCATGGTTGGCCCCCACACTTTCCAGATGATTTTATTTTACATCATGATGACAATCAAAATTAATCATCAATTTCGTGTACAGGGAAAAATCGAACATCTAAGATTTAAAGAAGCTAAGTAGATTGACCCACATCTAGTCTGATGCCAACTTCACTAAAACAAAGAAATTGGAATTTTTTTTTTAAATTTGGTGAGGAGATCCGAGCCTGATAATTGGTTTTATTTAAAGGACAATTAACTCTTCATGCTTTATAGCAGACAGTAGTTTTACAAGTGGGAGGAAGGCACCTGCTGGGAAACAGAGATAAGAATTCTGTCTTTTTTGGTGGTTAAATCTTAAGGAGATGATTTTCAGACTTCAAGAAAGAAATTTCTGGGCTATAAAAATGCTTATTCTCTTAATCAAAACAATTTAGTTCTTAAGAGGGCAGAGAAATAATTCACAATGACAATGTTTCTGAAGTAAGAACTCTAAGAAGAAAGATCAAGAACCTAGGCCAGAGAGAATATAGTAAAAAGTATAATAGAGACAAGAGGCACGTGAGGCCTCCCTCTTCAGTAGCCACATTGCAGTACTTTGCTTATGTCTAATAATATTTTCAAACTCATTGAAATATAGCATTCATAGACTTGACTATTTTGATGTAGAATTTCAGATTGAATGCAGGTTTGTTCTAAACCAAGAGGACACTCTTTCTATTGCATTCTGGTGCTTGGAAGAAGTCAAATACTATTTTCAATCTGGACATTCTATATATACAAACTTGTTTCCTCCTCCATTTCTAATCCTCAAACATTACATACCCTCTGCAGTGTGCCTTTCCCCGACTACTCCTAGCTCATCCCACTTCCCCTTCCTGCCATATCCACTCTTTCTCTGTTTCCCTTCAGAAAAGAAGCATGCCTTTCAGGGATATCAAATGAACAGGGAATAAGAATAGGTAGAATTATACACTATATTTTTAAATGACCTGCATAAACACAGGACCCTAAACAAGAGTAGAACTATGCATATATTATAGCAAAATTAACTTTAAATTTTTTTCAATATATGAAATCCATACCAGTATAAAATATTTTGAGATTAATAGCTGGTTTTGGATTAAAGTAGATTCAATAATCTACCCTTAACCTCATCAATTCTTTATCATAGCTCTTTTTTTTCCTCTAGAAAGAGATTTTTGAATTTAGCTTTTTTTCTGACAATGACGAATAACAACTTGTAACAAATCTACCCAAATGGTAACAAATATCCATAATCTACCTTATCAGTATGTGGCTTTTTTTTTTCTAGACTGCTTCCTGTTGTCTTGGGGTGCTGGAATGTTGGGGGAAAATTTGGGAAAATTCAGAAAATTGTTAAATCTTGGCTGGAATATTCTTGAAGCTGTTATGGATACTGAATTACCTGGTCCACCCATTTTTAATGGTTTTTGGTCTCCTTGCTCTGAAAATATATAAACATAGCATACTTCTGTATTAGTACAAGTATAGACTGCATTGTGCATAAATCAGCCAAAGATGATTCTTCTTGTTGTTTGTGTGTGTGTGTGTGTGTGTGTGTGTGTGTGTGTTTGAACAGGTAAAAAGTACATAATGTGTTTTGCAGTTCTTCTAGGTTTTTTTTTTATGTTTGTAGTCAGGATTTTGAGGGGCTCTTCAAACCTGATCCATATCAAAGTAGAGGTCCTAATTTACATGAAAATATGTAATAATTAGTTTATAAAGAGTTCTTTCCTATAAATATAAAAGAGTAATGATAAGAAAAACTTAAATTGGAGGTTTATGACTTAAATAATTGGAGTTCTAGTGAGTTAAATCTGTCTAAATCTATCATGATAAGAAAAGTTGCTATTTGAAAATCAATAACTCCTTTGAAGATATAATTTGAAAACACAATTATGTTGAGCTTTTTTAAATAATAGTCTTTGGAATGCATAACGCATGGAAGACTCATTTTCCATGGTCCCAAAGCAATACTTCGTATTCTTACTCACAGAATACTGGCTTGGGTTCTGTGACTGTTACTACTTCTTGACATATTGAATACATTTAAAATCCCCAAGGAGACACTCTTCCAGGTATATTTATTGGGATGTTCCCAGAAAACTGGGGAAGAAAGACTCACCCTGAGTTTAGATATCACTATGCCATGGGATTGAGCCCAGGACTATATAAGAAGGAGACAGACAGAGGAGTACCAGCTTTCATCTCTCTGTTTAATGATTCAGGGTACATTAGGACCAGCTATCCCATGGTGTCTTAACCATGATAATTTTCTTTTCTTAAGTTGTTTTTTTTTCAGCATTTTGCCACATCAATGATGAAAATAACTAATATAAGCCCTGTGGAACTCTCAGAAAGAAAGGTTTGTGATCGGATTTTCCATACTATTTCATCTGGTCTAAATTCTTTTTTTGTTCGGGGAATTGAACTCTTCAAGGGTCACTAATTATAATATTTGTCCCATTTAGTGTTAGAGTTCAACTAGTTAATCTTTTAACTCAATTGTGTTGTTTATCCTCGACATGAACTCTCCATAAATAAACAGACATCCTCTTGTCTACCCTTCTGGTGTCCACTGTACTCTGAGGTAGATGAATGTGTCTACCCCTCTGTCTTGCACTTTTGTCTCTGGAAGGGTTGACAGAGAAGACAAGCGCATCCCTCACAATGTGCCCAGTGAAAAGCTCTGAAGCACTATTTTCTGCTTTCTAGGAGGTGGATGCCTCCCCTGTCACACATAAGTGAAAGGCATCAGTTCTCATCAGAGGATCTTGACAACACGGAAGGAATGAGTCACCCGAAGGAAGCAGAGTGCATAGCATTTCAAAAGTGATCTCCAAAGACTGATTATTTCTCGTCCTTGACATCCTGCCAAGGGCTAGATACAGTGAACATTTGGATGGAACCAGGCGTACAAATCACAAGTTGCCTAGAGCCCCCAACGGCCTGCAACAGGATAGCATGCTTAACTTTTGTTCGGTTTTTTATTGTAAGTTGTAAACTTTTGACTGTTCTGATATGCCTTGCTATTGATATACCAAGATTGAATTGTGACAGGATGTCCCACCTGATTGAAATCAAGAATGTTCTATTAAATCTTTCGGAAAATAATGAAAAAGCATCTATTATAGGATACCAGACAGTAGAATATATTTTCCTAATCATGTCATTGAGAAAATACAGAAACTCATTTTAATAGATATAAATAGGATTTTTTTGGCTTCGTATTATTAATATAAAATCACACATAATAAAAAATATGAAACTTTCAAGTCACAAGTTAAAATTTTTATTTTCGGAAGTGCTAACTTTGCTGGTGAAAATAGGTCTGTTTAATCCTCATTGCTATCTGGAACTTGACTGCTGTTTTTACTGCGGCTGCTGTAAATGGTTTCTTTAGTAAGCAAGAGAAATCACAACAGACTTGTTATCAAACCCACGATAACCCTGCTTTTGTTATTCTAACATTCAAAGTGCTCACTTGATGATATTTTGAAAGTCCTTTATGAGTGCTGCATGAGATATAGTTTTGAACAATACGATCTCTCTCCATAAGAACATTATCAATGATAAACTGGCTTACCCTGCAGAGATCAGATTGGGGATCAAACTGTTTCTTTCTTCTCAAAAGAAATTTTATGCTCATCAAAGGTAGCATGCAGAAAGATAAGAGTCTTATTTTAGCCAGAGAGAATGCTAATCAAAGCAACTAAGTTCTGGCACAATGGGAGCTCTAGAGACGGCTTCACGCTGATTGTGTCCTGTCTCGGGACAGTGTCCGTTCCCAGATTAAAAGATGTAGTTTCTATCTCCCCCACAAATTCGAGATTTTGAAGAAGTAAACAACCATATTTCTCTGTTCCACTGTCGGGGAGTTTTCTCCAGTCTCCTGCTGGTGTATGAAATGAAAGATTACATTCCAAGCTTACATTTAAGGCATCTTCTCAATTAAAGCAGGAAACCCCGTGGATATAAAATAGCATTGCTCTCAAAATACATCAATCGTCTCTGGTTTCTCAGTCCTGCATGAGGAACCAAGAGTGAGTCCAGGGTCATGTAAGATTATTAAACAATTCATACAATGTGGGAAACCACTAGTCCTACATCTGGTCAACAAGGGGGACTTGCCTGCCATCCCAAATGCTCTGTCCTTCAGAATCATCTGAGTACACAAAACTCCAAAATATAAGCAGTTCCAGAAATTTTCCACGAAGTGATGAGTACATGAGTTTCCACTGATGATACAGTAAACACAAATTTAAGGAAAATTTAGCAAAAACTCAATCTTCAAGTCAATAGAATGTATGTTCATGGGTCACGGATTTAATAAATTTTAATAACATATAATTTATTATAAAAAGTTAACGTAATTCAGTGTTCTTCAGTAAATAGTCTTCTTTTCAACACCTCTTGGCTGGTAAAAAGAACATACCACATACATGTGGGTTTCACTCACAAGTTCACCAACATTGTTTCTGGCATATATATAGTTTTACTATATCAAATGCCCCTTTCTTTTTTCTTGTGCTTTTGCATTTGGTTTTGTTTGTACCTGCAGGTACATGTATGTAGGTATTTTTAAGTGTTTGGCATAAGGTGCAGTGAGTGTATGTGTACATACTGTGAGTCTGGAGGATAGAGGGCAATCTCAGATATTCTTGCTCAGACTCTGCCCACCCTGGGTTTTTGAGACAGCGATTCTCACTTAACATCTGCTGTAATTTAATTTATGGTGATGTGATAAAACACCCTGACCAAAGGCAACTTTGGTGAGAAGGTGATTGTTTTAGCACACAAATGTAGGCTACAAATGTCTTCCTTACTATATCTAGATGGAACAAGGTATCCATCCAAAGAGAATAGGATCCAAAAAGTCAGTACAAGCAGTTGATATAAATCCTGGTGGCCCCCCAGTCTGGCTGAGCCATACAACTATCACACCACATTCAGAGGGTCTAGTTGGGTTTGTTCCTTCCCAATCCAGCTGGAGTTGGTGAGCTTCCATTAGCTCACCTAATGAAAGGTAAACTCTTTCAGTGGGTGTTGATTTTCTTTTCAATGACAGGGTTTTGTGATGTTTTAATAATATGTAGGGATATGGAGCTCCTTTTCTTCAGCTTCGGTGCCTTCACTACCTGTAAAACTAAGGATTTAATATTTTTCTTCACTGTCCTGACTGGTTTTGTTGTCAGTTTGACACAAAAGAGCTACTAGAGTCATCTTACAGGCTGGAACCTCAATTGAGGTTGAACAAGTCTGTGAATTTCTTAATGAGTGAGTGATGTAGGGGGTCCTAGCTTGTTTTAGATATCACTTCTAGGTCATTTGTCTATAGTTCTATAAACAAAACAACAAACAAACAAAACAAAATAAAATCCAGACTGAATTTTCCACAGCCCCTGCGTTAGCTCTTTTCTCCAGGGTGCTGCCCTGTGACTTCCTGCTGTAATTGCTTTGTAAAGTATTATATGAAAGTTTAAGCAAAATAAAAGTTTTCCTCTCCGAATTCCTTTTGGTGATGGTGTTTTATCATAGAAATAGTCACTCTAACTAAAATATTCACATCATTATAGAAATTATACCATGAAATATGTATTTTGTCTTTATTGTTTACTTATTTATTTATTTGCTTGTTTGTGTTTGTGAGGGGTTCTGACTATGTAGTACTGGCTATCCTGGGACTTTCTAGCTAGATCAGGCTGGCCTTGAATATATACCTGCCTTCCAGGTGCTGGGATTAAAGGCAAGGATCACAGCCCCTGAAATCTTTTAATTGTTTTACATTTTCATTTCTTCTCTTATTGTGCCGTTCCACATCGTCATGCCACTTCTGGTTAAACTTAACATTTATTCTCTTCTACGGGGAATTACCTTTGCCCCATTGGAATGTCTATGAATAAATGAATAGTGGAATAATTATCTGTTTACAGGTCTCTTCTACATGCTGTTCACTTACTGGAGAAGGATGCCTTGGCTTTCTCGGTGCACTTACTAATTTTATGTGTAAACGTGACAACTCAAGATATGCCTATATTAAATCTTGCTTCAGGGAGTGTCTATGGGTGTTTCTGGACCAGCAATTGAATGAATCAACAGTGTAGAGAGAAAGAATGTCTTCACTAATACAAGTAGGCATCACCTGACCCATTTAGTATCTGGCTAAAAAAGGGAGGTTATGAGATTTTCACTACTGCTGATTTTACCAATTTTGTTGATCTGTTGTGTGTAATTAATGCACACTGTACCTATTTGCATATTGATGAATTTAGATTACTGTGTACACACCAATGTATGAATGACATTTTATGCATGCTATATTACAATTGATATATATGTATATATACATATAAGTATATATCAATATATACATAATTTCCCTTCAAACCATTTCTTACATTATATTTCAATTTAATTCATGTACTTTCTAAAATATTGTACATTATTACTAAATAATATGTTTCCAGGGTATTTTAAGAGCTCTTCTAATCTTTTGATGATTTCTGCTTTCAACGTATTAAATGCTGTCTTTAAAATAAAGGATGATCCCCCTGAGTCTACATGGAAGCTGAGTTTCTGAAATTGAAAGAGTGTGTATGATTTCTATCAAGAGCACTGCTGCATGTGAATCTCACAGGCATGAGGAAGATTAACTGGAAACGCAGTGTGGGGCACAGGCATCTGAGGAGCAGTAAGAGCTGATACTTGACCTTTTGAGGTTCTTGGGGGGATTGAAGTTAAAGAAACTCCAGGTGGTCTTCAGAATCACTTGACATTTTCTGTAAGTGATGGACCAAACCAAAAAAAAAAAAAAAAAAGAGCCAGAAAAAGTCAGTAAAATAAAGTTTCCTTCCACCAGTTTATTGAATATATTTATTTCATACACCTCTTTGGCTCAACAATTCATGGAGCTAAAAGGCCTTCTGATGTCCTCGCAACAATTAACACAGCACTCATTTTTCTCAAAATTCACTCTAGTGTCTTTTGCTTCACATTACTCTCAGAGCTTTCTAAATCCCAAAGTCTTAATGATTATATCTGTGTGGATGACCTAAATCTATGATACCAACCCCAATATTTTTCCTATAGGTTTTTGTGTACTAGTGTGTGTGCACGTGTGTTTGTGTGTGTGTGCACACGTGTGTATGTGTGTGGGTTTGGATAGAAGGTATATTTCTGGAGGTGGGCTTTGACATTTTATGCAGCCCAGACGTGACTTGATTCTCCTGCTTCCACCTCTGAAAAATGATGAGCTATCAGGAATATACAATGATGTTCAGCTCAAGGCCATATTTTACAGGTGTGCTTTTTAAATGCTTTTTTATATATCAATTTCAGTATTTGTGGGTACCCAAACTCTTCTTTCTCTCTCTTATCACTGTGTAGACTAGGTTGATCACCAGTTCACGATAAGCCCATTTCAACCTCATGAGCTCTAGGATTGTAGGATATAAGCAATGAGTGGCTGAGGATCTTCTAATATATTAGTTTATGTCAACATAATTAAATCTGCAATTTAAGGGGCTCACTACTTTTCTGTTTTACTAAGAAAAATTATCTTTTCCTTGAGGAGTTTGCCAACAAACTCTTCTATGAAAACAAAATAAAAAACAGATGCAACTTACAATAGAAGCTGATAAGCCATCCTTAATATATAGTGGCAGTAATCAGCAAACTGTCCCTATGTTTAGTTTTTATCACACAATAAGAACTATATATAACTATTTATTGTACACAATATAGTCTTAGACTTCCTTTATACTTGTGGTTGACAGCAAACTGTAGACCAGGTCTCCAGTAAGCAGTCTTAAAAACTAAATAGTATGTATGCCAGTTTTTTATTAAGGGGGAATTAGTTAAGGATGGTGACTAAATATTTACTATTCATACAGTTGCTGTATTATTTATTTTAAGGCCTGAAGAATTATGTAACATCACCACTAGAAATGATTATTTTGTGGGGCATTGTGCTTAAGCAGTGTTTTAGAAATATGGGCACAATTTTGTTAGACATTGGCTTTCTTGAATATTTTGTTGAGAATGATGCATCAAGATCATTCTTAAATTTTGGAATATTGTTTGGACAACAAAATTGAATAACTGACAGAGACCCACACTGGAGCACTGGACTGAGCTCCTAAGGTCCCAATGAGGAGCAGAAAGAGTGAGAACATGAGCAAAGATGTCGGGACCACGAGGAGTGCACCCACCCACTGAGACAGTGGAGATGATCTACTGGGAGCTCACCAAGGCCAGCTGGACTGTTACCAGAAAAAGCATGGGATAAAACTGGACTCTCGGAGCCGGGCGGTGGTGGCGCACGCCTTTAATCCCAGCACTCGGGAGGAAGAGGCAGGAGGATCTCTGTGAGTTCGAGACCAGCCTGGTCTACAAGAGCTAGTTCCAGGACAGGCTCCAAAACCACAGAGAAACCCTGTCTCGAAAAACAAAAAAAAAACAAAAAAAACAAAAAAAAAAAAAAACCAAAAAAAAAAAAAAGAAGAAAACTGGACTCTCGGAACATGGCGAACAATGAGGGCTGATGAGACACCAAGGACATTGGCACGCGGTTTTGATCCTACGCAATGTGCTGGCTTGGTGGGAGCCTAGCCAGTCTGGATGTTCACCTCCCTAGATATGGATGGAGGGGGGAGGACCTAGGACTTACCACAGGGCAGGGAACCCTGACAGCTCTTTGGACTGGAAAGGGAGGGGGAGAGGAGTGGGGGGAAGGGGAGAGGGGTGGGAGGAGGGGGAGAAGAGTGGGAGGAGGGGGAGAAGAGTGGGAGGAGGGGGAGGGAAATGGGAGGCTGGTGGGAGGAGGTGGAAATTTGTTTTTTTTTCTTTTCTTTTCTTTATCCTCCTTTTATCAATAAAAAAAAGAAAAAAATCAATAAATCAATGTCTAGTAAAAAAAAATTGAATAACTGAAAAGATCTCACATAATATATATCAAAGTCTAATGTGAGCATGCTAAATTCTAAGAGATTTTCCTCTGAGATTTTATGTCTTCACTAGCCATTATGCAATGATGAGCTCCTCAAGGGAAATAAAAATCGCCAATGAATTTTGGTCTCTGCCCCAATTAAAGTCATTATATAGTTTCCTTTTAGACTTCGGCACTGATGAAATAGATATTATGGTTACTTGCCTATTTGTCTTCTTCATGTATTGTAAAAACTTGATTTGCCCTTTCTTACTTTAAGGAAAGAGGTTTTTCCTGAATGTACTTCATAGAATTAAATGTTAAGCTTAAGAATAATTAATTAATTTTCATTTAAAATTGTACTATAACACCGAAACCATGATTGAAATGTACCCTGTCCTGTTTTCTCCAGAGCAGTACCAAGACAGTCTCTGGTAGTTTCCCTTTCTCAGTTATCAATTAGAAATTAATAATGACTATGATTGGACTCAATATTCTCAGACAAGTGAAAACCCTCCTTCTTATATAGATATATGAAAACACTCTATAGCTTATATAAATATATTCTGTCTATTGATACCAATTGGAAAAAAATTAGAAACAATCATATTGACAGGCTCATCTTCTTACTACCTACTTTTTCCAGTATAATTAAAAAAAGCTTCCAAAGTCCAACTTTCCCTCAATACTATTGGCATCCTGACTGTCAGAGCCTGAAACTACAGTTAACAAGCCTGACAATATATGTTAAAATCTCGAGTGAAATCTATCCTCTCTCACACTCTTCAGTGGTAAAGGAACAGTGTGGAACACAGAAAAGCATGTTGCACACACTACAGTAAATGCATCCACATGAGAAATTTTATAAATCAACTTGAGCTACGGAAGATGCATGTGTGCTCTGGATAGAAGCATGAGTCTGTTTTGTAGGGGTTGGGCCAGGATGAAGCAATTAAAAAACGTACATCTCGTGTACTTGAACTAGACACCATACCTTCTTTGCAGATCATTATACCCATAATTTCCTCTATACTGGTTTTTTATAATCATGTTCTTTCCCCTAAATAAACAAATGTGTGACATTTGACTATTGCTATGAATAGTATTCAATCACAGAAAACTCATTAGATGAAGACAATTTCATTGGGTTTTATATAATACTAAATAAAATGCAATTTTCAATGTAAATATTGTTGGGAGATATTCAGATGGCAATTATGTAAAGATATTTAACCCCTGATCTCTTCATAAACATCCAGCAGGCTTCCTAACTCTTATACAAATGCTGAATGTTTTGAAGTAACACTTAACAAGTGTGTTAGGTTATGTCTACCTGCATCAATCCATTTAGGCTTCTGTAACATAATACCACACCCAGAATGGTTTAAATAGAACAGAAGCATATTTCTCACAATGATGAATGTACAGAAGCTCCAGGAAAGGCTCAGGATATTTGTCACCGGATAAAGGCTAACATTCAAGTTTATTTTTGTTATATCTTCATATTATGGAAGGGGAAGGGAACTCTATGGAGCCTCTTTTTGAAAGATACTAATTACATTTACCCCATCCTCATGACCTAAACACCCCACCAAAATCCTATCTCATCTCGTGATTTTATATTATCACTGTATAGGATTTTGACATATTTATCTATTGGGTGGGTATAAGCATCCAGTCAACTAAATGGACTTAGAAGTACTTGTGATTGTAAAAGGATCAATAAAAGAAACTTCTGTTGCTACTGATAATCACTACTTCAACTGGTTATTATTTTCATGTCATGATTTTATTTGATTGAATTATACATTTCGATGTAGTTTCAATGTTTTCCTTTTTTTCCCAGAAGTTAGGCCAAACATCCTGCAACTTTTTATCAGGGACTACAATTTAATAAGGAAGGAAATGTCATGTACTATTTTTCCTCCTCTTGAAAACTTATACAATCCTAGCCTTTTTCTCCTCTAAACCCTAGACCAACAACAACCTTGAATGAAACCTAGTTCTTCCAGATGATTTCTGGACTTCTGACTTATAGGTAAGGTAAAGCTATAGTCTATAGTATGGAACTTCAAACACCTGCATTTACACTGGAAGCCTATACCAATCAAGAAGCTTTTTTCTTCTCTGGGAGTGAAGGGTGGGCCTTGTCCTTCAAAAGTTCTCTGTTCTGTCTGGGGTGTAATATTCTCATTCTTCTTGTATCATGGGATTTGAAGGAAAGTCTCTCCACTCCCATGAAGTACCAATTATGCATACCTATGGCTATGCGGCTACATGTCTTCTAACGATTTTCTACTTTGATTCTTAATTATGACTCCCTGTGGTGGTGCTCCTAGCTCTCTTAACATAGCTCATCTGAGGATAATTTTGAGTCAGTCTCTTTCAATGATCCTGCTTCTTAAATCCTAACAAATAGCTGTGGTGTTTTGTTTTTTTATTTTTCTTGGCGGATAGGGCATACATGTTGGATGCCTCAGTTGCTGACTATGACTCCTCATTGTTAAATTCAAGACCTGAGGCAGCCTTCCAATCACACCACCACTACCTCCCTCAGTTGTTACCACACAGGGAGGCAAGTGTTATTATATATATGTATATATGTATGTAAAGATACACACACACATACATATATATATATATATATATATATGCACACATATTTATATATATGGGGAGGAGTAACACACTGAAGGTTAGAACATCAGAATGGTCCAGATTGGAATAACCTTTGCAGGTTTTCAGGCTGCTGTGATTTTTTCAGATTTTTATGTAAACATTTTCTTATAGGTTATTTGAGAAAAGAAAGCACCATTTAGTTTTTTACATTCAGTTAATATGGAAAGAGGTAAAATTCAGGTCAATCATTCATTTGATGAGTATTTTCCTGCATGGGGGAGGGGGCAGACAAACCAAACAGACACTTTAGTATCTCGGCAAGGACAGTTAAGTCATAATCTTGGGTTAAACAGAACTTCAAAGAATTCCTTACAGGAATAAATATAAATGAGGGAGAGAGGAAAACACAGGCTATGAATAAAGAGACCTTTAGCATGCCATTTGAAATGATCACTGAGGTCAAAAACCTTCAAAAACTATGAAGGTAAATATTTGGCATGCTAGAAAATTTTCTATGCTTTATTTGTAAAATTGTTAAAATGAATAACAGTAAATATGTTTCAAGACTGACTTTGGGAATGCTAAATAATAAAGCAATTATTGAGGGACTATGGAACACTTTGACACCCAAACTGTTCTGTTCTAGCTCCTCTTGAAAATGAGGACATCTTACCCTGAACATTATGAGAGATTTATTCTGCTTAAAGGAAACAAAAAGAAACACTGTTGTTCCTTGCATGTCAAGAATCTTCTAATTGAATATTAGAAAGCACATTAAACTCAAGCATTAAATCCTGGTTTTATGAGGAAGAACAAAAACGAAGATCATATTGTATTTTCTACATTTCCAGGAAAAAAATATGAATTAGGACTTTGTTAATATAAAGATCCTGAAGATTGAAAATTTTCAAATTAGAAGCATTTCTAAATTATTTGATGTTTTTTTAAAATAATCTTTATATCATTAAAATGGATGTTTCTGGGATGAGTTACCTATAAAAGTGGTTTCTTTTGGTTCATGATTTCAGATGCTCCTGACGATGTTCCAGGGCATGACAGATTGGCCCCATTGCTATGTGTCTTTGGAAACGCAGTCCTTGGTGGAGGACATGTGAAAGAGCAAACATCATACATCACGATACAGGGGGTTTCTGTTTTATCTGTGGTCTGGCAGCTTCACCTGAACCTGATGCTGTCTCTGTTGATGACTACGATTTCCCAATCCTGAGGTAAAAGTAACCTCACCTCCGTCTCTTCTGCTGCCTCAGCTGTCACCACACAGGGAGGCAAATGCTGTTGTTGTTCTTTTTTTCTAAGACTATTTTATGAAAAAAGACTAAGGAGTCAGACGCCAGGCTGAAAGCCTACAAGCTCAGAGATACAGAGAAGGAAGCTGGCTGACTTTTCTCCTCTGATGTCATCTCAGGAAGAGGTCTCTCCTTTATGCCATCTAAAAGAAAATTTCTCCAGATTCCCCCCCCCCCCGCTCTCTCTTTCTCTCTCTCTCTCTCCCTCTCTCTCTGACTTTCGACATTCCCTTACACTGTATGGTTACACTTCACTCACTCAACTGTTTGCTTGCTTTGTGGTTGATTTTATTTAAATAGTGCCATCTTGGGGTTCACAGAGTGATCAAATGTCCTGCCATACTTACCCCATTTTGTCTGAATAAAAAGGAAAAGGTTTTACCTGTAACAGAGTGAAACTTTTACAGCAATAAAGCTATTTTCCTAAGTTTTCTATAATGTCCAGCACAGTTATTTTTGGCAGATTTAGAATTAAGAATTTCTGAGTTCAAAGTTCTGTAAGATGTTTCTGTCAGTCTCATATGAGCTCAGCAATGTGAATGTCCTGAGAAGTTTGTAATCTGAAGCTGATCTTTGTGTAGTTATTAGCTTAGTGGTCCTGTTAGGAAAAAAAAAAAATCCTAAAATGAGTGACTCCACCAGCCCATGGAAATCCAATTAGGTCAGAACAAACCACATGAAAATGCCCATCGTTGTATTAAACACGGCGCTCTAGGGTGCCCCAGTGCGTGGTGGGGAGACAGGAAAGCAGGGAGCACATGCAAACCTGCAACCATGTGTTCCTCCTCTGGGAGCCCACTTAAATACACTGTTTGAATGGTCCTGACCCCCGACCTGGCCTGCTGGGATTTGTAGTTCAGACCAATGCAACTCCCAGGCCAGGGGGCTGGGATGGATGCCAGGGGCTGGGATTACACTCCCAATTTAACAGGTACCACCCCCACAATTGAGGTAGATTGTCATTACATGGTCCCATCTTCCTGAAGATCTCAAAGGTGTTGACTGCTTTTGCACAGAAATGACAGCAGAATGGGCTAGAGCTGGGCAATACCACTTGGCCAATTTACTCTTTTTCCTGGGACATTTTCTCTGACCTTCTTCAGATGGCTCACTTTTTCAGATGTCTCCGTATTCCTTAGTTGGATGCCTTTCTTCTCCTGTAAGGCCAAAAATAAAACCTTTCCCCACCCCTAAATTTCAGGAGTTCCTTTTTTGGTCCATTATGTATTTGCTAAAGCAAAACACTATTTTGACACCCCCCCAAAAATTTTTTTTTCAATTAATTTCTTTTGAAATTTTGAAACAAAATATACTTTAGTATGTATGGGTACTTTACCTATATTCTCCCTTTTCCCTATAAATACGAATCAATTTTAAGTGTATTTACTTTTAGAAAACAAAGAACATTCGTGTTGAATTACTGCCATCTTTCTAGTTACCCTGTAGAGGGTTTTGGATAATTTGTAAATATGTCTCTGATTTCTTTAGTATTAAAAAATACCAATTAGGAGCTATCTGAATTTTGTTCATGGGTGATGGGACAAAAACCCACCACTACCTTGTTCACAGAAACTCTAGAATTTAAAAACAACTCTCTTACAGAAATCTGTCTCTGCTGTGATTAGAGCCATAGACAATCCCAGCCTTGCTCAAGAATTTTATCACACCTTCAAATCACTCTGATATGTAAGGGTTTAGAAAAGAAACCGTAGTAAGACTTCAAATTTACTTTAAAAATTTAAATATCTTGGGGGCTGGAGAGATGGCTCAGAGGTTAAGAACATTGCCTGCTCTTCCAAAGGTCCTGAGTTCAATTCCCAGCAACCACATGGTGGCTCACAACCATCCGTAATGGGGTCTGGTGCCCTCTTCTGGCCTTCAGGCATACACACAGACAGAATATTGTGTACACAATAAATAAATAAATATAAAAAAAATTAAATATCTTAACCGTGTTTTAGGGCCAAACAAAGATATCATTTTTATTTAAGATAAAACCTCAAAAGCTGATGTCCACAATATTATGGGCCGTGTTATAATATACACTCTTGCATTCTAACATGGAATTAAGATCCATAGTTTAAGAAAACCCATTTTTCTTTCATATCAGTAAGACAAGTATGTCTTTGGTACATTGTCACTCAAAAATATTATTAATTTAATTTTTTCATGCCTGATAAAAAGACATTTGTTACTTTTTATAACTTGGCCCCCAAAATCAAAATTCTCTTTACTTCATCAAACATTTTTTAAGGCATCTTTGTCTGAATTAGCCAGTAAGGTATTATTATATTGATGAATTTTAGATTGAGGAAATTGTTTGCAAATTATTTTTAATGTCTGTTGTACAAAATATCAACACACAGAGGGGCTGCTTGATATTCTTTGTGGAACAATTTTCCACTGATATATTTTAACAGGCTGAACATGCTTATAAGTAGACAATATTTTGGCAAAGATTTTTTTTATCCTGTCCTTGTAAAGGTTACAATAAAATAACAGTCTTTTATCAATCACTATAGTAGATTATCCTTTAGGTAATAAAGAAACAAAAGGGAATTCCAGGCTACAAAATGCCCACTGACTGAACCACCTTATATAGCCCTTAAATCTGTTACCATTCTCTATTAAATTCATGACTACTGCTGTACTTTATGCCCTCAACCAATCTTGCTTTTTTTTTCTTTTACCTGAGATAAAGTTCCAAGTCTGAGAAGCCAAAATATTAACCCCTTGAAGAGGCCAATCTGGATGCCAAAATTTTGTTGAAATTGTAGTTACATCTGTCTCTATGTCTACAAAATTTTCAATTTTAATTAGCCTCAGCTTTGGTCTCTGATCATTTATAGCAAATATTTGTTTTCTGATCTTGCCAGAAGTCTTTGTTTTATCTATTGAAGCTCTTCTGCCCTTGATACATCCAGAGAAATAATGTTTTTAACAACAGGCAATAAATCTTTGTTCTGCGGATGAGTTTTTTTAGATAGAATGATTGAGTCAAATTTGATATTGGGGTTGTGGGAGGCCCCCTAAAGTAATTCTCAGTGGCAAAAAGTTTACCTTGCCTGTCCATTATTGATCTCCACCCTTTAGTCCAATGCCTGCCTTTGCTACCCTTTCTGCATACTCCAGAAGACTAGGGTCTACTCTGATTTCTTTCTAAAATGCATTGCCTAGAATCCCTTTTCAAATGACCTTGCTTACCACAATTAAACAATTCGCCATTTAACATCTTTATTTTTCTCTAAACTACTAGAAATAACTTCTATTAGAGTAGTATCATAAGCATAAAATTCAATATCAGTTATATTTCTAATCAGTTCATATATTGGTGATGATCTTGCCTTTAAAGCCTAATCACTTTTTTGCAGTTTCAAAAACCAGAAGTTTTTTTACCTGACTTTTCAATGTCATAAAATTTTATTTACAGTTAAAATCAATCTTTGCAGAAAAAAATCAGTGAATAATTTTTGGGCCTTGTATAATTCAGTAAATAATCCCGTTCCCTTTTCTGATCTTGGGAAATATTAATATAATTAATTAATATTAATATATTAAGATTTGGGAGTGAGATGTTGGGGTGAAAACCTATAAGCTCAGACAGGCAGAGAAAGCAGCCACCTGCCCTTCTCCTTTGACACCATTTCAGAAAAAGTGCTCTCTCCTATGCCACTTGAAACAAAACTCCTCCAACCAGATATCCCTTCCCTATCCTTCCTGTGCACCCCCTTTCTCTATGACCTCCTGACTTCCCCTCATTATCTATGGTTTCTCCCAAGGAACTGGTTTCTTGCTCTACCACTTGTCCTAGTGTTGGTTTAATTTAAATAATACAATTTCTGAGCTCATAGTGTGAACAAATATCCTTCCACAGGGAATGAAGGCAGATATACACATGCCCTCTGATGGCAAGTTCAAAATATGATGACCTGCCATTCAACTTCTTCTCCAAATAATGCCACCTTGGGGTCTAAAAGTTTAATATGAGATTGTGTAACGTGGGGTAGTGGTGGCAAATGCCTTTAATCCCACATTTGGGAGGCAGAGGCAGGTAGATCTTTGCGAGTTTAAGACCAGCCTGGTCTACAAGACCTAGTTCCAGAACAGGCTGAAAGCTACAGAGAAACCCTGTCTTGTAAAAAAAAAAATAGAAGAAGAAACAGAAAGAGATAGTGTAAGATACCTAACACTTAAACAACACTGTGTTCCAAAATATACGTTGTCTTGTTTTCCATGTTAAAACTATATTGCCTTTTAATTAATTTTGCCTTCATTTCTGTAATTTGACATCCTTTAAATCATGATTATATTGACTCAATATTCTAAGAAATTAACTTTTACCTTTAATCAATTTATAATTGAAGTTGAAATTATGTCAAAACTGCTGATTAGAGATATGAATATAACCTGGGAATGACAGCTAGTTCATGTCCTTGAAACCAGCAATTTGGGAGTAGAGGCTCAAAAGTAATGATGAGTCTAAAGCCAGACTAGATTGTAAGACATCATCAAAATCAAAAACTAAAATAAGTGTGAATAGGATCTTCCCCATGTATTTAGGAGAGTCACACTTTGCTTAGCTATAGGTATAATTTTTCTACTTCATATTTATTATATGTCTGAAACAGTGACAATCTTTCTTCATTGCATAGAAAAGAAAAATGATCAGTGCTGATTCTTGCATCTAGAAATTTTCCAAAAGAGAGATTATGGGGTAAAAGAAACACTCCTGCATTTCTGGTGGGAATTTAAACTGGCACAGCCCCTTTGGGTGTCAGTGTGGCAATTTTTCAGAAAATTAGGAAACAACCTCCTTCAAGAGCCAGTAATACCACTTTTGGGTGTGTATCCAAAAGATGCTCAATCATGCCACAAAAACATATGCTCAACTATGTTTATAGCAACATTTTTTATTATAGCCAGAACCTAGAAACAACCTAAATGCCCTTGGCTAAAGAATAGATAAGGAAAATGTGATACGTTTATACAATGGAGTACTACACAGCAGAAAAAAAGATGACATCTTGAATTTTGCAGGAAAATGGATGGAGCGAGAAAACATCATTTTGAGTGAGGTAACCCAGATCCAGAAAGACAATTATCACATGTACTCACTCCTAAGTGGTTTTTAAACATAAATCAAAGAAAACCAGCCTACAAATCACAATCCCAGAGAATTTAGACAACAATGAGGACACTAAGAGCGACTTACATAGATCTAATCTACATGGCAAGTAGAAAAAGACAAGATCTTCTGAGTTAATTGGGAGCATGGAGACCTTGGGAGAAGGCTGAAGAGGAGGGGTGAGGCAGGGAGGGGAGCAGAGAAAAATGTAGAGCTCAATAAAAAACAATAAAAAAAGAAATTTTCCAAATGATAGTAAATACTGAATAGTGAAAGACTTTGGTAACAGTAGGCTAAAAATGTCTTCTTTCATATATGCTTTGTCACTAAAGTTGAGAGCATAGCATGTAGGTCTTTGTGCCTGCAGATTTTCAGAGAAACCACGAATGTTAAGTACATAATATTGTGTTTCCTAAGTGAAAGATGTAAAAACTGTTCTTCCACTAAGAAAGCTCTGTAATGGAATAGACTGGTGTTCTGCACTGACTCTTGGTCCAGATCATATCAAACTTCTACAACCAGGTCTTGAGAAGTCTAGTAATCTAACTGACCCTTATAATCAGGGGTTCTCCCAGGTTGAAAAAGAGATGGCTAATAGCCCAAATGAACTCTAGGCTATCTGTATGCCCAAGTCCAAGGCAGACCCTTAGACTCTTAAATAAAAATAACTTGTGTTTAGAACACATCTTCTTGGAGGAAATGATATGTACTCTGAGTTGAGTTTCAAAGTAATTATGTTTTCTTGTACAACAGAGGTTCATTATACTAGGATTTTTTTTTAAACTACACTGGGGTTAAAAACATTGTGAATAAATTACCTGTTATTAGACTTCCTGAAGTATGATCCAAGTTGATGAAGTCAGTGTGCACAAGGTTTTCCTTCTTGTCTCCTTATGTGCTTCTATTCTTCATAGGATGCCAGCATGGCCCCCTTAACTTCACGTTTCTGCGGGCCTGTAACTTTCTTCTGCCGCCTGGAAAACATCCCCGACACTACTAGCCCTACCTTGATTCTTCCGGGTAACTTTTCAAAACTGAAATCATATGTAATATCCTCTGACAATTTTTCCTAGGATATATGAAACAGTAGAGCTTTTATTTTTATATTGCTCCATATCCTTTTACATAGTAGTTCAAATGGTTTTAAGTTCCATGGTAGCTGTTTATCTACTGAATTGGTGTTCACTCTGAATTAGAATGTGCTTTCTGTGGAAAGAACTGAGTTCAGCTTGCTCATTTCTAAACTCTCATTATGAATCATAATGCCTTACCTAATAATAGTTGGAAGAATGACTCAATGAGCAAATCTGAAACTAAATGTAGAATTTGCTATTATTTTCTTCATACTACACATATTTACCCAATAGGTTAGGCTAATCATGTGAGCAACTTTTAGAAGAGAAACACTTAATTTATCTGCACATAAAGTGCATATTCTAATTCCAGAATGACTTTCAATTACTCCTGGGAGATTAAAGCATGAAGAAGCAAGTTTTGATCTTTAAATGCCATTATGTTAATCACTATCATAACTCTTTAGTACTCGGTGAGACCAAAGGTACATTAAATTAGCCATTGTACCGCCCTTAATGTAAGAAGAACAAGTTGTTGGTACTAAGCATCGCAGAACTCTCCCAGCAGAGTATCATTCTCTTATTCAAAATGATTTCAGAAAATCAGTAGTGGATCAAACATTTACCAGTAATGTGTAGTTGCCTATGATTTTTGTTGTTGTTTAGTGTGTGTGTATGTGTGTGTGGTGTTTGTGTGCATGTATGTTTTTGTGTTTTTAATCATATAAAATTTCCCATTCTCTAGCAGGGTTCTCATTGGCTATTGATAAAACATGAAATACATATCATTCACTGAATAAAATGATTACATACAATTTTAATACTTCAGGACAAAAAGTAGTTTATGGCATTAGGATTAGTTGACAGACTTGAATTTCCTATACGTTACAACAAAAAAGTTGGCATTTTTATGAGTGGGTTTTTGCTACTAACATGCATTTGAAGATTTCTAGAGACTAAAACAAAAGACACAAATAATCTATTTATACATATAGTAAATGTCAAACGTAAAGGTAGATATGTAGTCCATGTCAATTTCATCTGGTTTCTGTTGGGACAGAGAAACCTTTCTAGGGCAAAGATTAGATCATTTCGAATTTGGAGAGGGGAGTCATTAAAAAGTCTACGGACGACT
Source organism: Microtus pennsylvanicus (assembly GCF_037038515.1). Taxonomy (NCBI): domain Eukaryota; kingdom Metazoa; phylum Chordata; class Mammalia; order Rodentia; family Cricetidae; genus Microtus; species Microtus pennsylvanicus. Next base: position 39,919,800 of record NC_134593.1, read on the forward strand.
AATTCTAGTCTTCTAATTCTTTTTTAATGTTATCATATAATTTTTTGAAGTGCATGCTAGTTGTAAAAATGTGGGATGAGTCTGTGCCACAACAGGGGTCTTTTCACTGCTTAGTGTGTGTATATAATATAGTAAGGTGATCAATCATATGATGAACACAGCAATCATCAATATATTACTTCAAATTAAATTTGTTCTCCAGTGTGCATACTCTGGGCAAAAGAGCTTCAAGAATGCCTTTTTTTTAAAATAAGCGTAATTTTAGCTCTGCCAGCAAAAGGCTCTAAAGTTATGCTCCAAATGGGAAGGGCAGCACATTCCTGGTTAGGGTATGTGTTATTTAGCACATTCTTGTTTTTTTGTTTTTTTCCTATTTCTAGCAAAGTACAATTGCATGGAACATGTTTTCAGGCTTCTCTAGGGACCTAGAACACAAAGTATCACCTGCACTTTTTCTCTCGGACAGCCTTCCTCCATACATAGGGATGCACACTATCTTGGTTTAGGTATAGGAATAGAAGGGTAGTACCACTGGAGATGTTATAGCTTTATTCACTTTTTATTTTTAAATGAAAATTATGTTTTCTTTATTGTGTTTAACTATTGCTCCTGTATGTATGTCTGTGTAGGACATACTTGCTTGGTGCCTGGGGAGGTCAAGAGAGAGTATCAGATCTCCTGGAACTAGAGTTACAACTAGTTGTAACCCACCATGCTGGTGGTGAGAACTGAACATGGGTCTCTGGAAGAATATTCAGTGAGAACTAAAGAATAATTCCCTAGTCCTACTTTATACTCTCTTATAAATGATATTTATTCTTCTCATAAATCTAAGGTTGACGGAATGCATTAAGTCATATTTTAATATTTTATCTCCATTTTAGATATTCTCTGACAATGTGGAAATCTTTGTTTACATTAAAATATCTCTACATAAATTATTACTTGTCTGTCTACTGATTTGCACCCAGACCAATATTTTGACCATATATAATATATGAACTACATTCTAAAAATTTGCACATTTATTTGTAAATTTGTAAATGATGACAGTAGCTGGCATACGTATTTTGTGATTGCTAAAACATCATTGGCCAGTAATTCAGCTTGGAATTATTAAACTTGTTATTTTTCCCCAAGAAGAAAACATCAAATTACTTAAGTTAATACTCTTTATGTTTTATAGATAAAGTTAGTATGGAAGTAGTTGTGTTCTTTTTGCATTTATATATAAACAATGATAATGATATTATTTAAGAGGAAGCATGAAAATAAACATTTCCACTTGAATAATATATGATTCCTAAGTCAGACATTTTGTAAATATGTGTGCATCAAAGATGGTTACTCACTTTGTGAGTCTGTGACTTTCAGTTACTATTCTGCAAAGACTGGAAATGATATATACAATATATTGGACTAAAATACATGGAGAGAAATTTGAAAAATAGTGGTACAACTGATTCAAGATGCATTCTTATTTGTTTATTCATTTGTTTATTTTGTGTGTATGCATGTGTTCATGTGAGTATGTGAATGGGTGCACAAGGATACATATTGTGTGTGTGTGTGTGTGTGTGTGTGTGTGTGTGTGTGTGGTATAAAAGCTAGAAATTGTGTTATGACTCTTCCTAAAACATTCTCCTCCTTTATTACAGACATGGTCCCTCAGTGGACCTCCATTTCATCAATTCATTTAGACTTGTTATTGACAAACTCCGTGGATCTCCCAGTCTCTGTCTCTCCAACAGCTGGAATACAGATGTGTGCCACCATATTTGACTTTCATATGGGTTCTTGGGGAGGGGTCTGGCCACTCCTGTATCTTGAGGAGCATACATTACTCATTTTTATGTTTACTATTGATAAACAATCAGGTTATCAGAAAGGGGGCAATGTTATCATTAGATTATTTCCTGCTGAATCAGAGTGTTGAAGCCTTTGGACAAACTTGATCTTCACCCTCAGGGTATAGACAGGGGTCACTGGCCTCTGGTTCTGTAGCTGGGGGCTATAAAAGCAGCTGATTAAAAGTCTGGTTAGAAATAATTTGAAGCTGTGTTGGAGAAATCTAGATGAAAAATTTATAAGGCCGGATGTGACTAGGAGGATGAAGAAAGAATAAGAAAGGGGGTTAAGAAAGGTGATAGTTGATTCCATTTTGGATTATCGGTGATCCACCGACCAGAAGCATTGAGTTTTTTCTTACATTTTTGGAGCTCTGTCTGGTTGTCAGGTCTTGTCTTTTACTATATTTGACTGGTGTAAGTAGAAGCAACTTTCTTCCCCGAGGAAGAGACAAAGATCACCTCCTTCCGCTGTTAGTAAATCCATTCCTCATTGATTTTGTAGCACATGTGGCAGCCAATGAATCTATTCGGCCCTGGAGGGTAAGGATGCCACCTGTTGGAGATCCTGGATGAACTGAGAGGAAAACTGATGGTAAATACCTGGGGACGTAGTCAAACCTGCTGCTCCAATAGTGATGCTGGTGGTTATATCAGGACTGCTAGAGGCAGCATGACCGGAACCATTTGTCCGTCATGCCATGCCACTATAACCCTGTGGTGGGAGTCAGTAATGGTTCTTCATCAGGTATTCCCCCTTAGTTTTGGAAAAAGGAACCCCAGGGCACAAGTCCTAGGCCATCCATCGGGCAGTGATAACTTTATGTGCTGCAGAGAATTGAGGCATTGTGGATTTTGGGGCATAGGGGCTGAGTGGTAGCACTAAGTGTTAAGGAATTCTTGCATTCTGCAGAATCCAGGGAGCGTCTAAAGCATGTTCCTGAGGAGTTCAAGAAGCCTGTGATATTAAAAAGAGAGATGTGGGGAGAGATAAGGGGAGTTTGTAGTATTTGACTTAGAACAGTTAGCAAGAGGGAAGGCGAGAGAGCCTAAGGAGACAATAGGTGAGGCCATAAATGCTGATTGCGAGTTTGATCGAAAAGAGACACACAGCCAGCAGACTCCAAGGTGGTTAGGCAAATCATTATTCAGCAAATATGCAGAGGTTGATGTCTGAAAGAATAGATGGTGTGATAGGGATGTAGGATCAACATAATTAAAAAGGAGTGATATTTGGGATGTAATATCTTTGCAGAACTTTGAAGAACTTTGGGTAACTTCTCTTGTGTTATTCCTAGGAGTTTGATTGTTCCTGATGGGCAGCTACGAAAAGTGCTGTGGTAGAGTTTACTGACGACCCTGTCTCCCAGCTGGGGTGCCATGGGTCATTAATTAGAATAAAAAGATTGGTTATTGTTGTGGGAATTTGGTCCACTTAAGGAGTAGTTTTGGGGTGACTAGCACTATTGGCGTGATCTGCTCAAGATATGTGACTGGATAAGAACCGAGGACAGGGCTCATACTCTCTCTTGACTTCCTCATTCCTTGGCTCAGTGACCTGGTCTAGAACATTCCTCACTCTTCTCCGGTGAATAAAGAGGTAGTGGTGCTGTCTCATCCTCTATTGTTGAGTGAGTTATTTCCATTTCATCTATTAATAAAGAGACTTCTGTGGATTCTTGCATATAGACCATTTGGTGTAAAATGTAGAAAATCGCCAATAAAGTCAGCCTTCATAAGTCTCTGACCAACGTTGACAGAAATCTCTAGTTTAATCATCGAGAAAGCAAGCATGGGGCCAGGTGTTTTGGAAGTTGATGGAGAAGTTATAGGGACAAGTATCTGGTTTTGACAGTCTTTTTATTCCAGTCTCCAGACCCACCGTGCATGTGGTCTGGATTCAATCATTTAAGTGTCGGTTTCATTAGGTATAAGTTTTCTGTACCTTTGATATCTTTACATAACAATACATGGAGAGTGAAAATCTGAACATTTTTTCATTACCATTAATCACTTTCCTATACAGTCAGAACTTTCACTTACATGGCTTATTCATGTACTCACTCATAGGTGGTTTTTAAACATAAAACAAAGAAAGCCAGCCTACACACCACAATCCCAGAGAACTTAGACAACAATGAGGACACTAAGAGAGACTTACATAGATCTAATTTACTTGGGAAGAAGAAAAAGACAAGATATCTGAGTAAATTGGGAGCATGGGGATCTTAGGTGAGGGTTGAAAGGGGGAGGGGAGAGGCACGGAGGGGAGCAGAAAAATGTAGAGTTCAATATAAATCAAAAAAGAAAGAAAATTCTTTGATTAAAAAAAACTTTCTTGGGGTAGGTTGATCCCAAATTTCCTGAGAAACCGAAACACTGATTTCCAAAGTGGTTGCACAAGATTGCATTCCCACCAGCAATGGATGAGGGTACCCCTTCCTCCACAGACTCTCCAGCAAAGGCTATCATTGGTGTTTTTGGCCCAGCAATACCACTCCTGGGAATATACCCAAGAGATGCCCTATCATATGCCAAGAGCATTTGTTCAACCATTTTCATAGCAGTATTATTTGTAATAGCCAGAACCTGGAAACAACCTAGATGCCCCTCATTGGAAGAATGGATGAAGAAAGTGTGGAATATCTACACATTAGAGTATTACGCTGCAGTAAAAAACAGTGACTTCTCGAATTTTGCATGCAAATGGATGGAAATAGAAAACACTATTCTGAGTGAGGTAACCCAGACCCAAAAAGATGAATATGGGATGTATTCACTCATTATTGGTTTCTAGCCATAAATAAGGGTCACGGAGTCTACAATTGGTGATCCTAAAGAAGCTAAGTAAGAAGGTGAACCAAAGGAAAAACATATAGTTACCCTCTTGGCTATGGGAAGTAGACAAAATTGCCGGGGAGAAAATTGGGATCTTGGGGGTGGGGTGGGATGGGGGTAAGAGGAGATGGGGAGAGAAAAGGGAGAAGGGGAGGATGGGGGGAACTTGAGGAAAAAGGAGGATTGGGATAAAGGAAGGTTGGATATGGGAGCACGGAAGCACAATTCTTAGTTAAGGGAGCCACCTTAGGGTTGGCAAGAGACTTGAACCTAGAGTGGCTCCCAGGAGCCCAAGCCGTGGTCCCCAGTTAGTTCCTTGGGCAGCTGAGGATAGGGAACCTGAAATGACCCTAGCCTATAGCAATACTGATGAATATCTTGCATATCATCATAGAACCTTCAACTGGTGATGGATGGAGATAGAGACAGAGACCCACACTGGAGCACTGGACTGAGCTCCCAAGGTCCCAATGAGGAGAAGAAGGAGGGAGAACATGAGCAAAGAAGTCGGGACCACGAGGGGTGCACCCACCCACTGAGACAGTGGAGCTGATCTACTGGGAGCTCACCAAGGCCAGCTGGACTGTGACTGAAAAAGCATGGGTTAAAACTGGACTCTCTGAACATGGCGAACAATGAGGGCTGATGAGAAGCCAAGGACAATGGCACGGGGTTTTGATCCTATGCAATGTGCTGGCTTTGTGGGAGCCTAGCCAGTTTGGATGTTCACCTTCCTAGATATGGACAGAGGGGGGAGGACCTAGGACTTACCACAGGGCAGGGAACCCTGACTGCTCTTTGGACTGGAGAGGGAGGGGGAGAGGAGTGGGAGGAGGGGGAGAGGGGTGGGGGGAGGGGGAGAAGGGTGGGAGGAGGGGGAGAAGTGTGGGAGGAGGGGGAGGGAAATGGGAGGCTGGGAGGAGGTGGAAACCTGTTTTTTTTTTCTTCCTTTTCTCAATAAGAAATAAAAAAATAAAAAAAAACTTTCTTTTACCTTCGGAATTCACCTAAGATTTTATATCTTCAGACTCTTACACACTTTCTTAGACTCCTGGAACTCACTGATGGTTTCACAGTCTCAGACCTTCATTAACATTTATTAAGCTTTCATTGCAACTGGGTTGTATTTTTATCAATAGTCTGTCCTGGGCTCTCTTTAGAAACTTCAGTACTGCCTCACAGTGCCCAATCTCAATTTCTCTTTAAGATCCATTCATGTCATTCTAAAACTAATACTACCTTGGTGACTCTCATATTACAAAGTTCAGCTGCCCATCTTAGGTAGAATCTTTTATGAATACATGGAGGTGCATGTTTAATGTAAACTTTGTTTATTATATCTCATAATAATCCCTGTTTTATGATTTTTGTTTTCATGACAGGAATTGCCATACCAAACAAAAACAATAAAAAAAAAAACAGGTATGGGAATGAGGCCTGGTGAAAGACAGATGGACAAAGGCATTATAGGAAACTGAATCAGCCGACAGCCTGATATGTAACAATTTCCCAACACTATTAGGACAAGCACTTACTTAATGGTGTGGTTCTCTTGAATAATAAACATCTATATGTAAGAGCTCTCTTAGACAGATATTTTTCTGAAGAAATGGAAGAAGAGAGAGCACGTTTGGACATAAAAGATTTCAGATCATTGTGTGTGTGTGTGTGTGTGTGTGTGTGTTGCCACAAACTGAAAATTGAGCATTCCAATTTAGGCCACCAAAATTTACTTAGACCAAGCTATTTGTAGTGACAAAGTAAGGCTTTAATAAAATCTAGATTCATGGAGAAGAGAAGACAGGGTCATAAAATGAAATCCGCTGGGGGCAGTTTCTCTAAGATGCAAGTGGGAGCAGACAGGCAAGAGAGAAGCCCAGGAGGACATAGTCGATCTGTGAGATTCCCAGGATGGAGTTGGCCATTCCTAGGAAGGATAGAATTCATCCTTGGTGGTGTGGGAACTGTGAGTGACTAAATTAAGTGTGTTTTATCTATGGTAATCACCTTATGAGTTGGAGTGATAGCTAATTCAAGATAAGGAACCTGATGAATTGACAGGTAGGCATTAGAGGATAAGACCATATATCCTTGACTAGACAAAAAGTTTAATAAGATTGAGTTATCAGCCTGGCTCATACACATGGATGGGTTACAAGGAAAAGATCAGCTATAAGTTTGGATTTAGGAAGAGACAGAGAGAGTAAGTCAGAGCCTAGAGGCTGATCAAATTGAAGTGCAATGTCCCAGAACCCCTGGGGTATGTCAGTCCAGGAGTGTTGGTGAGATGATGACTATCCAGATCAGCCCAAATACAGATAATACAATTTTGCGAATTAGGATTGAGAGGTATTTAAAAGGAGGCATCCTTGAGGTCTAGGACAGAGAAAAACCAGGAGTGTGACTGCCTCTGCTTTGGCAAGAAACAGAAGAAAACTCAGCAGAAGAAATGGTTTACATAGCTTTTCTGAGGGTGGGTGGATCAGAACTTTTCAGGATGAAGCTTTCCAGAATGATGATTGGTGGAATTTCAAGTTCAGAGTTTGGACTTTTTACTCTGTAGTGCAGGGACTGAATTGAGCACTTAGAACTGTTAGAATGTTCTGTGGGTGGAATCTGGTAGCTGGTGGTCCTGGTGGGAGTGGTCTGGCCACTCATGTGGCTTGAAGGGCACATGTCTGTGTATGTATATACACATACATATATGGGAGAGAGAGAGAGAGAGAGAGAGAGAGAGAGAGAGAGAGAGAGAGAGAGAGAGAGAGAGAGAGAGAGAGAGAGATTCGTTCTACAAGTTCTTATGTTCTTATTCTGGAGAACTCTAACTAATACAGTCAGCCTTGGTAATTTTTTAAGACATGTCTCAAAGTAAAAATTAATACAAGGGACTGGAGATCAAAGATAGGGCTCAGTGCTACAGTACAGTCGTAATATACATAACCCTTCCTTTACCCAGAAAGACTTTATGACATCTCCCAGAAGTTTATGTGTTTGTGTGTGTGTGTGTGTGTGTGTGTGTGTGTGTGTGTGTGTGTGTAGGTATGTATTTATTTTTGTCTTAGCCAGGGTTTTATTGCTGTGAAGAGACATTATGACCATGCCTTCTCTTATAAAGAGAACATTTAATTGGGACTTGAATATAGTTTCAGAATGCTTGTTTATTCTTATCATGACAGGGAACATGGTGGTACACAAGCCAACATGAATCTGTGAGTTCTACATTTGAATCTGTAGGCAGCAAAAAGAGATTCTGAAATTGGAATGAGTTTTTGTGGGAATTCAAGGCCACCCTCAAGAGACACTTTCTCAAACAAGAAAACACCTCATAATCCCTATATTGCCACTCATTATAAGCCTATGGAGGTATTTTTTTAGTCAAACTACCACAATCTGTATATGAACACATATATGAAATTTTCTTCATATACTTGTCAACCCCAGGTTCCTCAATATTTTACCTTCTGACATCATCCCACACCAAACCCATGCAAGTTTTCTCATGGTGGTATCTTAATTTCAGAAAATAGATTATATGTGCAATTATACATACACTGGCTAGTTTTATGTCAACTACACACAAGTTACAGTCATCAGAGAGAAGGGAGCCTCAACTAAAAAAATAATGTCACTATAAGATGTGGCTGTTGGAAATCCTGTAGTGTGTTTTCTTAATGTGTGATTGATGTGGTTGAATCCAATCCATTGTTAGTGGGGACATCCCTAGGATGTGCTTCTAGGCTTTTCAGCAAACCATGGCAAACAAGCCAGTAAGCAGCATCCCTCCATGCCTTCTTCATCAGTTCCTGCCTTCTGGATCCTGCCCTGCTTGAATTCCTGTCCTTACTGCTTTTGATGATGAACTGCTCCATGGAACTGTGAGTGAACCTTTCCTCCTTTTATTAACTTTGGTCAGGTTGGTTTATCATAGCAGTAGTAACCTTATAAAAAACATTTCTGAAGCAATACTGAATTAAGAGTATATCATAATTGTGTTAATGATTGATTCACCAGCTCCAGGTAAGTATTTTTTTCATGTTCCTATGAATGAAGTATTTCAGAGATCTCCGTTATCAAACTGGTTTCAATCCACATGGGTGCCAATCACATGTAGCCTCTCTGAGAATGGCTAGAAGCTGGCCTCATCTGGAATCAACCATCTAGCATTCCTTCATAATCCATACTTATCATTTCTTCACAAAAAGAACGAAAACAATTTTTAGTTCTTGTTTGAATGTGTTAGGACAGATAGTTCCTAAAATGTGTCTGAAAAATCTCTTTCACAAATAATAAAGATTTAGAAAATTGTAAGCATCAAAAACTGCTGAATATTGAATACTTTACAGTATTTAATGTCTCAAAAATTGGTTCCAAATGTAGCCTTGGACCATTCAGATATTTATCTGAGAAACTTTTAGTAAATGCTTAAAAATATATAACCTCATATGTATATTTGAAGACAGCATGGCTTATAACTTCTTGACAACTTTGTCAACTGATTAATATAAGAACTATCTGACAGGATTGTTTCTAAAACATAAATGCCATGGTATTACATTTTTGTTAATAAACCTTCTGTGGACTTCTGCCTCAATATAGAGTTAATTCTCCATAGCTACAAATAAAGCTCCAGCGAATAACTAGCGCTCATCCTGATAATGAACTATTTTACCTATACTTCCTGTACCCATCAGTTCTGAAACTGTGTCGAGAATTTGTGGGAATTTAAACACATTCAGTTGTATTCCCAGAGCATAACATATTTGTTTCCTTTTTTTTTAAAAAAAATATTGTTTTATAATTACGTCCTGACTGCAGTTTCTCTTCCCACTTTTCCTCTCAATCCTTCCCCTACCTCTTCTCTTCCCTAGACCCACCTGTCCTCTGTTTCCCTTCAGAAAAGGATAGGTCTCCCAGGGATATCAACTAAACATGGCATATCAATTTACATAAAGACTAGGCAACCTGCCTCATATTAAGGCTGGAAAAGGGAGTAACCCAGTAGAAGGAAAAGGACCCCCCAAATAGGCAAAAGAGAGACAGCTCCCATTCACACTGTTTGAAGTCTCACAAGAACACCAACTCCACAAACTTAACATATGTAGGGGACCTTGGTCAGACCTGTGCAGGCTCCCTCATCTTGGCCCACCCCCATGAGTCCCAGACAGCTGTTTCTGTGGGTGTCCTTGTTCCATCTATCCCCTATCATCCTTCCTCCCCCTCGTCCTCAGAATTCTCCAAACTCTACCTAGTGTTTAGCTGTGGATCTCTGCATCTGCTACTTGAGACATGGTTATAAGCTAAACCTTATATGCAAAATTGAAAACTAACATTATTAAAGTTGTATTTTCAATTATTCAGTTAGTAGAAAATACTAATGCCGTGGTTAAACATTACTTAAGGTAAGTTTACCCAAATCAATAAATTATTTATTGATATGGCTTTATTGATATGGCTTTATGTAATAGCTGAATTGGTAAATGTATGAAGATAAAAAACAGTCTTAGACATTTTGACTGCTAAATCCTTTTAGACACAGCTGAGGAAGCTGAACTCCACAGGGAGTGAGATGCTTGTCTAAGGTCTCTTAACTGGTTAATGGGGGAGAGTCAAGGGTTCTTTCTGAGACCATCGTAGAAAAAGCTGACTGCACTCATGAGAGACATAAGCAGCTCAAACAATAGGATAACTCCCTGGCAGTTTGTGAGTTCGTTAATTTTCTTTAACTGCTCTTTTTTTTTTTTTAAAAAAAGTCTGTTATACATAATTTTAAAACCATGTTTCTGAAGTTAAAAATATTCTAAAAATATTTCTAAAAACAATGAGATAATTCTAAGTACAATATGTGTTCATTGTTTTATTTTTTAGAAAAATATTTAAAGAAGCTTAAGTGTCCTTATGAAAAGTTAACTTGAAGTTAGTTTGCTGTTTTAACTTATGTTTGGGATTAAAGTCTAATCTAATATAATGAAATACATTATATTTCAATGTATGAATATAGTCATTTGAGAATGAGGCCTTCCAGTGGGAAAGTGTTCATAGTTGGTATGGAGTTTAAAATAAGAATTGGAATTACTATCTTATTCTAATATATCCAGCATTTATATCTAATATCCATACCTCATATCTACTACAAATCCTGTTTGGGGAAATAAAAACCGTCACCATATATGGTGTTCCATACTTTAACTGTATTCTTTAAACACAAATACAAGATAAAGTGATGTCTGTTTTAGAAGTTAAATGTACAGCTTTTCCAAAACTGAAACAGAATATAAACAAATGGAGGAGGTTTATGCTATAGTACAATGAAGAGGGAGGTAAAGTCATATATTTCAGAACCAAACACTGCATCTCAAGCCTGTGATTCTAGCCTATGGTGGGTGAGGCAGAAGGAAAAAGACCTCACTTAAGGTTATATCTGGTTTGTATAATCCTTTTAAGGCCACCCTGGGCTGTATATTATGATTAAGTCTCATAAATCAAAGTGATAAAATCAATTCACTACAACAGAAATAACTATGTATCTGAAGAGGTTTGGATACATTTAACTTCCACTGTTCTAAAATGGTGCTAGATGCATCATTGTAAGTAGAGACTGCTCATTCATTTCCCAGTTGCTCAGACCCAGATAATCTTACAGACTACACTAATTACTTTTTTGTTTGGCCAATGGTTTAGGCTTCTTATTAACTGACTCTTACATCTTAAATTAACTCATTTCTCTTAATCTGTGTATCACCACGAGGCTGTGGCCTACCAGTAAGGTTGCAGCCAGTGTATCCTTCTTCAGCAGCTGCATGGTATCTCTTTCCTTTGGCAGATATGGGCGTCAGCTCAACTCTGCCTATTTTCTGTATCTTTGTTTGGGTTTCCCACCTGGCTTTACTCCGCTAAGCCATTGACCAAACCAGCTTCTTTATTAACCAATGGTAGGTAATAAAACATATTGATATCGTACAGAGGGGAATCCCACATCACATCATTTATTTTTTTAGCCCTCCTTTATCCTTTGTCTATGTACAAAACAGACTTCTAATAAGAATATTTGGGTGACAAATTTTTCATATGAAATTGGAAAATATAGATTTAAGAATAAGTATACTTCAATAGCAGTACCTCCCACAAAATTCCCAAACACACACACACACACACACACACACACACACACACACACACACACACTACACACACACGTATATATAAAACTTAATGCCTGACTTTTATTGATCAACAGATTTAAATTGAGGACCTCACTTGCATTTATTTGTTTGCATCACTAATTTTTAATATTTCTTAGCAAGTGAAACTTTCTCTTCTGGAAGGAAAATAGTTTGGAGCTGAGAGGGTAGTGAACTAAATTTTTAAAATCTTGGTGAAATGATCTATCTATCAACATGTGTATACTCAGGACATGCAATTCCATGTGAACATTGTTTCCATACTGTCACTAGTATTATGAATCCCCTATCTAGTAACATTTTCAGATGCTCATTGTGTTGTGTGCTTCTACATGCAACGGTTCTCTCTGATGCATACATTGTTTCTCTTAGTTCCCACATGCCTAAATATTATCTATATTTGAATGTATTCTCACATACTAAGAATTCCTTAACAATGAGGATATTTTTTATTTGTGTTTGGTTGTTTTGCCTGCTTATCTTTATGAGTATGCAGTGTCCATAGAGAGTAGATATGGATACTTGATGCCTTCGAGTTGTAATTACAGAGATTTGTGAGGCTGCGCATGAACACTGGGAATCAAACCCAGATACTCTACAAGAGCAGCTAGTACTCTTCAACCTCGGAGCCATCCGTCTAGCCTCTTGTGTACCTATTGTAAGTAAGTAAATTTAGCCAAATGGCAAGCAGATACTCCATGCCAACTATTGTATTCAATTTTAATAGTTTGATACAATTTACAATCATTTCATTGTGTTGTAAGAGTAGAATGTTCATCCTCCTGAGACCAGACCCACATAGTGCTGTTCTGTCATGTTTACCTTTCAAAATATCAAGTATGTCATTCATTTCACTTTAATAAAAATATCTCTACAATGACACTCTAAGTATCTTTAAGTCCCTATTATACCCTTCATAGACAGACATTCGTTATATTAAAATTCTTTACATGTCAAGTGTAATTAATGTCTTTTCTTGTAGGGTTTGTATTAATGCCATGTTTGTTTTAGTTTGATTCTCCATCAAAAGTGTTTTCAAATTATAAAGTTTTAATTTATCTTTTTAAAGTTGATACCCATTATCTAGAAAAAAAAACTTGTCTTTTGCTTTCCTCATGTGTAATGTATTTCAGCATAGAGTTTGACTTTTTTGATATTGCTTTGCAAAGTGTGATATACATGAAATATTCTAAAATAAATGTTTGGTCCTAGAATATTGGATTTTTGGTAAATGTCAGATCATAGTGGAAAATAATATCGTAATTTGTGATTTATTCAGGACATGGGTTGAATAATTTTTCATTTCTATGCACAGATTTATAGAGACATGTCTTTTTAGTTATCTTTAAAAATTACTCAAATATCTTATTGCAAACACAACTGGATATTTATTATCTTTACGCAAAGCATATCATGAGAACAGAAAAATTAGACACACTTATTGGGTTTTTGTAAAGTACACCATATTCAAAGTGTTAGTTCTAAGAAGTTGTCATATCAAAGTCAATATACAAAAAAGAATGATTCTATTCTCAAAAGATCAAGCTTTATATTTTTAGATAAGTACATTCTTCTATAAGTACCTTTCTCTAATAACATATGATGAATAGTTTTCCAAGTGGTATTTGTATGCATGCTATTTTCCATTAGAGTTATATATATTCAACTCTATATACACATTAATACCTTGAGATTTTTATATGAATTTTCTACACTACTGCACCACAAAATAGATGTAATATCATTTCCCTGTTGTAGCCTCACAATTCTATAATATTGATACCATTACTGAGATGGCTCTATTTCTCATAACTATGAGTCACTCTAAAAATTTCTTTCTTTGCACGGTTATGATAAATGGATGGAAAACAATTTATCATAGATTCTAGTAGATGGGTAAAATACTGTCATTTTCAAAGAAACTGTTTCTGAAATGTACAAGAGTTGCTTCAGTATACTATTCACCATACCGTGATGATCATTATCTTCATCTGATTTTGTGTATGACTGTCATAAGAAACTAAAAGGGGGGTGGTATCTAATTTTTTTTAACTTCACTCTTTAAGTTGTAAAAGGCATTTTCCTCTTTGCTGCCAATTTATTCCTATAAATAAAATAGAAATTTGGAAAAGTTAAAGGAATTTACTTCTGTTCAGTTAGTCAGACATGACAGTAACCCTGCTGGATTTTTATTTTCAATTAAATATATTGGTCTGGATAAGAAACTGGGTGTCTTCTAGAACTACAGCTTGTCAGATCATAATTTTATGGACTCATTTGAGTTCAATGAACTGACCTCATTTTTTATTTTGCCTGTGGAAATTCTGTACATGCTCTGTGCTAGGAATACTCTGTGCTCATGGATATTTAAGTCTATTCTTGTAATCCTCCCAGATCAACATTGTTTTTCATGTAACCTATACATAATTTATAACATCACACTTCTAAACCTTTTCTTGTTCTGAGGTAGCATAATTATAGTCTACAATAATAATTATTTTATGTTTCTTTATATTGCTGTACATCTTTAAATAAGATACGCTGAATTAGAGTTTTGATTACATCAGATCATTCTGGTTTTGATTCCTTTTATTTTATTTACACCCTGTTTCTAAAGGTACATGATGGCCATGTAGCCAGCTTCAATTTAATTATCTTCTGAAGTCCATCATTTTTTATTCTGTTGAAATTTACTGGTTGGTCCATATCTGAGTTCCTTGCTACCATGACCTTTGGTTTTACATTTATCATATATTTTTTCCAACTTATCCTCCTTTTCTGGGTCTTCCTCCTCCAAAAATGTATAATAATATCATCCCTTTGACTTAACATTAACTCTTATAGGCATTATAAGTATTGAGAAAAAAAAGATGACAATAGAAAGACTTTAGACGTACATAATAATAGTTTTTATGATGTTTATCCTTGGACTCTATAGTTAATATTTATGATTTTGCTATTAATCATAGTCTTTTGGAGCTAACCTTAAATCTGAAGTAAAATGACATATTCAAATTTCTGTATTTTTATATAGAATAAATAAATAATATTTAAAAGTTAATTCTTTTTTCTTTCAGAATATTCTTTATGTCTAAAGAACATAAAAATAAAAATTATTAGAGATAATTATTCATTTAAATTGAATTTTCTTTATTAAAATAAACCTTTATTAGACAGAAAGGCTGTCATATTGAAAAAGACTCTGAATTTGTTCATGTCTAGACCCACTGACTCTTTCAGTAGCTAACTAAATTGGCTACCTGGATCACCTTTCAGAATTTTCTTTAAACCCACTGTAAAATATTTTACATACCATTAAATATCTAAAAATTCCTTTTTTCTTTAACTCTAAGGTACATATTAACTTTGGAAGAACAATGATAATAAATAATGAATAATAATAATAATAAAGAATAATGACATTAGGTGACAGGGAATATTTGAGTCTCTATGTTTGAAGTATGCCTTTGTATTGTTACTTTCTTTCTATGGAGGTTTGTGTTTTAGTATATTCCTCCTTGACATTGTAAACTATTTTTCATTCAGATTCATAGGATAAAACAAGGGAATATAATTTCCTCTAACTGCTGATGCCTACTTACAGTCCATATTTATTAGCAAACTAAAAATACAGGGACAATATTTATGTCCATTTGTTTGCTTTCCTTACAGCAAGTTTAATTACACATACAATTCTGTTTCCTGAAATCAATTCTGTTCCCAATTTTTCCACGAAGGGATACCATTGTTAAATCAATTTAGAGGAGAATATGGCATTTTTTTTTTTTTTTGCTATTGCTTGAAGCTGAACTTCCCAATACAACTTATATATTTGAAGTAGCAGAAACTTCTTTAGTATTTCCCCACATCCTGGTTTAGAGCAAGATGTAGTTATGTTAACGACAGCAATAATTTAAATTTAAGAAAACTGAGAATTAGGGATATGAAGTAGGCAAAAAGAATCAGGAAGCTGATGAATCATGGGAGGGGACTCACTGAAAGCAACCTGATTCTGATTTCTTTTCCTCATGGAATTTTTGCTTAGCCATGTTGTTAGGATATGCATTACCTATAAAAATTCGGGGATTTCATATGGACACACACATAGAGTTGTGCAATTAGTTATTGTTTCTTCTCTTTTTGAATTACTTTGAATTTAGAAATTAATCAGGCCTAAAATTTTGTAAATAGACCAGTAAGAGACCAGTGATCTGTTTTATTTTAAGTCCCATCTCTATTTGATTTCTGCAGAGAAAAAAGACCTCCGATAATGTGAAATTTATATGGGGATCCACTTTATTTTTCTTGTCCCTTGAGTGTGTGTCTGTGTGTTTGAGTGACTGTGTGTGAAGTTTGTTATTACATATAATTTTATTTAAATAGTAAAAACGTTTTATTATTTCATCTTCTATATTTTATAAAATATATTTATCAGTTTTATAAAATTAATAGATATTGTAGAGCTTAAAATATTTAACTGCTACACTAAATTACTTCCTTTATATGTATTTGATACTGATGAAATAACATAACATTTTAAATTGAGAGTGGGAACTTGAAAAGTAACTAAAATTGATATATGCAGCATATGATATTTAAGATTCTCTAACAACACATATTTTGAAAACGGAAATATTCGAATGACTTTTACTTTATTTAAATGGCTAAAATGTTAAAATGTAGATACTACATTGTGATGTGGGATTCCCCTCTGTATGCTACAAAATGTTTTATTATCATTCGTTAATAAAAAAGCTGCTTTAGCCTACAGTATTGCACAATATAGCCAGGGTCGAAGAGAGATATAGAGAGAGAGTAGGTAGAGTCAGAGATATGCCACGGAGCTGCCTAAGGAAAAATACATGAGTTGCCAGCCAGAATCTTGCTGGTAGGCCAGGACCTCTTGCTGATGCACAGATTAGTAGAGATGGGTTGATTTAAGATGTAAGAGTTAGCTAGAAATATGCATAAGCTAATAGGCTATGCAGTGTTGTAATAAATATAGTTTCTGTGTGATTATTTTGGGTCTGGGTGGCCTGGAACGAACAAGCAGCCTCCACCTACAATTTGTTTTTAAAAAATTGTATAAATAGTTTTATGGATTAATGATAAATTCAGGTAAAATCTACAAATGTCCATGAAAAGCCCAAAAGAGGTCTGGATTTAGAAGAAAGAAAAATAAACAACCAGTATTCTATAAACATTTATTTTACTTGCTAAATAAAGATTAACTCAGTGTGGTCCATGACCTTTCCATTTCACCTTTTTCTATTTATTATGTTCTGGTATGAGCAGCAAAGACCACACATTATTTTATTTTATAATTTTTGCTCTATTTGCACAATCAATAATTTACACACTAATTACACAAACAATAAACAACCACTATAGATATTTACAATAGCAGAATTTTATCTTTGTGATTTTCCTATTTCTCATACAATGCAGTACTAATTTTGCTTTGTATTTTTCTTTTTGAGAGTGATTTATATTTGTCTATTTGAAGCATGAATTAAAGAGATCTATTTACAATTTATACACTTTCAATAATAAATTAATCTTTTATTGATTCACTAGTAAGGGTACAATACGTTTCCAACTAACCCATAATACTCTCAAATTTCTATAATATGAAAGCAATTGCAAGTTTTAAATACAGCAGATCATATTTTTTAAATATTTTAATAAGATAGATGATTCCATTTTTGATAATGAAACTTAATTACTCTAACTTTATAACTTGAATTTTGTATAATTAATATATTATTAATTACAATAATATAATATTATTATATAATATATAGTTATATATAACTATATATAGTTAATACAATTTTTCAATGAAAACTTTCAATTAATGTCCTACTGTTGTCTTAAGTAAAACAGATGGCAGTTCTCTTGACATTGTGAAATTTTCTATAATTCTTTTAAAAAAGTATTCCATGAAAAAAAAAATAAAAAATAAATAAAAAAAAGTATTCCATGTTTTTATAAGGAGTAGTACTATACTATACATGTAACCTCTCCTAAGAAAGCATATTTCATGATAAATGGTCTACTCAAAATATGAAATTTAAAAATTTACCTTCATGCAGACTTATAATTTTATATTTGTGATAAATATCCATATGCATAGAGGAACAACAGTGTATATATTTCACTTAATATATATTACATATTAGATAGATAGATAGATAGATAGATAGATAGATAGATAGATAGATAGGACATATATTAAACATATCTCATACCTTTGGTTTAAATTATTAAAATAGAAGGCTCATGGACAATAAATAAGCCTAACTTATTTTCTCTTACATTTGGGCTACAGAAGCTTAACGATTTTTGAATGGCTCAGGATTATTCAGTGATTAATTGCACTATTCACTTGTACTTGTATTACCATGTAAACATTAATTCTTTATTACTACTAATTAATTCTGTGCCCCATGTAAAGCTCCAGTATTACCTAATTTTTATTTAATAGTGAAACTGAACATTAGGAAAGTAATTAAATGTGTGTACTTGAGAAGTTTAAGTTTTTCAGCTTAACTATATTATTTACATAGTATTTTATATAAAAAAAAATAAAGCAGCCCTCTTAGTGAAAAAGGATAAAAGAGATAAAAGGTAAGGGAATATAGCAGGACATATTTGATCTACTGGGGGAAGGGAAAAAGGGAGTTTTAGGAAATGATAGAGGGAGAAATATTGGCTAAGGAATAAGTGCAGTTACACAACAATAATTTTGGCTAGAAAAATCACAGGAAATCACATTACTATTAACTAAAAGTTAATGTACATAATTCCCTGCATGAACATACATAAATAGATTTAAGGAACTTTTATTATTTTGCCCGAGGTGCTCCTCTGAGAGCATGTAAACAGAAACCCAATACCAGCCATGAGAATATATATATATATATATATATATATATATATATATATATATATATATATATATTCGAGACAGGGTTTCTTCGTAGCTTTTGGCTCCTGTCCTGGAACTAGCTCTTGTAGACCAGGCTGGCCTCGAACTCACAAAGATCCGCCTGCCTCTGCCTCCCGAGTGCTGGGATTAAAGGCGTGCACCACCACTGCCCGGCTTGAGAATTCTTCTTTTGAGTTTTTGACTAGGGCTGCCTGAGAGACTCCACAAATATACAGCCTTTTGCTATTGCTCTTGATTATCCCTTAGACAGAATAGCTAGTTGTCTATTGCTGAAGACACTGTGCACTTCAAAAAGAGGGTATAGAGGACCTGGAGCTGGAACTGAACTGAATGCCCCATACATGAGAACCAGCTTTCATGACCTGAAAGTGCTATTCAAGCTTCCAAAGAAGAGAATCAACCAATAGTCCCACTCAGCTATGATACCTGTGAACTACCAGCACGGCATGAAACCCTAAGGTTGCATAATATCACACATATTTTGTAGATAATGAACAGTTATTTATTTGGACTCAATAACTGTTCCACAAGAGAAAAGTTATTCCTGTTATTGAATACATAGTTAACTAAGAGGGTCTGTTGAAATCCTGTTTCTTCAAAGAGAATGTACATCCAAAATTTTGCTAAACCAACATAATCATTAACAGTAATATATAAACTTTCATCTTTATACCCACAGGTGAGTATGATCTTTACCCCTCATCATCTTCTCTTTGCAACAGACAAACACTGTTACAGAAAACCAAAGTCAGTCAGTGTTCAGAGTTGGGAAATCAAGTCCCAACTGATAAATTTATAACACATTCTGAATATCTGACAAAAATCCTAGTGCTGGGCATGGGACTCTCCCTTTTTGTTGTTCACAAGTGGGTATCCAAGAGAGTCTGAAAATTATAGAGGTTCTTTGCCGCGCACCGTGGCCCCCATCTGTGCTCTATGCGCTAGAACCTAGTTCGTGAGATTCGGGCAAGGGGCTGGAGGTTGAGAATGCACACGCAGAGACAGACCCACACAGACCTTCCAACACTGGTACCAAAAAGCCCTCTTTAATAGCTCCATGGGGGCTTAAATACCCTGCAGTCAATCTCCAACAGGTGAAAATCCCATCCTCTGATCCTCTAGGCAAAGCACAGCTTTTAGTAACTTCCATTAGAAGGCTCTAGACAGGGAAGAGCAGCTGAAGGCCAGGACTCAATTAGTCCCAACAGTTCTTGCTATTGTCCATGATTGACTCCCGGAAAAGCAAGATAAGTCCACATTGCTAAAGGATACCACATGATTTGCATGTGGAAACCTTCTCTCTGGGAATGGATTGTCATTGTAATGGGTGTTACCATTCACACTACCAAGGAAGAAAAATAATTAGGTGAAGTACTGTTTTAGCCAGTGTTTTATTGCTGGGAAGAGACACATTGGCCCTGGAAACTCTTATAATATCAAGCTTTTAATTGGGGCTTGTTTACACTTTCAAAGGTTTAGTCCATTATCATGACAGCAGGGAGCATGGTGGAACAAAGGCACACACACACACACACAAGATACTGGAGGAGTATATGAGGATTCTACATCCAGATATTAAGGCAGTAAAAAAGACAGAGTGATTCGGGGTCTGACGTGGTCCTGTGCTATGTCAGTTCCATTAACACTAGTGACACACTTCCTCTAACAAAGACACATCAACTCCAGGAAGGTGACATGACACTACTTTCTCATGTAGTGCCAATCACTGATACCTAAGCATTCGAATATGTGAATCTATGGGCACATTCTTATTCAAAGCCCCGCAACCACCCAGCTAATAAAGCCTGTTAGCCATGATGACCAGCACAATGATGTGTCCACAAGGAGACAAGGACAGCAATAATATTCTGGAGACTGTCGACAGTTCAAATTGGATTTAAACCCTGTTCAAAAGAACGAATTTCAAGTCTGTTACTGTAAACACCCATAGGTGGTGAGTATCTGAAACCTAGAAAAGAATACAGCACAGTCACCTTCATGAACCAGTAAATTTTCCTAAATTTTTATCTTTATACCCACATATATGTGTAAATGTCAAACAAGTTACCTAGTTTTGCTGCAAAGATAGTAAAAAAAAAAAAAACCTACAACTGGTCAAAATGCAGTAAATTGGCAAGCATGTAATGCCAAAATCAATGGCTACATCTACAACACAAACCCTTTAAGTTGTGGAAGAGAGGGCGAGAACACTATAAGAGCAAGATGTCTGCTCTAAGACATTGTATACATGACAGGGCTACTGTACCTATGAGATCTCAACAACATAATCACCTAAATAAGACTCAGTTTCTGTTCCATGGCTGTAAATAGACACTTTGACCAAGTCAAAGAATAGAAGAAAGCATTTTACTGGGGGATTGATTACCATTTCAGAAGGTTAAGCTATTATTTTCAGTGTGGAGTGTATGATTACATACAGTCAAGCAGACTTGGTGTTGGAAAAGAGGCTAAGAATTACATCCTGTTGTGAAAGATCCTTCTCTCTATGTGTTGCTTTTATTGGTTAATGAATAAAGGAAACTGTCTTTCCTATATTAGGTCAAAAGAATAGAGATAGGCAAAGAAAACTAAAGTGAATGCTGGGAGAAAGAAGGGTGGAGAGAGAGAGAGATACCATGGAGCTGCCCCCATAGTAAGACATGCTGAAACTTTGCCGGTAAGCCACTGCTACATGGCGATACACAGATTAATGAAGATGGGTTAAATTAAGATCTAAGAGTTAGCCAATAAGAACATAGAGCTAATGGGCCAAGCAGCAATTTAATTAACACAGTTCCTGTGTGATTATTTCAGGTCTAAGCTGGCTGGGTGGTTGGGATGAATAAGTGGGACATCCTCCTACAAACTGGCAACCAAAGCAGGGCCAACCAAATCCATGTAAAACCTGAGAGGACTTGAAAAGAAATTCTAGACAAAAAAAAAAAACAAAAAAAAACCAGAGTTTAACACAGCTTCTTGATGTTTGCTGGTGGTGTGCTGCAACTCCTTTAAGAGAGGCTTTTATGAAACAGCTACAGCAGTAGAAAAAAATGCCACAGAGTTTTGAATTGCAGGCTTTCTGGTACTTGTTGCCAGTGCGACCTCTGGCTCTTATGGGAGACCAAGTATTTGGATGGGGTTCATGAATGGTGTGCTGCGTGCAGCTTGTTTGATGGCAATTTGGACTGGCTGTGTGCCTGGAAGTAGGATGGGGTGCATGGCTCAGAAGCACAAGTGATTCTGGGAAGGGCAAGTATGCAGTACCATACTTGACCTAGTAATGCTGCTGCTTAAGTTTTAAGAAGGGCTTAGCATTTTAAAAAGTGTTCCTGGACAGTAAAGAATTACAGATATGTAATAAAGACAAATCCAGATGAGTCAGTGTTGGAAAAATGGTAGAGAGAAGAAAAATGTTACAGAAAGTTATAAATAGAAGTAAATAGTTTTTTTAAAAAAAAGTTAAACATAGTCTTTAAAGAAAGAGACAGAGTACAGACAGTCATAGATTAAAAGAAGTAAAGAAAAAGAAGCCACATGAAGGTGGGCTATACACAGAGAGCCTGGATTATATATTTTTTTTTAAATTTTTTTATTGATAAAAGGAGGATAAAGAAAAGAAAAAAAAACAAATTTCCACCTCCTCCCACCAGCCGCCCATTTCCCTCCCCCTCCTCCCACTCTTCTCCCCCTCCTCCCACTCTTCTCCCCCTCCTCCCACTCTTCTCCCCCTCCTCCCACCCCTCTCCCCTTCCCCCCACTCCTCTCCCCCTCCCTTTCCAGTCCAAAGAGCTGTCAGGGTTCCCTGCCCTGTGGTACGTCCTAGGTCCTCCCCCCTCCATCCATATCTAGGAAGGTGAACATCCAGACTGGCTAGGCTCCCACCAAGCCAGCACATTGCATAGGATCAAAACCGCGTGCCATTGTCCTTGGCGTCTCTTCAGCCCTCATTGTTCGCCATGTTCCGAGAGTCCAGTTTTATCCCATGCTTTTTCTGGTAACAGTCCAGCTGGCCTTGGTGAGCTCCCAGTAGATCATCTCCACTGTCTCAGTGGGTGGGTGCACTCCTCGTGGTCCCGACATCTTTGCTCATGTTCTCACTCCTTCTGCTCCTCATTGGGACCTTGGGAGCTCAGTCCAGTGCTCCAGTGTGGGTCTCTGTCTCTATCTCCATCCATCGCCAGATGCAAGTTCTAGGATGATATGCAATATATTCGTCAGTATTGCTCTAGGGTAGGGTCATTTCAGGTTCCCTATCCTCAGCTGCCCAGGGAACTAACTGGGGACCTCAGCTTGGGCACCTGGGAGCCCCTCTAGGGTCAAGTCTCCTGCCCACCCTAAAGTGGGTCCCTTAACTAAGAATTGTGGTTCCGTGCTCCCCTATCCAACCTTCCTTTATCCCGATCCTCCTGTTTCCCCAAGTCCACCCTCCTTCCCTTCTACCTTTTCTCTCCCCATCTCCCCTAACCCCCATCCCACCCCACCCCCAAGATCCCACTTTTCCCCCCCGGCAATTTTGTCTACTTCCCTTATCCAAGAGGATAACTATATGTTTTTCCTTGGGTTCACCTTCTTACTTAGCTTCTTTAGATTCGCCTATTGTAGACTCCGTGAACCCTATTTATGGCTAGAAACCAATTATGAGTGAGTACATCCCATGTTCGTCTTTTTGGGCCTGGGATACCTCACTCAGGATAGTGTTTTCTATTTCCATCCATTTGCATGCAAAATTCGAGAAGTCATTGTTTTTTACCGCAGCGTAGTACTCTAGTGTGTATATATTCCATACTTTCTTCATCCATTCTTCCATTGAAGGGCATCTATGTTGTTTCCAGGTTCTGGCTATTACAAATAATACTGCTATGAACATAGTTGAACAAATGCTTTTGACATGTGATAGAGCATCTCTTGGGTAAATTCCCAAGAGTGGTATTGCTGGGTCCAGGGGTGGGTTGATCCCGAATTTCCTGAGAAACCGAAACACTGACTTCCACAGTGGTTGCACAAGATTGCATTCCCACCAGCAATGGATGAGGGTACCCCTTCCTCCACAGCCTCTCCAGCAAAGGCTATCCTTGTTGTTTTTGACTTTAGCCATTCTGACAGGTGTAAGATGGTATCTCAAAGTTGTTTTGATTTGCATTTCCCTGATTGCTAAGGAAATTGAGCACGACCTTAAGTATCTTTTGGCCATTTGAAGTTCTTCTGTTGAGAATTCTCTGTTCAGTTCAGTGCCCCATTTTTTAATTGGGTTAATTAGCATTTTAAAGTCTAGTTTCTTGAGTTCTCTATATATTTTGGAGATCAGACCTTTGTCTGTTGCGGGGTTGGTGAAGATCTTCTCCCAGTCAGTAGGTTCCCTTTGTGTCTTAGTGACAGTGTCCTTTGCTTTACAGAAGCTTCTCAGTTTTAGTAGGTCCCATTTATTCAATGTTGCCCTTAATGCCTGTGCTTCTGGGGTTATACCTAAGAAGCGATCGCCTGTGCCCATCTGTTGTAGGGTATTTCCCACTTTCTCTTCTATCAGGTTCAGTGTTTTCGGGCTGATAATGAGGTCTTTAATCCATTTGGACTTGAGTTTTGTGCACGGTGATAGATATGGGTCTATTTTCATTCTTCTACAGGTTGACATCCAGTTGTGCCAGCACCATTTGTTGAAGATGCTTTCTTTCTTCCATTGTATACTTTTTGCTCCTTTATCGAAAATGAGGTGTTCATAGGTTTGTGGGGTAAAATCCGGGTCTTCTATACGATTCCATTGGTCGACTTCTCTGTTTTTATGCCAGTACCACCCTGTTTTCATTACTGTAGCTCTGTAATAGAGTTTGAAGTCAGGGATGGTAATGCCTCCAGAAGATCCTTTATTGTATAGGATTGTTTTGGCTATCCTGGGTTTTTTGTTTTTCCATATAAAGTTGATTATTGTCCTCTCCAGATCTGTAAAGAATTTTGATGGGATCTTGATGGGGATTGCATTGAATCTATAAATTGCCTTTGGTAGAATTGCCATTTTTACTATGTTGATCCTCCCAATCCAAGAGCAAGGGATGTCCATCCATTTTTTGGTATCCTCTTCAATTTCTTTCTTCAATGCCTTAAAGTTCTTGTCAAATAGATCTTTCACTTCCTTGGTTAGATTTACCCCAAGATATTTTATGCTGTTTGTGGCTATCGTGAATGGAGAAGCTTCTCTGATTTCCCTCTCTGCTTCCATATCCTTTGAGTATAGGAGGGCGACTGATTTTTTGGAGTTGATCTTGTATCCTGCCACATTACTAAAGCTGTTTATCAGCTGTAAAAGTTCTTTGGTGGAATTTTGGGGGTCGCTTATGTACACTATCATATCATCTGCGAATAACGAAAGTTTAACTTCTTCCTTTCCAATTCGAATCCCCTTGATCCCATTATGCTGTCTTATTGCTATTGCTAGAACTTCCAGCACTATATTGAAGAGGTATGGCGAAAGTGGGCAGCCTTGTCGTGTTCCTGAGTTAAGCGGGATGGCTTTGAGTTTCTCTCCATTTAATTTGATGTTAGCTGTCGGCTTGCTGTATATAGCTTTTATTATATTTAGGTATGACCCTTGTATCCCTAATCTCTCCAAGACTTTTAACATAAATGGATGTTGAATTTTGTCAAATGCTTTTTCAGCATCTAATGAAATGATCATATGGTTTTTTTCTTTCAGTTTATTTATATGATGGATTACATTGATAGATTTTCGTATGTTGAACCAGCCCTGCATCTCAGGAATGAAGCCTACTTGATCATAATGGATAATTTTTCAGATGTGTTCTTGGATTCGGTTTGCCAGTATTTTGTTGAGGATTTTTGCGTCGATATTCATGAGTGAGATCGGCCTGTAATTCTCTTTCCTGGTTGAGTCTTTGTGTGGTTTTGGTATCAGAGTAACTGTCGCTTCATAAAAGGAATTTGGTAATGACCCTTCTGTTTCTATATTGTGGAATACATTGAGGAGTATAGGTATTAGGTCTTCTTGGAAGTTCTGGTAGAATTCCGCATTGAAACCATCTGGCCCTGGGCTTTTTTTGGTAGGGAGGTTTTTGATAACAGCTTCTAGTTCTTCGCGACTGACTGGTCTGTTTAGCTTGTTCACCTGGTCCTGATTTAATTTTGGTAAATCGTATTTATCTAAGAAAGTGTCCATTTCTTTTACATTTTCCAGTTTAGTGGCATACAAGCTTTTGTAGTAAGATCTAATGACTCTCTGAATTTCCTCTGTGTTTGTGGTTATGTCCCCCTTTTCATTTCTGATCTTATTAATTTGCAAATTTTCTCTCTGCCGTTTGATTAGTTTGGATAGGGGTTTGTCAATCTTGTTGATTTTTTCCAGGAACCAGCTTCTTGATTCATTGATTCTTTGGATTGTTTTTTGTGTTTCTATTTTGTTGATTTCAGCCCTCAGTTTGATTATTTCCAGTCTTCTACTCCTCCTAGGTGAGTCTGCTTCTTTTTTTTCTAGAGCTTTCAGGTGGGCTGTTAAGTCTCCAATATGTGCTTTCTCTGTTTTCTTTAAGTGGGCACTTAGTGCTATGAACTTTCCTCTCAGGACTGCTTTCATAGTGTCCCATAAGTTCGAGTATGTTGTTTCTTTATTTTCATTGAATTCAAGGAAGACTTTAATTTCTTTCTTTATTTCCTCCTTAATCCAGGTATGGTTCAGTAGTTGACTGTTCAGTTTCCATGAGTTTGTAGGCTTTCTGGGGGTAGCATTGTTGTTGAATTCTAACTTTAATCCATGGTGGTCTGATAAGACACGGGTGGTTAGTAATATTTTTTTGTAGCTGTGTAAGTTAGCTTTGTTACCAAGTATGTGGTCAATTTTCGAGAAGGTTCCATGAGCTGCAGAGAAAAAGGTATATTCTTTCCTATTTGGGTGGAATATTCTATAGATGTCTGTTAAGTCCATTTGCTTCATTACCTCCATTAATTCTCTAATTTCTCTGTTAGGTTTCTGTCTGATTGACCTGTCCATTGGTGAAAGAGGAGTGTTGAAGTCTCCTACTATTAGTGTGTGCGGTTTGATGGCTGCCTTGAATTTTAGCAATGTTTCTTTTACATACGTGGGTGCTTTTATATTAGGGGCATAGATATTCAGGATTGAGATTTCTTCCTGATGAATTTTTCCTGTTATGAGTATAAAATGTCCCTCTCCATCTCTTTTGATTGATTTAAGTTTGAAGTCAACTTTGTTAGAAATTAGTATGGCCACACCTGCTTGTTTCTTAGGTCCATTTGCTTGATAAGCCTTTTCCCAGCCCTTTACTCTGAGTAGGTGCCTGTCTTTGTGGTTGAGGTGTGTTTCTTGTAGACAGCAGAATGTTGGATCCTGTTTTCGTATCCAGTCTCTTAGCCTGTGCCTTTTTATAGGTGAGTTGAGTCCATTGACATTAAGTGATATTAATGACCAGTGGTTGTTAACTCCGGTCACTTTTTAAGTAGTAGGGTTTGTGTGTTTCCCTTCTTTGAGTTGCGCTGGTGAAGGGTCTCTAGATGTCTGAGTTATTGAGGTCTTTGTTGGACTCCTTGGTTAGTGATTTTCCTTCTATTATTTTCTGTAAGGCTGGATTTGTGGCTACGTATTGCTTAAATTTGTTTTTATCCTGGAAAATTTTGTTTTCTCCATTTATGGTGAACGAAAGCTTGGCTGGATATAGTAGTCTGGGCTTGCATCCATGGTCTTTTAGTTTTTGCAGTACATCTATCCAGGACCTTCTGGCTTTCATGGTTTCCATAGAGAAGTCAGGTGTAAGTCTGATAGGTTTACCTTTATAAGTAAGTTGGCCTTTTTCCTTTGCGGCTCTTAATATTCTTTCTTTATTCTGTATATTTTGTGTTTTGATTATTATATGGCGAGGGGATGTTTTTTTTTTGATCCAGCCTATTTGGGGTTCTGTATGCCTCTTGAACCTTCATAGGTACATCCTTCTTCAGGTTGGGAAAGTTTTCTTCTATAATTTTGTTAAGTATATTTTCTGGACCGTTGAGCTGCACTTCTTCTCCTTCTTCTACTCCAATTATTCTTAGGTTTGGTCTTTTTATTGTGTCCCATATTTCCTGAATGTTTTGTGATGAGAGTTTGTTGGACTTGCTGTTTTCTTTGATCAGTGCGTTTATTTTCTCTATGTTATCCTCAGACTCTGAGATTCTTTCTTCTATCTCTTGTATTCTGCTGGTTATGCTTGTTTCTGTAGTCTCTATTCGTTTACCTAGATTTTCCATGTCCAGCCGGCCCTCTGTTTGTGTTTTCTTCTTTGCCTCCATTTCATTTTTCAAATCATGAACTGTTTCCATTATCTGCTTGATTGTTTTTCCTTGCTTTCCTAGGGTATCATTCACTGATTTACTCAATTCCTCGAACTTTCTGTTATACTTCTCATCCATTTCTATAAGGGCGTTTTTTATATGCTGTTTAAGGGTGTCAATCCCTGTCATGAAGTCAGTTTTTTCTCCTTCTTCATGATTAAGGTGTTCATGTCCTCCTGTTGTGAGGTCGCTGGCTTCTGGTGGTTTCGTGTTGTTTTTCAGATTGTTGGGTGAATTCTTGCATTGGCGTCTCCCCATCTCTTCCTTCCAATATTCTCCTATGGATCTTCTTTTACAGGATCAGGTCTTCTTGCCAACTGATGTACCTTCCAAGTGATGTCACTCCCCCGTGATGTTTCTCCTGGAGTCCAGTTCGGATCTCCTTGCTGCTTGGTTAGCTTGCAAACAAAGGCCCACCCTGCTTGCTGCAGGCAGGTTATGGAGACAAAGGAGCTACCACCTTCCCCTTTGCACTCACCTTCGGGTTCAGTCCCAGCGCCCAGGCAGGCTGAGCAGGGAGGCACTCTGCCCCAAGAAGGGAGGGATGGAGGGAGACAGGGGGTAGGGGGATCTGGATGTAAGCTGGATGGGATAGGAAGAGAGAGGAGGTACTGGGCAGTGTAGCCCTGTAGGTTGATCAGGAAGTGTAGGCGGGCTGTTCCTGGGTGCCGCAGCACTCACTCACCACAATGATGTCTCACTAGGTGCCCTGATCGAAACTCCGTGCTGCTTGGTTCGCTAGCAGACAAAGGGCCCACCCTGCTTGCTGCAGGCGTGCTATGGGGACAAAGAAGCCCCCAAGCTCCCCTTTACCCTACCCTTGGGGTTAGGACCCAGCGCCCAAGCAGGCAGAGCAGGGAGGCTCTCTGCCACCAGGGAAGGGAGGGATGGAGGGAGACAGGGGGTAGGGGGATCTGGATGTAAGCTGGATGGGATAGGAAGAGAGAGGAGGTACCGGGCAGTGTAGCCCTGTAGGTTGATCAGGAAGTGTAGGCGGGCTGTTCCCGGGTGCCGCAACACTCACTCACCACAATGATGTCTCACTAGGTGCCCTGATCGAAACTCCGTGCTGCTTGGTTTGCTCGCAGACAAAGGGCCCACCCTGCTTGCTGCAGGCGGGCTATGGGGACAAAGAAGCCCCCGAGCTCCCCTTTACCCTACGCTTGGGGTTAGGACCCAGCGCCCAAGCAGGCAGAGCAGGGAGGCTCTCTGCCACCAGGGAAGGGAGGGATGGAGGGAGACAGGGGGTAGGGGGATCTGGATGTAAGCTGGATGGGATAGGAAGAGAGAGGAGGTACGGGGCAGTGTAGCCCTGTAGGTTGATCAGGAAGTGTAGGCGGGCTGTTCCTGGGTGCCGCAGCACTCACTCACCACAATGATGTCTCACTAGGTGCCCTGATCGAAACTCCGTGCTGCTTGGTTCGCTCGCAGACAAAGGGCCCACCCTGCTTGCTGCAGGCGGGCTATGGGGACAAAGAAGCCCCCGAGCTCCCCTTTACCCTACGCTTGGGGTTAGGACCCAGCGCCCAAGCAGGCAGAGCAGGGAGGCTCTCTGCCACCAGGGAAGGGAGGGATGGAGGGAGACAGGGGGTAGGGGGATCTGGATGTAAGCTGGATGGGATAGGAAGAGAGAGGAGGTACGGGGCAGTGTAGCCCTGTAGGTTGATCAGGAAGTGTAGGCGGGCTGTTCCCGGGTGCCGCAACACTCACTCACCACAATGATGTCTCACTAGGTGCCCTGATCGAAACCTGGATTATATATTATAATATTGTGTATATTTGAATTTTTGACTATGAAGTGCCTAAGTACATAGAGATTTCATTGTATGTGCTGCAAAGCTAAACCAGCATATATATTGTAAAGATTTCATGATTTCCAAATTTGGGTCCAAAGATATGTTGCTTTAGAAAAGAGGTTCTTCTCTTGTTTCCACAGAGGATGAGAACCTGTGGATTGCATCCAGATGTGTGTTTTTTGATGGAGCAAGAACCCCTGAAAGTTTGCTGTAAACACTCCCACAAAGAAAATACTTCATCCAATAAACAGCAGAAAGCAGTTTGGAGAAACTATGCTCATATTTCCAAATATTGTCTATTAATGTTTTTTTCACTTAAAGTGGGATGTGACATAGATATGAATAATAAGCATTGGTATATATCTTGATTTATTGATACAAATTTAAGGTCAATCTTGTTATATATATCCTTCTACTCTTGATTAAGGTGTTATGATTGAGTAGTTCATTTAAAAAAGTAATGTATAATTAAGAAATATATGTTAATAAATAATTATCTATAATAGTCAAGCTTGTAGTCATGTTAGTTAGATTTTCTAGATGTATAGAGATAAATTTCAGTTACATAAGTATTCTTCAAATCTTTCAGAGACCTTCAGAATATGGCATTTAAAAAGTTAAAGAACTTGAAACTTTTCATGAAAGTGAGACACATCTGCTCCTGGCACCACCAGTTACTTCAAGAGGAAGATGGGCATTGAAGAGGCTCCTTATGGAGTTTGCTAGCCATTTGGGTAAGAAACTGCTCTTGCCTGGACTGATAAAGTGGACATGCAAGACCCACATAGATATGACTGCTGAACTTGTGTAAACATGAGGCACAATCCTTCAGTGTTTCCTGCTTCATGAAAGAGCCTGCCAGATATTCTGCAGGACACAGAATAAAGTGACTGACAAACTGCTGATGTAGGTGGAACTTTCTTTGAAATTTCCTGCTTCATAGAAAAGTCTGCTGGATACTATGGGCCTGTAGGCTGAATATGGCTGCCAAAATGGTACAGAAAAACTTTGGGTGACTGTCCAGGCAGTGAGATGACTATCAATTCTAGAGTTTTGAAAATTGCTTACAATGTACTTTCTGTTTACTTAGGTAACATCATATAGTTTTCCTTACTATGTAGTAGATACAAATATTGTAACTGTAATAATTGCTTGATAACTGTTTTGTTATATGTAATTTTACTATGTTAAAGTTAAAGCCTTCCTTTCTGTTTAAACAGAAAAGGGGAAATGGCGTGGGAGTGCGTTTTGTCTATATGTTGCTTTTATTGGTTAATGAATAAAGAAAATTGTCTTGTTTTGTGATAGGGCAAATGAACAGCACTAGACAGGGAAAATTAAAGTGAATACTGAGAGAAATAAGGGCAGAGAGAGAGACTCCATGGAGCCACCTCCATAGTAAGATTTGCTGAAACTTTGCCAGTCGCCACTGCCACATGGCAATACATGGATAGTGGAAATGGGCTAAATCAAGATGTTAGAGATAGCCAATAGAAGATAGAGCTAATGGTCCAAGCAGTGATTTAATGAATACAGTTCTTTTGTGATATTTTTCAGGTCTAAGATATTCAGGCAGCTAGGCTGAACAGGTGGGCCCTCCTCCTACAACA
Source organism: Microtus pennsylvanicus (assembly GCF_037038515.1). NCBI lineage: Eukaryota > Metazoa > Chordata > Mammalia > Rodentia > Cricetidae > Microtus > Microtus pennsylvanicus. The sequence goes on from NC_134593.1 coordinate 39,951,345, forward strand.
TCCTGATTTGCAGGGAAAAGGCAGAGAGAGAAACTGAGCATGGCTTTTGAAACCCAAATACCACCACCAGTGACACACCTCCTCCAAGATCTCAACTATTCCTTCTAATCTTTCCCAAAGAATTCCACTAAATGAAGATCTAGAATTTAAATATATAAAGCTATGGTAGAAGTGGCATTTTTATTTAAACTACCACATAAGACATTAACATGGATAGAAGAAACTTCACAAGGTTCTACATCTACATGAAGAGTTAAAGTAAAATAATGGTGATTAAGAGAAGGAGAACCAGTTTCTCCAGGGACAAGTCTTTGATAGACTGTTTAATCACAGGTGATTCATCTTAAAAACACACACACACGCACACATATACATACACATGCACACAGACACATGAACAAAACTAACTATATGCATGTATCTGTAATAATAATAATTAAATAAAAAGAAGTTATGAATTTTAGAGGGAGTAAGTAGCATAAGAGACATTCGTGGCTGGTGAGGGGTTTAGGAGAATTATGTAAATATAGTATATGCATATATAATACTCAAAATTTAAATACATTTAATAAAAAGTAAGGCTACTAAGCATAGGTCTTAACCAATAAATATTGAGGCAGTGAGTCACAGGGACGATAAAATGGAGACTCCTGAGAAATTTTTGCATAATTTATCCTTTTTATGAATGATAAACTGTGTCTGTAGAAGCTTCTAAAGCAATTATAGGGCTTCTTGGACCAAAAAGAAGAGTCTTTTCATGTCTGTGTACAGGTGATAACTTGGTTAAGTTGGAGATGTGGAGAGTTTCCCAAGGTATGTAATGTAGCATAACTGTTGAGAAACATCTTAGGCTTAGGGTGGAAATACAGGCAAAGTTATAAAAGTACCTAAATATATGTTATGTTATAACATAGATACTTTTTAACACTTTTTATTCATTTTTTGTGGCTTTTACATCATTCATCTTGATCCCATTTATCTCCCTGTCCCTATGTAGCCATTCTCTGCATTTGTAACCTCCCCTTAAAATAAGATAAAATATATATTATAGTGATATAACATGAAATATGTTTTAATAACAGATTATATCTTCATCATATATACATATTATGTCATATTACATAGACATGAGCCACATGCCATACCAAAGCATATATCTATTTAAAGTGAAATGGGCTCCTGGTGATTTTGACGTAGGCTTCATACAGCCTTGCATTGCTTTTGCTGTCAAGAGTGTGAATGGCCTGGCTGTGAGCCCAGGCTTCTCATACAATGATCAACCTGAGAACAACACAGGACCATCTGGTAGTGTCTCAGGTATGGAATACATGAAAAATTTCTTCCAATGTATTCATTCAATCCAGAAATCTTAGTAGTAGAAGTCAGTACATAACAATTTCTGTGATGGAGCCATGGACAGTCTTGCAAATAAATGAAATGGGTCATATTTGTTCTTGTTTGGTCAAAAAGTTCAAAAAAGGAAAATATAGAGAATAGAATCAGAATTTGAAATTAACCACCAACTCCCAATATGGTTAGGCTGTGGTTTAGTTCCACAACTAAGAATAGTCAAGTAAAAGATAAACAAAAATTAATATTATTTGGCCTTGTTTAAAAACAAAACAGTAAGAAAATAAACTTCTAATTTTAAATTAAACTTTTTCCAACTGAAACAGAAGAAACGTGCACATTCATGAGATGCTATGCTATATTGTAAAAAGTGTGTGTTGTACACAAGTTAAATCAGTTAAAAGTTAAGTTAAAATGTGCAACGTGTCACTTCTCATAGTGAAAACTCTCAAATACTTTCCTTAAGTCTTCTGTGTACATTTGTGTATTTGTGTATAAGTGTGTGTGTTTGTGCACTTGTGCATAACTGATTGTGTGCACATTCATATGGGGGCCAGAAATAAAATTCAGCAGCTTTCCACCATTTCTCTTCATCATATTTTGAGACTGGGTGTGTTGCTGAACGTGGTCCTCACTGAATTGCTGTACTGCGTGTCCTGTAGACACACCTATGCCCTTCCCACAAGAGATGGGATTACAGGTTGCATCCCTATGGCTAACATTTCATCAGTCCTAGAGGTCTGAACATGGGTCCTTAATCTTGCATAGCAAGGACTTTACAACTGGAGCCTTTCCCAATACAATTTGAACTTTTTGAAATACAGAATACTAACATAATTTACATTCAGTTTACTGTGGTTTAGTAGAACAGGTCCTCTTATACCAATACAGCTATAATCAAATATCCATTTGTCCTCCCATCTATCCAATTTTGACTGCTCTGGCCAGCCCATGGGATTACTATTTAATGAGATAAAGTTTTTCTACATACTACATTATGTGGCTTCTATGAAAATTTCTATTTTTATCCATCTTACCTGTCATAATTATTTACATGTTTTCAGAGGAATGAAGGGGAGTAGGAAAAACATATAACTCAATAAAAACATATATTGCCTTCATATTATTTTTGTAGGGATATTTTATTTGTATTGTAATAAATAAAGCTAGCCTGAAGATCAGAGTGTAAAACAGCCCCACTGGTCAGCCTTACAGACCTGGTAGTAGTAACACATAGCTTTAACCCAGTAGCCACACTAGTCTGCCATAGAAACAGGGCAGTAGTGTAGCATGCCTTTGATCCCAGACCTAGAGAGCAATATAAGACAGGAGAAGACAGCTCTCAGACATAGTCTCATTCTGAGATTCCTGGATGAAGGATTGCCATCTCACACTGAGGTAGTGGTAAGAACCAGTAGCTTGCTGTTTAGCCTTTCTGGCCTTCTCGTTAAACCACAATATTTGTCTCTTGGATTTTATTAATTGTGCTGAACTATCTATTTATTTAAATAAGTATTTATCTACTTTTCTTGCTTGAACACAAGAGAATATCTGATCCGAATAATGATCTGTTCTTCTTCTGTTTTACTGCATGACTATTATGTGTTCAATATTTCACTTTATTCCATATGTGTGTGTGTGTGTGTGTGTGTGTGTGTGTGTGTGTGTGTATATATATATATATATATATATATATATATATATATATATATATTCCATTATTTTAAAACATTTAGGGAATGACAGTCTCTTTTTCTGATTCTGCTGCTGTGAAGATACCATGACCATGACAAAATCAATTCTCATAAAAGAAAAATTTTATTTGAGGGTGTCCTTACAGTTTCAGAGGCTTAGTCCATTGTCATTATGTCAGAAAGCAAGGTGGTAGGCAGTCAGGACTGGTTCTGGAGAATTAACTGCCAGCTACATCCTGATCCACAAGCAGAGAGAGGGAGAGCTAGAAGGAGAGGGAGAGGAAGGGGGAGAGATAGAGAGGAGGAAGGGAGGGAGGGAGAGAGAGAGAGAGAGAGAGAGAGAGAGAGAGAGAGAGAGAGAGAGAGAGAGAGAGAGAGAGATTGAGATTGAAATTCTGTGCTTGCATGGACTTTTAAAGCCTCAAAGGCCAACATATGTGATATACTTCCTCCAACAAAGCCACATTTTCTTGACTCTAAAGCCAGGACAGTGTGGCTGAAGCTGCCAAGTTCTGCTGCTTTCTGGGGTTGGTACCTGGCCTCTTCCCTCAATTACATCTGGATTAGCTTTCTGTTGCTGACAGTTTCTTCCACTGCCTAAGCTTTATGTAATTCCTCTTCCCTCAGGCTATAGTTCCCTTTATTTGATTTAGCATCACTCTTTTCTTGTATTTGGTTGGTGTTTCTTGGAAGCCTACTCCTTTCTTAATAGGAAATGGAAGGGGAGTGGATCTGGGGAAGGAAAGACCTGAGAGAAATAGGAGTAGAGAGTGTGGTTGGGATGTATTATATGACAGAAGAGTCTATTTTCAATAAAAATAACAGAATCTTCCCATGAGACTCTTCATTAGTCTTTTTATTTTTAGTAATGCTTGTAGCAATTAAAAAACACCATGACCAGTTAAGGTATCAGTAAATGATTATCATTATTATGGTTCTATAGACAACAATTTAAAAAATATCTTCTTTTGTTTATGTCTGAACTTATTTGTATTTGTATAACATGGTCAGAACCATACTAGTTTGCTGTAGGTTAGAAAAAGTTGTTAATGAACTTTTCCTTGGATTTTTCTTATAAATCCCATTGGAGAAATTTTGAGATAGGAAGACCTCAAGCAAAAATTTTCCTTACTAGGTCATGTTATAGTAAATACAGGTCATTTAGAAATGAATTTTTCAGTTTACTGTTTCCTCTGTTTGCCAGGCTATAGAGTTTCTCCAAACCAGAAAACTATTTTCCCCAAATCTACTGTTATATCAATGTTTCTAGAAGTTGAAGGTTAGCCAAATCTCTAGCCTTGGTGGAAATGATGCTGTTGGTACAGTTTTTTCCATTAAACTCATAGTATTTATCTCATAGTTTTCCAGAAGATTTGTGATGCTAGCTACTGCTTCCAACTGTTTGGAACACTTTTCAGATACATACACCACCTGGGGAAATCTACTTCTCTGTTTAATGCTGAAACTTTTAAAATTGTCTCTTCCATGGTCTATGCTTTCATGTAAAACACTAGAAAGTTTAAGCAGTTTTTAACTTAATTAAATAATATCAATAGATAGAAATAAAACAAAAGTAAACATTCTACATACTTTAGAAATATATAATGACATTTTCATCCTAGAAAACACAAAAGTTTTAATTTTGAAGATTAAAAAGAGATTGTAATTTCTATAAAAATATAGCTTTTACTTTAACGAGTTTGGTTTTGTGTTACATTATTAAGATGGTAAATTGTGTATTGCTATCTTATAAAATTTAAATATCACCTATGTTTGCAACACAAGCAATTTCTATATGGAAGCAAACTCTGCCCCTTCTTAATATGAAAAAGACTCATCCAGGAAAGGTCTATATTCTAGTATCTGTAAATATACAAGGCAAATAACAAAGCTGTTCAGTTCAGATCTACATTTTATTGTTGTGTGGGTGCTTTCTATTATCCAAACAAATCACATGCTGGATGCCTCAGATATTTTAAACCAAATATTGCAGGTACACATCACTGTAAAATACTGTTTTCATTTGAAGCTCAACACTGATCTTGTATACATTTTAGTGAAACACACAATATTTATAGAAAAATAAATTTTAAAGAAGCTTAGAATCCAATCCAATTACTGGTTAAAGGAAGTTATATCTGATGTTCATTATTATTATGGACACTAAAGAGTGCTTAGGGACCACAGAGCACACTTTTTTATATCCCATATCCAGTTTGCTGTGGAGTTTGGGCAATTTTCTAACTTTTAATTTATTTGTTTAGCTAAGCTAATAATAATTTAATGTTAGACAATAGGAAGAGAATAAAGAACTGTTTTAATTCTCTCTCAAGATTCTCAAAACAGAGATAAACTGGGCAAATTTACATAGGTTTTCAGCTACTGTTAAGAAAAGGTAAATGTTTCTTTCCAAGTAAGCAAAAAAAAAAAAAAAATTTAACATTATGGTCTTCCCCCTATACCTTTTGGGGTAATGTGATAGTCTGACTCAGTTGGGTACCTTTCTGCACAGTTACAACTCTGTAATTCATCTGCAGCATGCCAATCAGTCATTGATCTTACAAAATAAGATATATTAGGAAGTCATAGTGAAACAACTGGATAATTACAATCTTGGAAGACAGCAATTGTTTGTGCGGATTAACTCAGTACAATAAAAATGATAGGCATTATTACCTCTATTAATAAATTCAGGAAACAGTAAACAAAACAAATAGGTAAACATTTTGAGTCCTATATAGAAAATATCTCTATTACTATCTAAAGAGATTAGATTTTGCTAGCAACTCCACAAACACAAACTGGAAAATAAGATTTGATGATTCTCTGGTGACATTATGCTGATCAATAGTAGGCACTTACTACAAGTTGTGATACTACAAAAGAAAAAAAAATTGCCGGATTTTATCAATTGTTTTCAATTATCAAGATAAATAACTACTTCTCTAAGGATCCTTCACAAATTTAAGTGTGTGTATGTGTGTGTTTGTATCTTTGTGTGTGTCTTAGATTTGTTTATCTCATTAAAAGTTTGATTAAATAGTCACAATGTTAAAACACTAATTAAAAATATTATATGTAGATATATGTTATGAACAGTTTTGTCAAAATTGATAAGCTAATAATGTAGTACAATATCAATGATTAAAAATAATTACCACTTACCATTTTTTTCAATAATTTTAAGCAACTGCATTTATTATTGAGTCAGTAAATCTTCTGATTACTGATAGGCTCATATCAATAAGTCCAGATATGTGAGTCTATTTGCATATTCTACATGGTCATAATACTCAGATTCTTTAAAAAGTTGGGATTATGATTTCATTGACAAACTACAATCTGTGAAGATTATTTAAGATAGACTATGATATGGTTATCAGTGAATAAACGTTGCTTTCTCTATCTATTGAAAATATATTTTGTAACTACCACCTGACAATTCTATGCATGGCAAACCCACAGGAAAGTCAAAGGACTACTATAAATTCTACTATAACTTCTTAGACGCAGACAAAATCAATCACAAAATAGATATGAGTGATAATATCTTTTGCTTTAAAAAGATTCATATAAATATATTTAGCTTTAGATTACAAGGATAAATATGAGTTTGAAGAAATGTATATATGCAGCAGATCTCTAGTATGAAAAGCCAAATGCAACAAAGGTGCTTCAATTACACTAAGGGGGAATGTGGCACTAGGAAAATATTAATTACATTAATATATTTTGTATAAATTATGGGACTTGAGTCAAAATTTTGATTCTACAACCATATGACACTAAATAATTCATGTCATTTTGAGCTAGATATTAGAGAACAGGCTGGGCAGTGGTTGCGCATGCCTTTAAACTCAGCACCCGGGAGGCAGAAGGAGGCAGATCTCTGTGAATTTGAGGCCAGCCCGGTCTACAAGAGCTAGTTCCAGTACTGGCTCTAAAACTACAGAGAAATGTTGGGAGCTGTGAACCCCAAGATCCTTAATTTCTTCTAAACAATATGTTATGCTTGCATCTGCTCTGAGCACGAGACCCTCAGGAGTTTCTGATGGCAGGGGAGTGGTTTCTGGTAGGTTTGGCTGGGTTGTGGCTATCAGTTAAGGATCCATATATAAGCTGCCCCTGGACATAATAAAGGGGGCATTTCTGTTTTAAGGATGACCATGTCGTGTCTCTGTCTGTGTGTCTTTGTGTGTTTAAATCTCCAGGCCCTTGCCCGGCTCATGAATGGTCCTGTAGTTCAGGCACCGCAATACAGGAGTACCGTACTGTCACATAGTTCATGTGGGTGGTATAAAGAAACTCTGTCTCACAAAACAAACAAAAAAAAAGAAAGAAAAAAGAAAAACAAACAAACAAAAATTAGAGGACAGCCATTCTCTGACTTTGGATTTATATACTTCAAAGAAAATAACATTCAATATGTATAAAGTTTTTTATTATAGTTTTAATGTTTAAAAGTGATTAACAAAAACGAGAGAAAAAAATCTTTGCTTCATAAGCTCATGGCTTTTTTTGTAGAGATTTCCAGCATTTTAGTTTTTATGATTAAGAGGTCAAACTTGAGGCATGCATAGAAAAACAAATTCTCCATGCAGAAAAGTAGTTACAGCACAGTATTTCAAAGTGATTGTTAATGTTAAATTCACCTCTCAAGTTGTAAATAGTAGAAAAATGGTTGTTGCTTTTGTCTCTTCTTTTCCTTGTATTGAAAATGGCTACTATTTCATACACTATATAATGATTAAGGTTTTCCCTTTACCAGCCCTCCTAAGATCATCTCCATCTCCCTTCACATCACTATCCATTCACTGTCTTTCTGTCTCTCTTTGAAAAAAAAGAAAAAGGTTGCCCTTTTGCCTTATTGATTATGTTGTTTGCCTTATAGAAGCTTCTCCATTTCAGGAGGTTCCGTTTATAAATTGTTGCTTTCAATGTCTGTGCTACTTGTGTTATATTTAGGAAATGGTCTCCTGTGACATGCATTCAAGGCTGCTTGCCAATTTCTCTTGAATGAGAACTGTACTTAGGTTGAAGTCTGATAATCTTGGACTTGAATTGTGTGCATGGGGGTAGATATGAATCTATTTGCATTCTTCTACATGATGACATCCAATATGCCATCACCATTTGTTGAAGATGCCTTTTCCCCCACTGTATAATTTTAGTTTCTTTGTCAAAAAACCAGGTGTTCTTAGGTGTGTGGATTAATATCAGCATCAATTCTGTTGGTCCACCTGTCTGTTTTTTATGCCAAGACCAAGCTGTTTTCATTACTGTAGCTCTATAATAGAACACGATTTTAGGTTTGATGATATCTCCAGAACTTTCTGAATATAACACCACTAGGAAAACGCTGAGATTGACAATTTATAAGTGAGACCTCCTGAAACCGAGAAGCTTCTGTAAGACAAAGGACACAGTCAACAAGACAAAACAGCAGCCTACAGAGTGGAAAAAGATTTTTTTCAACCCTACATCACACAATGGACTGACCTCCAAATTATAACTGAGAAACTTCTATAAGGCAAACAAGATAATCAATAAGACAAAAGGCCAATCTTTTTCTTTTTTTCTAAAGAGAGACAGAAAGACAGTGAATGAATAGTGAAGTGAAGGGAGATGACAGCCTGACTTCCTCATGTTCAATCAGTTGAGTAATTATTGTAGTTATTGTCTTAGAAATAGGGCTTTACCATCAGTTTGTGGAAAGCAAACAATAGTATTGGTAATAGCTTTGATTGTTTGGAATTCCCCATCAGTCTCTTTATTCAGACAATAAATCAATTAAGTGTAATCCATTCCTGATACTGGAAGTACAGTTGATATTAAGATGTAGCTAATGGTGGCTCTGTCTCCCCCATTATTTGGCTATTTCATTTAGCTGACCTTCAAAAATATATATGTTATTGGAGGCTAATACTGTATTATGGTTTCATATGACCCATCAGGCGGCCTGTAGGTTCAATTTTTACTCCCTCATGGTCCCCTCCCACTTCCCTTTTCAGTTGCTTCCCTACCCATGTCCAACCATAACAATCAAGTCTATCTTTTTTTCCTAGTAAGATTCATTTCTCAATCCTACTTGCTTACTCTAAAACTAGTCATTGTGGCTATATACATTATAGCATTCTTGTGGAAGACATAATAGCTAATGACCATCTCTAAGAGAATACATGTCATATTTGTCTTCCTGAGTTTGGTTTATATCATTCATGAGGATTTTTTTTCTTTTTCTATCCATTTTGTAACAAATTTTATGATTTTACTTTTTCATGACTGAGCAAGAGTTCATTATGTAATTGTATCACATTTTTCTGATGAACATATATTCTGTTTTGAATTTCTGCCTATTTTGAATTGTGGAGCAAAATGCACATGACTGAAAAAGTGTTTCTGTGGCAGGATGAAACATCCTTTGGATTTATGTCCCAATGATAAATATTAAGCAGTAAGTCACCATCGAAACTAACATTGCTCACGATAAAGCATGTAGCTGCTGGACATGTGACCTAGCATATGCAAGGTTCTGGGTTCAGTTTTCAGTTTTTAGAAAACAAAATGAAAAATGACACCATTAAAATAATATTTAAAACTGTATGTCGGAAGAAAAGGGAGATAGAAGGAAAGAGAAGGAGGAAGAATGAAAATTAGAATCTCAGCAACCTCCAAGAGTAAACTCATACATTTGCATGATTTACTATTGCTTTCACACAGCATTGTATTTCACCATAGAGCACATCATGAGTTGCTTTCTATCTAAACTTAAGGAGCACCCTTAAAACACGTCAGCTTCCTTAATCTGGCACCATTTTATATAACCATAAATTCTCACAGCTTATTTTTGACATACTTCACAGCACAGAAGTCCATAGAATGCCAGACTAGCTTATTATAAGCAATGATTAGAGTAATTGCTGCTAAGAGTAAATTTTATAAATGAGTAAAAAAAAGCCACATGTAATTCAACAGAGTTTTCGTGATACAATTTAAACAGGAAGCTCCATTAAAAAAAACTTTACCAAAATACTTATAATCTAGAGTCCAAATGATTACATTGTACTCAAAAAATATGAAATTCAAATTCCATTAGAATACCACTAGCAGAATGGATTTGCTTTTCAACAGCTTATTAACTATTTGCTTGGGGTTGATTTGCTTTAAGAAAAGGGGAAAACTCAACAACCCATTTTGTGCCAAAATTAATTCTAACAGTAATACATTTTGTGCTCCACTGACTTTCAATTTATTACCAGTGGAGCTTGGTTGATTGTTTTGATCTTCAGTTTATTAGCAATGAAGTAGGATTTACTGTGCCATCGCCTTTCAGTAACATAAATGTTACTTCACTGAGCTGGGGCCTCATTGTCAAGCACTACAAGAACATAATTTAATTGTCTGGCTTTGCTTAAACTCGTGATTCTTTTGAGTGAGGTAGAATGTTTGATGTCAGATTTGTCTTACTGAATATTTATTTCTGAATTTCAGCTATAAGCATGAGACAGCAGTCTAAAGATCTGCCTTTGCAGTTCAGGTATACTGATACCAGAGAAAGGTGAGTAAGTCCTAAGGTTGTAGATACTGAAGTGGAGGAGCCTTTATATTCAAAAATCATTTATTTTTCAAAAGATATACTAGTTTTTTGTTGGGAATTCATGTACTGTCTCAAATACTTTAATTGATAGATACTTGCTTTCATAAACAAATTTAAAACTGAAGATTTCTGTAATAATTACAGATTTTCTTGATAATACAAAACCTGATTGCTCTTTGAGCTGATGAGGGAGGGGGACTTGATCGGGAAAGGGGGAGGGAAATGGGAGGCGGTGGCGGGGAGGAGGCAGAAATCTTTAATAAATAAATAAATTAATTAACATAAAAAAATCATAAAACACATGGAAATAAATCTCATAAAAGTGAAAAAAATACATTTTTTACAAAGATTTTCTTTTGAAAATGTAGTTTGAGAGGCCCAAAATAAATTTTAATGTTTTCTCCTTGTTTGAAATTTTGATTAATTTTCTATCACTCCACTTCTTCAATATCAACACTATGGTAATTCTTCAGTAATTTCAGACTTGGGCTTTACCTTATCCCTCTCAATTTTTAGTCATGATTTTCATCCAGTCTAGACACAAACTAATGTAGACAGTTTCACCTTTAGTTATCATAGGCTTCTTTCCAAAATTACTTTATCTGGAAGGTGTTTTCAAGTCAGCAATTGTCTGAAAGGCAGAAACATGTTTTTTTTTTTTCACATATTCTAGCACAGAGCTGTTATGTCTCTAACAAGAATTCTAGAAAAAAAAATCTCTTAGGTAAAAATGGAACTGTGTTAGCAGTTCTACATGGAAAAACTGGGAGCCCGGATATGAACAACTCACAGAGTAGATGCTTGATAAGGGAATAATAAGGATTCCCTAAAAATGTTAGGTAGCAGACACCTGGCTGATGTTCTTAGTAATACAGATAGAAATCTATGTAGAGGAATAGAATGTAAGTGTTGAAAGACAATAATAGAATATCTGTGATATTTGATAGGTTCACTTTTATTGTGATTTCCATTCGATGCTATAAAATAGTCGTTTTTTTATTATTTTAAATGTTCTGCAAAGGTTCTTAATTAAGAGTAAAAAACTATTGGCCTGGAGAGATGGCTCAGTGGTTAAGAACACTAGCCACTCTTTCCAAGAACCTGGATTCAATTCCCAGCACCCACATGGCAGTTCACACCTATCTGGTGCTCCAGTTCTGAGGAAGGTGGCATCTTTACACAACATATATACACACAAAATGCCAGTGCACATAATAAAGAATAAGAATTACAATCTAAAATAAGGCATTCATGAACATATAGGTAGAAACTGATCTTTGATTAAGATTGATAATAAACCACAGCTTTTCCTGAACAGAAAATGGAAGGAAAGTAAATCAAAGAGATCAATTAGTAGTATCCTAGCACATGAAAATGGCAAAATTCTCATGTCCTAAAACCTATGGAAGAACAAAATTTTAGGCAGAGGAAGTAACTGTACCATTTTTCTATGGAGTACTGATAATAAAAGGAGAAAATGCCATCGTTTAAGCTTACCAATAAATAATTCATCTGTTGCCTCAGTAAAACTTGTGTTTTTGAAGGGGTGAATATGAGTGTAATAGAAAACAAAAATACTGAAGTGATAAAATTAATGGGAGGCCGCTTGTTGTTTTATTTGTTTATCTTTGAGTACACTGCAGACCATACAAGAAAATCACGATTGCATATGCAGAAGCACAAGCTGCTCAAGCCCCTCTTGTGTCGAATGTAGCTTGTGGTGAGACTCATGTGCATTAGTTTGACTTTTTGAATGTTGGAAATATTTCCTTATTTCTGATATTTTCATGAAAAAATGGTTTGAATCTCTGCTAAGGTTCTGTACATAAAGGAAGTTACATATTTTTGGATAAGTTTATTCATGCATTTCATACTACCTACCAATATTTCTGTCCATTTCTGTGTCTACATCGTTGCCTTGATCTCTTTCACACACACACACGTATATGCAAATGCATATACATACATTTGTCCATATACACACAAATAAAACGACATACACAAAGCTTTGCTTTAGTTACACCAGATTATCTAGTACTCCATGTTCTCTATCTCATCCCTGTCCCTGGAGCAGCCTATATTTTTATAATATTTCTTCAGAATGAAAAAACTAGGTAATTGATAGTTGAAAATTATAGGTAGAAATGACTTAAGATCTCATATTTATGTGGCATTATCTAAACCTTGGTAGAAAAGAGAAATTTTTACATGTAATATTCTACATAGCCTCAAACTAATCTAAAATTCTGGAGCAGAAATGTGCACATTTAGTAAAAAATAAAATAATATCAACCTGGTATTAAGGATGGTGGAAGTGCTGTTGATCCATCCCTGTATTTTGTCAGTTTAGGACTCTGCTGAGGTGCAGCTATAACTTACGTGTAATTTCTACACACACTGTGAGTTGGTCTTCACAAGTCCCTTAGTCATCCTATCCACATTCACTGCCTGCCACTGCTCCAGAGTCCAAAACACTGCTCCATTTACACATTCTATGATAGTGTCTGGTCCTCAGAGGGGGCCACAGAAAGGTGTTACCTTCACCTCTCTGAGTTGACATGTTCTGTATATCACACATTCCAATAGCTGTGAATTCATGTTTAATTCGGTTATTCTTTAAGATGCTTTTATAAATATATAAATGATTCCTTTTAACTTATAAATTCACAAAAATAAAATCAATAATTTATATATCTGTCTCTATCTGTCATCTATATATATATATCATCTATCTATATTCATGTATCTATCTATATCTATTTAACTATATCTGTCTATCTACTTATCTACATCGCTCTCTGCAAGCAATGTTATGTATTTATTTTTGGTTCTGAGTCAAGATCTAATACAATATAGCCTGCCTTCCAGGTCTCTGTTTAGGTGAGGTGATCATAAAACTCTTGAACTTTCTCCCTCTGGTTTGTAAGCCCTAACATTATAAGTGTGTGACACCATGCCTGGATGCAATAGCTTTTTAAATAGGAATCTGTGGTGGTTGGAGACTTCAGTATATTGGGACATATGATTTCACCACACTTTTGAAAATCATCTATGAAATATCAGTTTGCCCCCAAAGGAAGAGTTTGTAGAACTTTTGGTATGTGTGTAGCTGTGTGTGTGTGTGTGTGTGTGTGTGTGTGGCTTGTCATGGTTAATTATTAGATGAGTTCTAACTCTTAGTCTTGACCAAAATAAAGCTGTACATTTGAAAAAACACTTCTTACCTTATCCCAGTGATTTGGGGGCTGACACTAGAAACTTGAACAAATGATGCTGTCTCCCAGTGATTTTTTTCTTTCCCTTTTCTCATTTCTTTCAGTTTGGAGGTAGTGGTTTACCAGAGCTAAAAATGTAGTACCCTTGGGATACCCTTTCAAACCACCTTGTGTCTTTCCTTACTTAACAGAATATGAAAGAAATATTCAGAGTATAATTCCTTCAAGATAATTGATTATCCCCCTGCCTCTCTCTTACACACACACACACACACACACACACACACACACACACACACACAGATAAACAGAGACAGAGATTCATAGAGACGCATAGAGACAGAGAAAGGCAGACAGAGAGAGAGAGACAAAGAGGGGCAGAAAGAGAGAAAACAAGAGGGACAGACAGACACACACATAATTTTAAATGTTCAAGTGATTCCAAAAATCCTTTCTGAAATAAATATTTTAATTTTTTGTTTCTTTTCATTTATTCTCTATGTACTCATACAAATTTTTAAGACCCTTGTCATTTCCCTTATTTACAAGAACAACCTTGTCATGCTAAACACTGGCAAATATGTTATTTTCATTTTCTCATAGAGCAAATGAAGCTCCCCCCTCTCTCTCCAATATATATATATATATTGACAAAACTGTGTGTCTATTTTCCTTTAATTTTTTTGTAATATCCTTGATGAAGATTTTAGCCAGGGCTGATGTGATTATTTTACTGCACGTATAGTTGGAGAAGCCCACTGGGTATTTCCTAGAAGCACGTAGAACATCCCAGAAAACCATGTCATTCTCATTCCAATATTTTTACCTGGAAAGAGGCCTAAAAGATGGAGCTTGTTAGAATCACTAGTGGAGCAACTTTGAGCAGTTCTGTCTGCACAGAGGGTGTCTTACACCTAGGGTGAGGACTTCAAGAAAGGGTATCCCAAGGGTACTGCATTTTTAGCCATCTTCTGAGTTCAGAAACTTCCTAACTTCTGCGACATTTATCACAGATGCTATTAAGGACTTTTGCACAACCTCAAGAGGAATGGAATTAATCTATCTGTTATGCCCAAATCTGCGAAATCCCCTCAAGGCCAAGAAGTAAACTGAGTCCCATATGTAAAAGCAAAGAGCCTTTATTTTAATCAAGTTTGCAAACTCTGTCTCTCCGCATGTCCAACGTATTGGAATAACCAGAGAGCCCAATTAGAATTGGGTTTTTATAGTAGTAAAGGTGGGGTGAGGGGTCTCTGAGGCTCAGAACCCCTGATTGGCTGACATTTGTCTAGTGGTGTCCTGGTGGGGTATGCTGGCAGGTGTTTCTATTTACGAATGTCAGGCATTTCCTTTGACTGGTCTGCTCTTGGGTGGGGATCAGGTTATCTCATCTTGTGGTTCTTTCCTGCTACCAGGTATTGCTTTAGGGTGAACTACAGATACTCAGGCCTCTTATTAGATTTTTCGAGGGCAGAGTTCTACTCTGGCAGGTGATAATGGTTGGAAATAAAGAATTTCCTTTGAGTGACCTGCCTATACTTAGCTTATCATGCTGGTCCCACATCTACAGCATCCCTCTGTCCTCAAAAATTATTTTGATGTTTATTTTCTTTAAAAAAAACTTTCAGATGACTATATTCTGGCTACTTCAACCCATCTTTTTTTTTTGCCTAAAAAATCTGTTTTTCAGAAAACTTAGTATCCTGAATTTATTTATTTTTATTTTTTTAAAGATTTATTTATTATGTATACAATGTTCTATCTGCATGAATGTCTGCAGGTCAGGAGAGGGTGCCAGATCTTACTATAGTGGTTGTGAGCCACCATGTGTTGCTGGGAATTAAACTCAGTACCTCTGGATGAGCAAGCAGTTCTCTCAACCACTGAGCCATCTCTCCAGCCCCCTATTTAGTTTTATTTAACACTTACATGGAAACTATTCAAAATACTCCACATGTACCAATCAAAGCTGTCTTCATTATTACCTCATCATAAAAATAAGGAAGTGTGGCATGTAGAGTTTACTTAACAGTTCCCAAATTTTGGCTTAGGAAGTTGTAGAGTTGCATCTTAATCTATAGTATGTGGTCTCAATACATTTCCTCCTCAACTATCTTTAGCAGCTGAAAAGTGTCTTTCTAATGAATATAAATTCTAATCATTGACTTAGTCATGTCTGAAAGTTAAAGTTTTTGCAATGCCAGCCTTAGTATTACTTTCTTTTAGAGTTGTCCTTTGAATATCTCGTGTACAGCTCCTTTAATGATCCTCTTCCTTTGTTTTATACTTTGCCTCTGTGTAGGCTAGAGAATAATAAATACAAACTTGCATTTTCATCCTTCAAATCCTAGAGTGAGAGCAACCATATGATTGACACCTATATAATTATGTAATGAGCGGATGACTAATGATATCTTAAATCAATGTTCATTTTTCTATGGATTTTGAATGATAATGCTGAAGTATGGACATATTTTTACTGTTATAGTTATACTATACCATAATTTAAGAGTACTTATGAAGAAATGAGTAATTTCTCTGCTTTGGTTTGAATCATAGCATACACATTTTATAAGTCTTATACTATTTCTTCATGCTAGGAATACTAGAAATGTTCCATTTCAAAAGGAATATTTTATTTTAGGACCTCTCACTTTGTGTAGAAAGATCATAAATGTCATAAATGTCTAGCCGAGCTTTCACAGTGAGACACTGACTTTATAAAAATTCAATGGCATTGGAGAATACTAAGACTATTATTATAGTTAGTGTAGCTATCTAGAGAATGAGTTAAGTAGGAAAGAAAATCCATATTTAATTAAAACTAAAATAGCTAGGCATTTTATGGGCAAGAATGAAATGATATCCATGCATGGTATTCATTTAATGCTTAATGAGAACATCTGGTCAGATTTCTAGATTTCACATTTAGACTGCAGAATGGGAAATGGCCTTCTTTCCCAGAGGCTACACTATAAAGTCAAAGCTGAAATGATATAATGAGTAGATTTATGCAATTCAATTGTAGTGGCTCTAAACCTTAACATAAAATTATACTGCGTAGGATGAAAGGTGCTCAAAGAAGATAGGAACCAATATTTATCTGGTAATCAAGGAACTGGGAGAATGAACAATGAATAACTAACAAAGAAAGACCCTCATCAGATCATTTCTTTTGACTGGAAAGCCTTCTTATAAAGGGCATAATTTCAAAAAATTTAGTAAAATATGAAGAGGAGAATGCTGAAGTATATTCAGTGATTTAATAGTGATTTAAAAAAATAATTGATCTTACATGTTTGCAAAGTATATATTCATTTATACTCCAATAAGCTCAGGGGGATGTCTGCAAACACCAAATAAATTTTAGAAAGAATAATTCATGTAATTACTGTTAATTTACATGTAGAATAAAAATGATGGTGGAACATACAAGATAATTTAATATGAGTTGACAAAAATCTTATAATTTTTTCTTAAGACATCTTATATTATTTCAAGCAATGTGTTAATTTAAAAAATAAATAAACATTCAAAGATAACTTTTCTAATAGGTAATCTCTCTCAAAACAAAAAGGAAAGCAAAGAAGCAATCAGTAGCTTTCTTATATACCTATGATAAATATACTAGAAAAGTCATCATGAAAAGAATCTCATTTAGAACACCTTCAAAAAATCACCCAGACACAAATCTACATGAAAGCATGAAAGAACACTACAATGAAAATTTGAAGATACAAAGAAGTTTTGAGAAAAACTCTGGAAAAGTTTTTTACCCACTTTCATGCACCAAAAATAATCATCTGTAAAAATGACCATCCTACCAAAAGCAAATTACAGATTCATTACAATCACAGTAACAATTATAGATAATCTCTTCAGAGATGTAGAAAAACATTTCAAATTTGTGTGAATGTACCAAAAAGAGCCAATGCAATCATGAACAAGAGCAACAACAAAAATGGAGCAGAGGGTATCAACCTATCACATTTCAAATTATAGTACAGAGCCATTGTAATAAAACCAACACAGTCCTGGCCAAAAAAATATATAGAAATAAATTAAATAGGAAAGAAAACTAAATATAAGTATACACACACACATAAACACGCATACTCTCTTTCATGCACACACACATAAACACACATGCACACACACACTCACACATTGGAGATAAGATAGAATCTTCAACCAATTGTTTTGCAAAATTGGGTTTGAAAACACAGGAAAACAAAATTCAATTCTTATGTCTCAACCTGCACTCAATCCATAACTGCAATCAGATCAAGGCTCTAAACCTTCAAACTATCACTGAAACTGCCAGAATGAAAACTAGAAACTATGATTCAGCTGATAGACATGTGCAAGAACTTTCTTAATAGACTCCATCAGCACAGAAAATAAGACCAACAGTTGTCTGATAGAACTCAAAACTAAAAATCTTCTGTAAAAGCTAAGGAAGCAATCGACATCAAAAAGCAGCATACAGAATTCAAAAGAGTCTTTAACAACAATCCATTCATGCAAGAGATAATTATTGTCTATATTATATAAATATTTCAAAACATTAAACACTAAGAAAAGAAACATTTACAATTGTTCTAGGTTGGAAAACTAGGTATGAGATGTGTGTTGAAGTGAGGTTGGCATAGAGTATAGGTAGTGTGAAGGAGGGATGAGGGTAATGGGAAAAGGAGGGTTAAGTGGAGTGGGGACATGAGAATAGATTAAAGAGAGACTAGCAGGATAGATGATGGAACCCACTATTGCATAAACCTACGACTGTGGTATCACTTTAGATCTGACAAATATCACAGGCTACTGTCATTGCTCTTGTCCACTCTTCAGAACTTGAATGTAGAATTCTACTGGGAGATAAACCTCTCACCTGCTTCAGAAATCAGACTGGTATTGACTAAAAACTTTATTAATGGTTAGGTTTAATAGTACTGGAATCTCCTATGTAAACCCCCTGGGCAGAAGAAGAATCTATCTGACAAAATAATGAAGGTTGGATGCCACACTAACAAGGCATTGAAAAGATATGACTATTGGGAATATATTGGCAAATGCTCCTTAAGTAATCAACATTTTTTGAAAATGGATATAAGACCTGCTTCTCTGATTTAATTCATGCTTGGTACCATTAATAGGCCAAGATCTTATGACACAAGGTAGGTGCTAGATCTTAGGAAGAAGCTGTAAAAAATATTCTGTTAGATGTGCATAACCTATAACAGATCCATAAAGATTTATCATAATATCCTAATATCGATGTATCTCTTAATTCTCATCAGACAGGATTTAGTTTTTAGTAGATGATGATTAGCACACTGTCCCACACCTAGAAAATGTGAAAAGAATAAAAGACTGTGAAATGCTCATCTTTAAATGCAACATTTCTCATACATCCATGTACACGGATCACTGAAAACTAGGAAACAGAAAGGTTATAAGAGCCATAGGCTGAGGATAGGGAACCTGAAATGACCCTATCCTATAGCCATACTGATGAATATCTTACATATCACCACAGAACCTTCATCTGGCGATGGATGGAGATAGAGACAGAGACCCACCTGGAGCACTGGACTGAGCTCCCAAGGTCCCAATGAGGAGCAGAAGGAGGGAGAACATGAGCAAAGAAGTCAGGACCACAAGGGGTGCACCCACCCACTGAGACAGTGGGGTGATCTATTGGGAGCTCACCAAGGCCAGCTGGACTGTGACTGAAAAAGCATGGAATAAAAACGGACTCTCTGAATATGGCGGACAATGAGGGCTGCTGAGAAGCCAAGGACAATGGCACTGGGTTTTGATCCTACTTCATGTTCTGGCTTTGTAGGAACCTAGCCAGTTTGGATGTTCACCTTCCTAGACCAGGATGGAGGGGGGAGGACTTTGGACTTTCCACAGGGCAGGGAACCCTGACTGCTCTTCAGACTGGAGAGGTGCAGGGAGAGGAGCGGGGGGGAGGGGGAGGGGAGTGGGAGGAAGAGGAGAAAAATGGGAGGCTGGGAGGAGGCAGAAATTTTTTTCTTCAATAAAATAAAATAAAATAAGAGCCATAGGCTGTCAGATAAATGTAGTGAAACAGTGTGTTGTCAGACACAACAGTATATATATATTCACGTATGAGATCACTGTGGTGGTGACAACATGAAGAAGACATAAGCAAGATCAAGATAGAAAAAAGATCACCATGGTGGGAAAAGTTGGTTATATATTCTCATTCCTATCTAATACATTCTTTGGCAATTGATGATTTCTTTGAGATTGTAGACATAATTCTCTACAGAGAATTTAGCCACCGAGAAGCAAGTCATGACACAGTGGATGCTCTAAATCCATACACACAGTGACAGCACTAAGTGAACTCAATGAGTTAAAAAGTCAAGACATATTAAATAGGGAAGGAATAGAAATGTTTTTGGAAGACAGGCAGTGGGGTTGTAAAATGAATAAAAATTGTACAAGCATGAAATTCTGAAGCAGTAAAAAGATAAAAGAACTTGGCTATGAACTGATCCGAAAATTCTTTAAAAAGGAAGAAATACAAATGGCTAGTAGAAGCTTTAAAAGGTGTTCAAAATCCTTAGCAACGAGGAAATTGCGTATTAAAACTAAGATGCCATCTCACTGTAGTCAGAATACCAATCATCACGAATAAATAAATACTAGATTGGATGATGTGAATGCGAAATACTTATACACTGGTGATGAGAGGAAGACTCTGGTAGCGACTTTGGGAAATTGTTTTGACTTTTCTCAAATACTAGAACAAGAACAAGTGGTGACTCATAAGTGCCATATATCCAATATTTAGATTCTACTATAGCAATGCTTGCCCCGGTGTTCATTTGTAGGTGAAGTTTTTGGCCAGGACTGCAGACTCCCCAAATAACCACACAGAGACTTATTATTAATTGTAAATGATCTGCCCATAGCTTAGACTTGCTACTAATTAGATTTCACATTTTAAATTAAATCATATATTTATCTATGGTCTACCATGTTGCAGTATCTTTTTCAGCATGGAATGCTCTTCTCCCTGTTTCTGTTTCCTCTGCCCTCCTATTACCCAAAATTTTCACAGTTTGGCTCTTCCACCTAATCTCTTCTACCTAGCTATTGCCCGTTCAGCTATTCATTATCAACGAGAAAAACACATCTTTACAGTAGACAATATTATTATTCTACTGTGTTCATTGATGCTCAATCCACAATAGCTGGGAAATGGAATTGACATAGTCATTTGCAGATAAATTGATATGCAAATTGGGATACATATACACAACTGAACATTATTCAACTTAAAAAAACTTAAATAATGCAATTTGTAGGTTAATATAGGCACCTGGAATTTTTTTTTTTTTTACTGAGCTAGGAAACTCAAACTACAAAGATAAATGCTTCATGTATTCTCTCATTTACAGGTCTTAATTTTTTAAATGTTATCCTGAACAAAAGTAGAAGCCAGCCGGGCGATGGTGGCGCATGCCTTTAATCCCAGCACTTGGGAGGCAGAGGCCGGCAGATCTTTGTGAGTTCGAGACCAGCCTGGTCTACAAGAGCTAGTTCCAGGACAGGCTCCAAAGCTACAGAGAAACCCTGTCTCGAAAAACCAAAAAAAAAAAAAAAAAAAAAAAAAGTAGAAGCCAGGAAACTAGACTATTGTTGTAGAAAATACATTAAAGAAAGTGGGATAGTAGATTGTGGGTGAAGTAAGAGAAGAGACATGGGGTAATAGGGTTGGAAATAAATAACCTTTAAGAGTCAAAGGAGCGTTGAAGGGTTTAATGTAAAGGAAGAGGTACTGAGAACTCAAGAACAATGGCAATGGGTTTTTGATCCTACTGCACATACTGGCTTTGTGGGAGCCTAGGCAGTTTAGATGCTCACCTTACTACACCTGGATGGAGGTGGGTGGTCCTTGGACTTCCCACAGGGCAGGGAACCCTGATTGCTCTTTGAGCTGACAAGGGAGGGGGACTTGATTGGGGGAGGGGGAGGGAAATGGGAGGCTGTGGCAGAGAAGAGACAGAAATCTTTAATAAATAAATAAATTTAAAAAAACAAACCTTTTTTTTTTAAAAAAAAAGACCTCATGACCTCCTACAATCTCAAATTCAATAAAAATTCTCAGTAAAACTATAATTGATGTTTGTAAATCATATGTGGAATGACACAGGGGATAAAGGTTTAAATTTAGTGAAAATGGGTGTAAGGACAGGGGAAACAAGGATGGAAGGGAATATATCAACACTAACATGCATGTATTTAAAGTTGATCTATTAAATTGTAAGCTATTCTCAATATATAATTTTGGCAAATCGAGTGTGAATAGAGGTATCTCACATTGGTACTCATAGTAGAGTATTGTTATTGCTCTTGGTTCCCTACCATAACTAAATGATGCTCTCCTGTCACCGAAGACACACCACATATGCTGGCAACTGTCCATAAAATAAAATAGTTTCAAACTGAGCTGGAAAGTTTTTCCCCTTCTGGCTAGATTTCAGAGTGTTCTTTGAGAAGAAAAACCTCAGTGGCCTTACCCAGCATTAAACCCTGCATACTCCAATACAGATAAACCAGGAAAGATTTTTCAAAACAATATAATAGTGGAAAGACTCATGAAGCAACCAACCATTTCCTAATTGGATTTGAAACCTGTTTCCTAGGAAAGAATTAATATCTGAATACATTCATCACTAAGAATAAAATAATTCTCTAAAAAAATCTCCATTAGTAAGATTTTGACATTAATTTTCTCACTGTACCTACTAATTTCCTAGCGTAGAGGTTGGAATCTTGTCCAATAGATAGTCTCCATGGAACTACTATCAAGACTGCTGTTTGTAACACTTATGAAGGGAAGACATACTACCCAGGTATGGTATCATTGCAACCCCAGTTTTAGTGGCCACATTAAGATGGGACATTTCTAATTTATTTCTCTGGCCCATAGGAATAGAAACTGGAAACCGAAACTGGCATTTTCATTATCTATATTAAAGTGAAACTCTATCTAACAGGGTGAGCAATTTCTCAAATGTAAGTACTCAGAAGCTGGCAGACAAATGATCTGCATTCCTTTATTGCCTGAACTTTACAGTCTTCTTTGCATCACTTTGACCCTACATCTTCATAGAAAGAAACCTAGTGGGAGTTTATTAGTTTCACGAAGCAGTACCAACTTTCGGTTGATTTACTTGAAACTGTGCTTCTGAGAGGCCATTGACAACCTATCAGATCAGTTACTAGTCCAACAACGATTGAAAGGCCTGGTAACAAATGAGTGAAGTGTTTTTAATAAGACTTCTTTTACTTATTGAGTGGCTGCCTGCATCATTTATTTTAAAGTGTCTTCCCGACTCTTTAGCTGCAGGTGTACTTTATATTGGAGGAAGAATAAAGAGGACAGAAGAGGGCTGTAATCTTAGAAAATGTGCTAATATCAGAGTCCTATTGATGGAACCTGACCACATTATTTATATTTTATATACTCAGGCTTGTCTAGTCTTAAGACTTACCTTGGAAACTTGTCACGAAGACATCCATAGTAATTTCCAGCATCAACACAGGGCAAATTAAGCAGTTGCTCTGAAGAACTTGCTGTGTTTATTTTCTACATTTCAATATGTGCTCAAAATGACTTACACTTAGGTTAATTTAGCAAGTTCGGGATAGACAGACTATAGCTGTGAACATTAGATTTCTGATTGTAGGCAGTTAACACAGTTGTCTGCTTCCGTATGTGGTTGTGTGTTACTTTTCTGGTAAGTAGACAGCTGTCATTGAACAGACTAAAAGTTGCCTCTTTGTCTAATACCTTAAGAAAGTTTTAGCTTAAACAACTTCTTTTAGTACCCAAATAATTCTCTGGGAGACATATTAACTATTTTGTCCGTTAAGATATATTACAAATTAACTTCTTCTGTAGGAGTTACAGCTTAAATTCCGTTCTGACTTATCAGCTTTTAAAACCCTTCAGCCATGAAAGCATGCTATATGCTATATATCTGATTAATAAGATTTTAGTTTTCTGACTGACTATTTGCCTCTATAACGCATATTAAAATGTCTCCCATCTATTGATCCACATACTGAGGCTAAAGATATACCTTAAAAATCATAAGGGTAAACATGTTATTAACAGTTTATAACTATTTAATATTAAGATATAGAAAATAACATATTCTACAAAAAAGAAACAATGAACTTTTTAATTGAAATGTTTAATTTGATTTTACAAACAATTCTCTTTTCCTGGAGAATTGGAAGGAACAGTATAACTGTATTTGTGACCCTTAATCATTTTTGAAATGACCAGCGTGTGCAGTGTGTTATGATAGTTTTCTCTTTGTGTTGAGTGTGCAGTATATGCATATTTTAGTGATTCTGACTTCATTTGAACATGGTGTGTAAGTATGTGTGTTTGTGTGTATAACACGTGTCTCTGTTTTTTCTCATATTTTTACACAAGATTTTACACAGTCTTTGCTTCCAGTACTCACAGGGGTTGACATGTTACATCTGGCACTCTTTCTGTTCTTAATAGATCCCCCAGGAGTTTGCAAAATGTTCACCTGTCTCCTTGGCACAGACAAGTATTTCTGATTTCTTTGTTTTCCTTTATTGTTCTTTATCTAGTTGATTTTTAAGAGCATAAATAAAAATTACTGGAAATTATATAAAGATCTTGAGATATATTAAATAAGTTTTATTTGAAAAAAGACCTGCAAAACTTTTGATAGCTTATTTGTAGCCAAAATCTGTGCTTCAAATACTGGACACTTTTTACATTTTGGCTCTAGTGAATCTGCCCATTGTTTCAGTTGTGCTGGAATGTTTTTAGTTGGTTCTGGCTGTGTCATTTTCATTTGGTGACACAGTGTTATCTTTGTCCTTGATAATATTTTGTGATATATAATCTACATAATGACTCCTCACCTAAATATATATATATATATATATATATATATATATATATATATATATATATATATATTAATGCCAATAGTTTGACTATGTTTTTATGACCACTTTTTTCCGAAGCAAAATAGCAAACATATTTCAAGAACATAGACTTCCTCAAGCCCTGCTTTGATTAAATCTTCCATGCCTAAAAGTGAAGAGTTAAGCGTGAAGTATTCATCCAATGCCTAATGATGGGTCTCAGTTGTAAGCATGAATTACGCTTTCTTTTGATATATGTATAGATTATTTTGGCCTGGGTTCATTGAAAAGTATGTGTGACTTATAGAACTCTGATAAACTACCATTTTCTCACACAAAATCATCTCCTTGGAGATGCAGTGTAGTTCAAATATATACCCTGTAAAATATAGGTTTATCCAGAATAAAAGGCACATCCTCATGAATTTTCAAGCATATTGATAATAAACTGAAATAAAAAATAAAAGAATATTGTAACTATTTGAGTGAGGGCCAGGAAGTTTGTTACAAGATAGGGTCTTTTAGATGTGACAAGAAAGTTACACATTAAATTCCAGCAATATTGCTTTATAAACATAACCCGAACAAAGACAGCACCAGTTTACATGCCAATATGAATAAAGAAAGTCTCACAAATCTTTACCATCTGATGAAGAGCTATAAGCATTTAATAACTACTCAGACAAAGAGAATTAGGTTTCCCTGCCTAGGATGTGTCTTGTAAGTGGTTATACTATATATAAGTCTTACAAACATCCTTCAAAGCAATACTGTATAGAATCAGCAGGTTGGGCTCACATATTATATGTATGAAATAAAAATTTTTAAAGAAAGATAGTCCATGAAATTGAGAGAGTCACCTGGAGCAAACAGACATGGGAGAGTTTGGAGGGAGGGGAAAAATAGTGAGATGATGGGGTTTTTTTAGATTTAGAAAGAAGAAAAATATAAAATGCTTATTAAATCATAAGAGAAAAACCAGTAAACAAGAAACACAGGCAAGTCAGGCTGGGAAATTAGCTCCAATGATAGTGTTTGCACAGCACATGTGCAGCCCTGAGTTTGAACATCAGTACCAATATAAGCCAGGTGTGGTGGTACATTCCATGTATGTCAGTACTCTGGAGGGGCACAGGATGATCAGACACTCAAGGTTATTTCAGATATGAAGTTAGCTTTAGGCCAGCCTGGAATGTTTAAGATCTTGTCTGCAAACAGAAATTATAAGGAAGAAGTTGGGAAATTTAGTATCTAAAACCTATAATGACAGAACCCAAAAAAGATTATCAAACTATACATTACTTTGAAGAGTACCTGGATAGTTCAAAGAAAATTAAAAGCAACAACTTGGGGTTTTTCACTAAGTTTAAAGGATTTCAAAAGGCACCAATATATTGATGGATTGATTGATTGATTGATTGATTAACTAATTAAAGGAATTTCAGATGAAAGGACTAGCAAGATTAAAGATATGACAGCTTAAATAGGTGGAGTATATTGTCTGTTAGGTGAAAAATTCATACTTTCTTTTTCTTTTTTAATTGAAAATTTTTCATGTATTATGTCAAGGCTTCTAATTTTTCATTTCTCCCAGATCTTTACCACTCCCCAGCCACTCAATTGCATAATTTCTTTTTAAATATCTTTAGAAAGCAAACATGTTGAGAAACAAATAGACAAAAAAAAACAGAAAAAAATAAAACAAAGAAGAAGAATAAAAGATGTATGGGCATGTCCACACATTCAGAAACAAAACACCTAACAATAAAAACTTGAAATCGAATTTTTATAACTTTTCTTTTGCTGTTGTAACATTTGATGGCTTTTTGCCAATTTTAACATTTGATGAAGCTCTCAACAGGACACTGGCATTACTGTGGCATCCAGCATGGGGAAGTTTTAGGCAAAGGCATATTTGTCCTGCATAGGAGATATTATGAGGCCACAGAGTACCTGAAGGATGTCTCTGGAATTCCCCATCATTCTCATCTCTCTATATAAACAAAACAGAAAAACTGAGGACCAGATTGACTAAACTACACTGCCATGTCTTTTTAAAATTGTCAATAACTTTCATCAATAAGCAAAGTTAAACATTAGAATTGGTCTCCTTGAGAAATGATAGTAAGTGAGTAGGGAAAAATACGTAATTAATCCAAATTTATCTCTTCCCATTGTGTGTTTGATATAAGAATAATTAAAAATATATACTTAATAGGCCTGCTGCTACTCCTCCTCCTCAGTAACACGTAAAGACAAATTGGCTTTGGTTTTGGGCATTATCAGGATTTTATGAACATTTAATCATCTTAGAACAGTTTCATGCTTCTTGTTTCAGTCAGGGTTTCTATTGCTGTGAAGAGACAGCATGATCATGATAACTCTTATGTAGGAAAACATTTAATTGTGGTGGCTCACTTACAATTCAGAGGTCCAGTCCATTATCACCATGTTGGGACATGTTTGGGTTGAGATAGAGAGGGAGTTGAGAGTTGTACATATTCCACAGGCAACCGGAAGGCAGGAGGAAGTCAATTAAGACACTATGTGTGACTTGAGCATACATGAGACCTAAAATCCTGCTTCCACAATGACACAATTCTCTAACAAGGCCACATCTACTCCCAAAAAGATATAATCCCTAATAATGCCACTCTCTTTGGGGTTCATTTCTCATTCAATCCACCACACATCTCTTTTTTAGATACTTTATCCCTAACATACATATCATACATATTAAAGCTATGTACTTCTTGTATTTCATTTGTTAGTGCATTTCGCTTCCCAACTTGTCTAAAAGAAATATAATGAGGACACTAAGAGAGACATACATAGATCTAATCTACATGGGAAGTAGACAAAAAACAAGATCTCCTGAGTAAATTGGGAGCATGGGGATTTTGGAGAGGGTTGAAGGGGAAGGGAGAGGCAGGAAGGGCAGCAGAGAAAAAACGTAGAGCTCAATAAAAATAATAATAACAAAGAAGAAATATAAGAATTAGCAGATATGCAATGGTAGCATATCTGTTACAAAGAAAGAAAAGATTAAATTCCTTCAGTGACAGAAAGTGAGTGCTGATGTCACTAGAAGGTAGAATTATAACATAATTTTTAAACTGGGTATAAAAACTGCTCAGAGACTTCTCAGTTTGAGCTTGGGTAAAACAGTCATCCATTCCATTGAAATATTACTCAGCAAAGATAAAGGGCGTTTCAGCTGCAGCTAATGGATCTATTCTGCTTGTGCTAAAATAACAAGAGATTTTCCTACGTATACCTGAATTAATCAGATAAAAATATTTTGAAAGAAAATTAAGAGATTAGAACCAGAATATTTGCAGACAACAGAGAGATATGGAAAGAAACAGGTAAGAGTACACAGATAACTTCAGATAGCTACTTTTTTTCTGTGAGTTTATCCCTAGATAAATAAACACTTGTTATACTCCATTCCAGGTTACTGTGGAACTCTTTTGTATGCCAACAAAATGGCACACCAATATGGGGCAACTACATCTACATAAAAACTGAAAGAACTTGGAAAGAATTCTAGACACATAAAAACAGAGTTAAGCACAGCTTTCTGGTAGTCACATTTTTTTTTCAGATATACTCTGTTTGATGGCAGTAAGCATAGGCACTGCTCCTTAAAAAGAAAAAGAAGTCTTCCTGACTCAGTGTTAACTGCAAAATATTTAAGGCTTCTTTAAGATCCAGCTTCCTGGTTCATGCTGTTCAGATGTTCAGAAACAAGAGAAAGTTCTTGACTGAAGGAAGATATGACAGATCTTGTGAAGCTAAAAGTTAAATCTGTATCCAAAGAATGATAACAATACATTGGATATTAATTTGGTTTGATTAATATAGCTTGCAATGAAGAAAAAGGCTCACCATAAAATACAGGACAGGGAAATAATTTCCAGAGAAGTAGAGGAGTTTTAGCTATACTTAAAGGCAAAATTGAGGAGTCTTATTACTAGATTTGGGTTTATTTCTGGAAAAAAATGCATTCTAAGAACTCGTATCCTTTTAAACATGTTTTGAAATGTAGTACAAATATGTACATAATAAATATTCATGAGTAACGGTTTGAAGGAAATCATGTATGATAAAAATTCATATCAAACTTCCTGCATTTATTTTCTATACTGTCTAGAAAATTAAAAGTAGTTTACTATTTGCACATGGCCCACCTAGTATTACACATTTTCTGTGACTGTGAGGTCTAATCTCATAGCCTTAAAGTTGCAATCAGGATGGCAAACACCACAAAAGCCTCATGTGGAGGCTCAAATAGGATACTCTGTGTACAATTTCATATAAGTTATTGATTAAATCTTTTTTTTCCAGATTTGATCATCATGACGTTCTCCTACAAAACTAATAATGACAACAGAACTAGACATTGTAGTAAAATGACTCTTGTGTAGCATTATAACTTATAGTTGCCGAAGTAGTAAGAAGCATGTCCCAAGTATCCATCTACAGTTAGCAGTATCAAGATTTGTTCAGGAGTGAATATACCAGGAGATCAGCTTCATGGGAGCGCTTTAAAATCTGTCTGCCACATCAGCTAAATAAAACGGTTAATTTGTCTGTCTATGCTAATGAAAAGATGTAAATATAGGCTTGCATAATAGCTGGTCAGGGAGAACTTCGTCCTTTCCAAAGAGGACTGCAAGTTAGGTAAAGAAAACTAGATTAAAAAGATGTGCATGCAGATGAAAGATTATCTGAAATTCCAGTAATGGAAGATAGAGTAAGACAGATCCCTTGAGCTCAATAACTACTTGTTTGTAGCTCATCAGTGAGCTCCAGGTTAAGTGAAATCTTTAAATCCAATGTGAAGAAACTGAGAAGTGTTCCAAGTTCTTATCCACTTCAAATCACCTACAGAGGCCACCAACCACACACATACACAGATATATATATACTACACATATACACATAAGCACCAAGTTATGTTCAAATTTTTCTTTTAGTTATGTTTAAATTCCATTGTTTTCACAAATAATGCCACTTAGTTCACTTAGTAGTCTGCTGTTGAAAAATACATAAGATTTGTAGCTCTCTTTGACCCATGGATTA
Organism: Microtus pennsylvanicus; assembly: GCF_037038515.1. NCBI lineage: Eukaryota > Metazoa > Chordata > Mammalia > Rodentia > Cricetidae > Microtus > Microtus pennsylvanicus. The sequence goes on from NC_134593.1 coordinate 39,981,251, forward strand.
TAAACACATGGGATGGTTAGCACCAGAAAGAAATCAACACATTCTCAAGAACTGCCTAGCAATGTCCTTTCTCAGACCCACTGATTTCTTTCTCCATCTGAGTTTTGAGACTTACAATTTGATAAGCCATGTCTTAATTTCAGACATGATGACTCCTTGACACTAGTTTACTGAAGAGCGTTTTGGTACCAGGAGTTAGTCAGCATCACTAATGAGTCAGAATGAACTATTAAACTGTGTCTCTCTATACTCCAGGCCACTGCTTCCAATGGAGCTTGGATTTTAAACAGATATTTAAAGTTCATCTAATGGGAAATCATAAGCAATAGTGCCCAAGGGTAAAATGCTCTAAAAGATTTAGACCAAGATGGGACAAGGTCTCAGGGTCCTGAGAAAGAAAAATCTGTCTTTATGAAAAGAGATTCTGTGACGAAACATTCTAGCTTGTAATCAACTCTATTCAAAAAGAAACTCGAGCATTCTGAAAATGCAGAAGAATAATGGAAAAAGAGATATCATAATCAATTTACTACGGTAAGGAAAAACATTCTAACAGGGAATGTGTACTGACCCTGGAGGGATACAAAATACAACCCTTCTGAAGGGGCTAAGATAGTTCAATGAGAAACTACTGAGCTTGGCAATGAAAGCTTATGGATAAGCTTATGGGAGTATTGTGGTTACCCCTTATGAAATCTCAGGGGAATTCTCAATAAAAAAGTGTAATTTGCGCATGTGCTTCCTCATTTTAAGGTCCCACAGGTAAGCACAAATATTTACCAAATGTACCAAGTGCTGCAGGGCAGTGAGACTAGAAACCTATTTCAGTTACTAGGAGTTTATTGATGAGAAGTTAATGGATGCTACCTATAAAGAAAGCTCACCTAAATGCTGGGGTGGAACACTTCTGGAACATGAAATACAAGTCTCCTGGAGAACCCTTTAGAAAACTGTTTTATAAGAGAAACTGAAGCCTGGCCCTTAATTTAACCCAGTCAAGGACAACACTTAATGTACATGAGCAAAGGTGTATTTCATTAGTGTAATTGTCAAACTATATTTGATCGATGTTAGCAAATTCTATTTTGCTACTATTGAACAACAATGAAAAGAAATAGAAATGAAAATAAAAATACTTTCCTGTGATCACCATTTTCCATTTGTTGTAGCAAATGTGGATGAGTACGTGTATCGACCTAAGTTATTTGTAACACTTTTTAAACGTTAAGGATGAAAGCATCCTTGACAGGAAAAACCAATATTTCATAATCAACAGGCGGCTCTAATAGAGATGTTAAATGTTTGCCATCTTTGGCCTCCAAAATATACAATGCAGAGTGTGGTGCTCGTTGGCAGGACAACAGCATAAATTTGGGCAACTAAAGAACTGAGCTCTAGGGACCTTCAAAGTGAAAAAAGGAAAACAAACAAAAAGTTACAATAGTTTGACTCACAGTCAAGGTAGAAACTGTCATACATGGTCTTAAGGACCTTTCCAATCAGGCGCATGGCATTGGCTTTTTTGTGCTTCACAGCATTGTGAGAGGCAACAAAGCTGAAGTGGAGGGAGGATTGTTACACCCTGACATACTCTCATAGTCCCATTGAGATGGTCTTATTATAATAAGGGTAAAAACATTGACCTGTTGATCTGTTTATTTTCTTTGTCATTGGGAACAGCAAGTGAAATCTGGAAGCATTTTAAAAAGATATCCTTTATAGTATTATACAAATAGGGCAGAGACAAAATTGTATATAAGGTATAGAACCTAATTCTAAGAAATGAAAGATGTTCATGCATGTGACTATGCAATGAGGCTAACTACATCTATTAGACAAGATGGGTTATGCAGAAAAACAAAGGGGCTAGAGAAGAAAAATAGTAGCCAAGGCGCACAATTCTCTATAGTTGCCTGATTTGTTCTTGAAAAGCAGACTTGCATAGACCTTAGAGATTTTCAGATTCCTGGGTTTTAGTTAAATCATCTATTCAACTATCATAAAAATTAACTAGAAATAGAGACAAACAAAATCATAAATTTGAACTATCTTTTGGATTTTAAGTCTCTGTTTCATTTTATGTACAAGATTTAGTAGTCAGGATATATCTTAAGAAAACATTTTGGGAATTTTGGAAGAAAAAAATTACCAAAAGCATACAGTACATATGAACTTTGATCTCTAATAAAGCAAATAATTAAAACAAAATACTATTAAAGCATGCCCTTTCTAAAGGTCATTAATAGTTTATTTTCTAAATTATCATTTTCAATTATTAGTCACAAGAGAAAACATAGCAATTAGAAAACTCTTTATGTTTCAGGTTTATTATCTATAATAATTATTGGTATTTTACATTTCAAAAAAGTGCTAAGCTACATAGATATATAGAGGAGATTACAGTTGCTTAATGGTGAAATAATTAGAATAATTACAGCTGTATGTGTGTTTAATTGTACGTGAAGATGTTATTAGTGAACAAACATGGACACTTTCAGTGTGTGGAGTTTCATTTCAGTTTAGCAAGATATTTTCATAAAGCTGCTTGCATTTTAAAGTATTTATCTGTTTTTTGTGTATGAATGAATATTTTGTGAGAATGTATGTATGTGCACTTCATGAATGTTTGGTAGTGAATAACACCAGAATGCAGTCCTAGAATTGGAGTTAGAGACAGCTATAAGGTATTATGTTAGTGTTGGGAATCTGGGAATGAAACCTAAGTCCTCCGCAAGAGTAGTAGGGTTACTTAACTACTGAGACATCTCTCTAGCTCCAAGATGATGAACTTTTCTGATTAATAAAATAAATCAAGATGGTTAACTCTGGACACATGAACATATAAGCAATGATAAATGGACTCAATAGGTTGTATATACATTATTGTGTGCACTTATACACATGTAACAAAGAAGAAGAGAAAATGAGTTTTGGAGGGAGAAGAAAAGAAGGAGGGATAAATGATGTAAATGTAGAACTCATACAAAAAATTCTCACCCCCACCTTTTTAATCTTAATAAAATAAGAACATCAATAGAAGGAGGCCTTCTAAGTTAGCTGAGCAAAGCACATATGAACTCATGGACAATAAAGTAGCAAGTACAGACCTACACATGTCTGTACCAAGTCCTTTGCCTACTATATATTATAGCTTTCAGTTTAGTATATGGGATTCCTGGGTGTGTAAACAAGTGGGTCTCTGATTCTTGTACCTTCTCTTGAGGTTCTTTTCCTTCTGTTGGCTTGCCTTTTCCAATTTTGATGTAGTAGATTTTGTTTTATCTTATTTTATTCTAAAAAAAAAACTACTGTTGAGACAAAAATAGATAAGCAACATGAGGACAGTAGAGCAATGTTAATACTTGTTATAATTTTTTTAAGTAAAATGAAATTTAAAAGTCCACAAAAATACCATTGAGTTTGTTTCATGTGGGCATGAGTCCTGCTCTGGAGTGTGGTTGATAGACCCTATTCAGTGACATTTTCTGTGGCTTATATGCTCAGGGACACTGTGCTGCCGAAAATTCTCTTTACCCAGAAGGTATTAATTGCAGATAGCGTCTTTGTTAAGGGTGGGAGCTGCTGTCCACCTCTTCTCAGTGGGACTCCATCTGGCTTGAACCCTAACGGTTCTTTTTTATAATTTTTAAAAGAAAACATGCCTACTTATATGTATATATGCATGTATAAATGTATATGTATATAAACATGTATACACAGAATGTTTTGTTTAAATTTCTAATCACTTGAGAATACCATTCTGAGTATATAATTTATATATTTACCTTGTAGACTGTGGAGCTAAATATAAAATTAGACCATCAGGCTAGTATATACATCATATTCCCAGATGTCCACACATTTATGAACTTGTTAAGCAGTTCAAGCCAATTTTATGCTGAACTATTTGCAGTTTACATAGACTAATTTAAACTTGAAAAATTATACTCTAAACAACTTCAAAGGCCAAACCTTTAAAACTATCAGGGTTTTTTTAGATTTTTTTCAACCTGTTTCTATATATGTGTCTTCACTGTTTTAGTCCTGTTATTTTAGAATTTGAATATCAGATCATATAATAGTTGATGGATTCGTTTAAACAAATTTGTAGCCACACCAATATTCATTGATAATTTAATCTACGCTATGATTGAAGAAAAGTTAGAGACATACAATGTTTCACTTTGCCATTTATAGCCCTGGTGCTTATATTTTGCTAACTTTATTGAAATATAATTTCTGTGTCTTGGAATTCTTCCACTAACGTTTAGATGTAAATATTTTAGTGGCTCCTTGGCCATGTATCTAGCTTCAGAATATTGTCCAGTTTCAAAATATACCCACAATTCCAAACTAAATCCTCTAACCTTTGGAAATAATCTTTATTCTCCTCTTATATAAAATAAATAATAATGTTTTAAACATATTTTAAAGTGATGTAAGATAACAAAATATTTTATTTTAAATACTAGACAAATAGCCTATCCCATACAGGATATTTCCAAAATATTCTTAACAATGTGCAGTTATTTGTACTAGGTCACATGCATGTATAAATACACATTTCTTAAATACCTAATTTCTTGTGTCTCCTTTATGGGCTGTTAGTTATTATTTTTAAAGTGTTGAAAGAAATTAAAACTTTTTTCTGAATTATGTTTTGTATTTTGTTGAGAAAGTTTAAATAAGAACCTACTTTATAATTTCAGGCAAACAGCTCAGATAGTTAAGTTCTTTAATAAGAGTCTGAAATTTCACATTGTATTGAAAATTATAATGTTGACAGTTATTATATTAGAAAATGTCATAGTTGCAAAGGTTTAATACCATATACATGTTTTTATCTGTTTGCAGATAACTACTATTAGCAGTTAGGACTTACACTAACTCCATTTTTTCTCGTTTTTTATATTTTCACTATTGACTTTCTATGATCTTTCCCTCTCTGTCAAGTTTCAGCCTCTATGAAGTTCTTTCAAGTTTACTGCATTCCTAACAACTGTTCTCTACTGTTTGAAATCTTTAAACCCAGATAGATAAGCCTTCCTTTTGCTCTTTATGTTATAAAGTACCATTTATAGCAGGCTTTGGAGAGGTGAAGGAAGTTCATAGTGCAGTCTCAGGAGCAACTCACAATTGGGTACTTGACTTACATTTAGCTGCTAAGCTAGTAAACCTTTTCTGTTTACTTGAGCTCTGTTATTCAATCCTTTCTACTTTTATTGCCTTTCTTTTCTTTTCCTTGTCTTTGCCCTTCAGCTCTCCCAAAACAAAAGGTGATGATGAAAACAAACTTCCCTATCATATAGAAAAACAGCTCTTAAGATCTAGGATTCTAAGCATTTGAACTTAACAAATAAAAACAAACTAGCATCTTAGTCCATGTTTGCTGGCCTCAGTTCTCAACCCTTCCACACTCTTTCTGTAAGGAAAATGGGACTAGGAAGAGAGTACAGGATCTCTTTTTTTTTTCTGTTCTGATTTCTCTGTAGTTAATATTTTTAAAATTTCTTGTTTAAAACAATCTCTTCTCATTTTACATATTAATCCCAGTTCCCCAGCTCTCCTCTCCACCCTATCCCCTCACCTTCCAACCACCCAACCACTCACCCACTCCTCCGAGAGGGTAAGGCTTCCATGAGGAGTCAACAAATTCTGACACATCAATTTGAAGCAAGACCAATGTTCTCCCTGTTGTATCTAGGCAGAGCGAGGCGGTTGTAGCACTAGAGATAAATTCTGCTCCTATTTCTAGTGTCCCCACATACTGCCCCAGCCACACACTGTCATCCATAATTCAGAGGGCTTAGTAGTTTGTTCCAATGCAGGCTCACCCTCTGTCAGTTCGAAGTCAGTGAGCACCCACTAGTTCAGGTCAGCTGTTTCTGTGGGTAATCTCATCATGGCCATGATACCTTTGCTCATATTATAACTCCTCCTTCTTTTTAACTGGACTCTGGGATCTTGGCCCAGTGCTCAGCTGTGGATCTCTGTATCTGTTTCCATCAATTGCTGGTTGAAGGTTCTTTGATGAGAATTAAGGTAGTCATCAACCTGACTATAGGGAAAGGCTAGTTCTGGTAGCTTCATCAGTATTACTTAGGGTTTTAGGTGGGGTCATCCTTGTGGATTCCTGGGAATTTCTCTAGTGCCAGGTTTCTTGCTAGCCATACAATGGCTCCCTCAATAAAAATACTTCTCACCTTGCTCTCCATCTCTGTCCTTCCTCCATCTTGACTACCCATTCTCTTCCCCTTTTCCCTTCTCCCCTCCTCCTCTCATTCCACATCCTTTATCCCCCCACCCCCACGCTCCCAATTTTCTAAGGAGATCTTGTCTATTTCCCCTTCACAGAGGGATACATGTATGTCTCCCAGTTTCTCTGGTGTGGTGTACCATAGGCTGGTTATCCTTTAATTTATATCTAATATCCCCTTATGAGTGAGTATAAACTGTGTTTGTTTTTCTGTGTCGGGGCTACCTCACTCAGGATGGTTTTTTCTAGTTCCATCCTTCAAGATGTCTTTTTTTTTCTGCTGAGTAGTACTCTATTGTGTAAATGTACCACATTTTCCCTTAGCCATTCTTCAGTCAAGGGGTATCTAGGCTGTTTCCAGGTTCCAACTATTACAAATAATGGTGGTACTAACACAGTGGAGCAAGTGTTCTGGTGGTATAAGTGTGTACCTTTGAGTTGAGTATATTTTCAAGAATAATATTTCTGGGTCTTGAGGTAGATTTATTCCCAATTTTCTGAAAAACCACCATATGGATTTTGAAAGTGGCTGTACAAGTGTACACTCCCATCAGCAATGAAGGAATGTTTCCCCTTACTACACATCCTCTCCAGCATAAACTATCATCAATGTTTTTGATCTTAGCAACTCCAACTGGTGCAAGATGATGTCACAGTGACAATTTGCATTTCCCTGATGGCTAAGGACTTTGAAAAATTCCTTAAGTGTCTTTTGACCAGTTGAGATTCTTCTGTTGAGAATTCTCTGCTGAGATCTGTACCACATTTTTTAATTGAGTTATTTGGTATTTTGATGTCTAGTTTCTTGGGTTCCTTATATATTTTGGCTATCAATCCTCTGTCCCATGTGAGGTTGGTGAAGAACTTTTCCCATTCTGTAGGCTGCTGTTGTTTTGTTGACTGTGTCCTATGTATTACAGAAGTTTCTCAGTTTCAGGAAGTCTCATTTATCAATTGTAGATCTCAGTGTCTGTGCTACTAGTTGTATATTCAGGAAGTTCTGGAGACATCACCATCCATGATATGATCTTCCATGATAGAGCTACAGTAATGAAAACATCTTGGTATTGACATAAAAACAAATAAATAGACCAATGGAATCTAATTGAAGACCCTGGCCTTATCTACATACCTATGAACACCTAGTTTTTTGCAAAGAAGCTAAAATTATATAATGGAAAAAAAGAAAGCATCATTAACAAATGGTGCTGGCATAACTGGTTGTCAACATGTAGGGAATGCAAATAGATTCATATCTATCTATTATATCGTATCTATCCCCATGCACAAAACTCAAGTCCAAGCGGATCAAAGACTTCAACATAAGTATGGTTACACTGAAAGCTTTAAACACAGTAGCACTGGAGACCACTTCCTAAATATAACTCCAGTACCACAGACATTGAGAGCAACAATAAATAAATGAGACCTCCTAAAGCTGAGAAGCTTTTATAATGTAAACGACACAATCAATAAGACAAAATGGCAGCCTTTCTTTTTTCTAAAGAGAGACAGAAAGAGATAGATACTGATGTGAAGGGAGGTGGAGAGGATCTCAGGGGGTTGGGAAAGGGAAAACCTTAATCATTATATACTGTATGAAATAGTAGCCATTTTCAGTAGAAGAAAAAGAAGTGACGAAAACAACAAACATCTTGAAGGGTGAATTTAAAATTAACAGTCATTTTGAAATACTGTGTTGTAGCTATTTTTCAGCATGGAGAATTTGCTTTCCTATGCATATCTCAAGTCCGACATCTTTTTTTTTCTTTTTTTTTATTGATAAAAGGAGGATAAAGAAAAGAAAAGAAACAAAAAACAAATTTCCACCTCCTCCCACCAGCCTCCCATTTCCCTCCCCCTCCTCCCACTCTTCCCCTCTTCCCACTCTTCTCCCCCTCCTCCCACCCCTCTCCCCTTCCCCCCACTCCTCTCCCCCTCCCTTTCCAGTCCAAAGAGCTGTTAGGGTTCCCTGCCCTGTGGTAAGTCCTAGGTCCTCCCCCTTCCATCCATATCTAGGAAGGTGAACATCCAGACTGGTTAGGCTCCCACCAAGCCAGCACATTGCATAGGATCAAAACCGCATGACAATGTCCTTGGCGTCTCATCAGCTCTCATTATTCGCCATGTTCCGAGAGTCCAGTTTTATCCCATGCTTTTTCTGGTAACAGTCCAGCTGGCCTTGGTGAGCTCCCAGTAGATCATCTCCACTGTCTCAGTGGGTGGGTGCACTCCTCGTGGTCCCGACATCTTTGCTCATGTTCTCACTCTTTCTGCTCCTCATTGGGACCTTGGGAGCTCAGTCCAGTGCTCCAGTGTGGGTCTCTGTCTCTATCTCCATCCATCGCCAGATGCGAGTTCTAGGATGATATGCAATATATTCGTCAGTATTGCTCTAGGGTAGGGTCATTTCAGGTTCCCTATCCTCAGCTGCCCAGGGAACTAACTGGGGACCTCAGCTTGGGCACCTGGGAGCCCCTCTAGAGTCAAGTCTCCTGCCCACCCTAAAGTGGGTCCCTTAACTAAGAATTGTGGTTCCGTGCTCCCCTATCCAACCTTCCTTTATCCCGATCCTCCTGTTTCCCCAAGTCCCCCCTCCTTCCCTTCTACCTTTTCTCTCCCCATCTCCCCTAACCCTCATCCCACCCCACCCCCAAGATCCCACTTATCTCTCCGGCAATTTTGTCTACTTCCCTTATCCAAGAGGATAACTATATGTTTTTCCTTGGGTTCACCTTCTTACTTAGCTTCTTTAGATTCGCCTATAGTAGACTCCGTGAGCCCTATTTATGGCTAGAAACCAATTATGAGTGAGTACATCCCATGTTCATCTTTTTGGGTCTGGGATACCTCACTCAGGATAGTGTTTTCTATTTCCATCCATTTGTATGCAAAATTCGAGAAGTCATTGTTTTTTACCGCAGCATAGTACTCTAGTGTGTATATATTCCATACTTTCTTCATCCATTCTTCCATTGAAGGGCATCTAGGTTGTTTCCAGGTTCTGGCTATTACAAATAATACTGCTATGAACATAGTTGAACAAATGCTTTTGACATGTAATAGAGCATCTCTTGGGTAAATTCCCAAGAGTGGTATTGCTAGGTCCAGGGGTAGGTTGATCCCGAATTTCCTGAGAAACCGAAACACTGACTTCCATAGTGGTTACACAAGATTGCATTCCCACCAGCAATGGATGAGGGTACCCCTTCCTCCACAGCCTCTCCAGCAAAGGCTATCCTTGGTGTTTTTGACTTTAGCCAATC